>NW_027397072.1:1498231-1548560 GCF_003265705.2 Callorhinus ursinus | reverse complement strand
CTTTTTCCTTTCCTTTTTCCTTTCCTTTCCTTTCCTTTTTCCTTTCCCTTTTCCTTTCCTTTTTCTTTTCCTTTTTCCTTTCCTTTCCTTTCCTTTCCTTTCCTTTTTCCTTTCCTTTCCTTTCCTTTCCTTCCCTTCCCTTCCCTTCCCTTCCCTTCCCTTCCCTTCCCTTCCCTTCCCTTCCCTTCCCTTCCCTTCCCTTCCTTCCTTCCTTCCTTCCTTCCACAAAATCTTATTCCACACCTGCTATGTGCCACATACCCATCCAGGTGTTGGGATTTGATAGTGAAACAAAACAATGGAACAGGGCGTGCCCGACCTCCTGCCATGGGGGCCCAGGGAGGCCGGATCCTGTCCCTGGGTCACAGAATTACCGCTGCTCCATGCTGAGCTCCCTTACTTTATTACATAACCTTGTTGCTCAAAACCACACTTTAAGGAAACAGATACCAGCTAGGACATCAGTCAGTGTACTTGAATTTTATGTCATTCCAATTTGTTTCCATGTGAGTTTTTTGAATTTATTTTTCTTCCTTTGATGAATGAAGGCTGTTCTCAGTGCATGTTTACCTTTCTGACTGGTTCCAGGGAAGATCATGGTAGTGTCTGGCATGAAATTCCCCGGTAGGCATCATTCGGTCCCATCCTGCCAGAGCATGCCAGAATCCAGCCACTCCTGATGTGCTGGTGGCTTAAAGGTCTCTGCGAGTCTGTTATTTTCACTGTAGGAGCTGGGCTGGTATCTGCACAACTCTCCTACTTCCTGACTTTTAGCTGACTTCTGCCACGCGCATACGCGGAGACTGTCCCCTGTCTGCCTCCGTGACCACTAGGGAGACCCTGCCGGGCAGTGCCCCAGCACCAGCAGTCCTGAGGGCTGGCGATGGGGACAGTTCCAGTCCCAGTCCCCTTGGCAGCAAGGACCGCCGTGCAGTTGCTCCCAGATGTCCTTTATGTAGCATCTTCATTCTAGTCAAATGACCTTGTTTCTGCTTGACATTAGGAGATGGCAGAGTTACATTGCCAACTCATGATATCCCTTGTCACTTCTGATGGTGCTAAAAAGCTACCATCATATTTATTTGTTTTTTTATTTATTTTTTAAGATTTTATTTATTTATTTGACAGAGAGATAGAGGGAGAGCACTAGTAGGCAGAGAGACAGGCAGAGGGAGAGGGAGAAACAGGTTTCCCACTGAGCAGGGAGCCCGATGCGGGACTTGATCCCAGGACCCTGGGATCATGACCTGAGCCAAAGGCAGATGCTTCACCGCCTGAGCCACCCAGGCGCCCCCTACCATCAGATTTATAATGAAAATAAAATATCCAAAGAAATACATGTAAGTGAATGAGAAATAGAGCTTTCTGTTTTGACTTGATCATTTCCAAGCAAAACGAAATGGGAAGACATTGCACAGAGCCATGTTCTAAAAACAGAAAGAAAACAACAGTTGGAGACCCTGTGGGAGACATGTTTTGGAAAAACCAAAAAAAAAAAAAAAAAAGCGGTGAAAACACATCTGGGAGGAAGGGTGGTGGTGGGAGCCAGGCAGCAGGCCGTGGCAGCTGCCTCACCCAGGGACCCGGGCTGGGACGCGGCTGCCCGAGTGCAGGGAGCCAGGAGCCAGAGGGTGTCTTAAAATAACAGCCTGAAACTCAGAGGGCAGGCTGTGATGAAGATGTCAAGGAAAGCCTCCTGAGAGCAGAGCGCACGCGGTCCCCAGGGACATGGAGGAGCCTCGCTGCCCCACAAGAGGTTAGAATGACACAACAAAACAGAAGGAACGTGGGTTCCAGTAGATGATCTGTTCTGTCTGCAGGTGCCTATGCCCCCCACACCGGAAACTTGTTTCCACTGTAAATATCTTGCTGTAACAAGGAAGGAGACCTAAAGACGTTTCCTTTAGGAAATCTAAATAGATGACAGTTTGGATGTAATGTAAGAAAAAATGATTCTACAGTAAATTGAGCTTCTGTAAGATAACAGGAAGCAAGGAGGGAGGGAGGGAAGGAGGGAAGGAAGGAAGGAAGGAGGGATGGAAGGAGGGAAGGAATTCCAAAGTAGTCCCCCTGGACACAGAGGACTTAGGCCAGAGCCTATGATGATTCTGTTCTCAGTGATTCACAGCTGGAAGCATGGATGGTTCTGGAAGCTGTGAGGTAAAAGTCAGGATTACTCAGTTTCCGGTGGGAAGCTGAGCCTGTGCGGTGTGGCCCGCGTGCTCCTCGGAGCCAGGACGGTGCTCCCTGCAGCGCGCACTCTGGCACCACCATGTGTCCCCATCGATCTCAGGGTCCCCCTCACGAACGTCTCATTCCCTCCTCATGGGAATCTTATGAGATGTTATTGGTCAGATGCCCATTCTGCAGGTGGGTCACTGAGGCTCAGAGGTGGCCTGTGACGTGCTGGGATCGCATGTCAGTGAAGGCTGTGAAACCCCATGACGCTAATCCCAAGTCCTCGTCTTCTGTGACACCCTCCTGCCCACGAGGTGGGGCTGGAGACAGTAAGGAGCAGCGTGGCTGCCATCAGTGAGAGGGATCGAGGCTGTGCTCCCGATGCGCCGCAGGGGCAGGCAGCCTGCGGCAGGACGCCCTGTCCTGGCCCCTATGTGGCCCCTGTCGGAGGGGCCTGATGGAGAGCGCAGGTCACGTGATGGCACCTGACTCTCTTTCCAGACAGTTCCCTCATCGGCCAGGCTATTTTTCTTCATAAGATCCCTAGACAATGTTATTAGCATCTTTTTTTTTTTTTTTTTGGTAAGAACTGGAGCTCAGAAATGTTAGTGAACTTGCCCTAGCACACTCAGCAGGCGAGGTGCCCAGAGGGGGCACAAACCCCAAACCCACCCTGCCCTTCAGGCCCCCGCGCCTAGCCTCCTGAGCATGGTTGGATCCAATGGTGAAGTCTCTCCTGGGGTCTGATGCTCCCCAGGACTCACATCTCCTTTCTGTCTGGAATGTTCTTTTCTGGTCTGCTCATGACTTTGCCCGTAGATGGGACAGGAACTGCTGCACCTTCTGGACCCAAAAGTCTGAGGGTTCAGGAGGTGACACTATGTACAAAACGGGTTAAAGAGAGACAGGCCACTCTGCAGGAGATGGTATTCCTTTGGGTTGGCCGTGTTCCTGATCCGAACGTCCTTTGTGACAAGTTGGTTTTCACTTAGGAAGACCGACTCTGTATGTATAGAGAGAAGGCTCCTTGGAGAACAGTTAGGTATGTTTCATTGGGCGCTTGAGTCTAAGGAAGGGGTTGGATGTGATTCTTAAAATCATAAATCATTTTGACTATTGTGAGGACTTCCTGATTCAGCCTTTTGTAAAGATTTGCAATTTCTTATTGACTTAAACCAGTTGATTTTTCCAACGATTTCTTCACCACCTCTGTGGCCTACAAATCAAGAATCAGTCATCAAATATGACTTCAGATCTGATCAAGGCTCCGGCATTACTCAGGGTAGAAAAAGTAAACAGTGAAGGACACGGTGTCTTCCCCACAGGAGCAGAGAGTCAAAGACAGTGTTACTCGTCCTTGTTGGATCGTCGGTGACACTTTCATTTATACCAATCTCAAAAAAGTTTGATCTTTATGGAACATAGTTTGCAAATGCATTCAAAGACAGCAATTAGTTTTCACAAGAAATAAAATTATGTCACAGTAATTTAATATATTATGAGTAGAAGGTGGAAGGAAATTTTGGCTTATAGGTTTATATACTTTTTAATATTTTGTAAAAGTCCTAGCTCTGTCATATAACCTAATGTCTTATGCAAAACAGTTTTTATAGTCTGTCTGTATCCGCTAGACATAATATGCAGGACCTTCCCCAGTATGGTACCCAAAGAGTGTCCGTGAACTCAGGTTGGGCCATGGGTATGCTCACGGATCTCGAACAGCAGACTGGAAATGATCCGAAGTGCCTCAAGACCAGCCTCCCTGCTTATAGCCATGAAGAGAAGCTGAGGTCCAGAGAGAGGCACTTGTCTGGCTTGGGTTCCCCCATCTGTAGATCTCCCAATTCCTCTCACGAGGAGAGGAGCAGAGAACGCTGACCAGGGATGTTCTCTGCATAATGACTGCTCCAAACTCCAAAGCCCTGTTGTTTATGTGGCTGGTCCTCCTGGATCTCCACATGCTGGTCACCCATGGCCAAGGACCTCTGCAACACCCAAAGGGTGGGGGGAATTACCAGATTTGGGTATTTTTAAGTAATAGCCAGGATTTTTAATTTACATTTTTCTTCTCTCTATTAAGATTTTAGAAAGAAGGAGTGCCCAAAGAATCATGTTGTATATTTTTTTCTTAAACCGTCTTCCTGACATCTTAATGAATCATGTGTGGCTTAAATGGCAGCTTTTGCAAAGAATACTAACAGTGTGTTTCAAGAGAAACTTCCTAACACCCTTCAGCCTAGGGCCAGACCAGCCACACAGTCTCACTTGTTTCTCAGACACTTTGTTTGATGTACTTAACTTTCCTGTCTGATCCCGCAGCATAAGAAGAGCTAGAATGTCTGTCGCCAAACCAGAAAGGGGGTTTGGAATGGCCTGACTTGACATGTAGGCAGCTTCTTGCACACATATCAACCCTGGGGACTCTGAGTGCTGCTGCAGAGACAGCCGGCCTCAGAGAAGCCGCAGGAGAGGTGGTCAGGGGCCGCATGGCCCGGACCCGGAGAGACAGGCCCAGGGAATGAAGATGCCATGGATTCCCAATAGGAACCAAATTCCAAGTCATCACCACAGATCACAGAGGCTGTGTTTTACCTGAATTGATTCCCACTCTTAGGAAGTACCAGCAGGAATTTATTAATCCAGGAATGGTGATGATGCTCTTAAGCGATGTTCTCAGTGGCGTCCCCTGATCAGCAGCAGCAGGAGCATCCCCTGGGAACGTGCTAGAACAGCCAATTCTGGGCCCCACCCCAAATCTATAGGATCAGAAACCCTGGGGGTGGGGCCTGGTAATCTGAGTTTTAATAATTTCTCCAGGAGGAGCAAGGTGAGCTTTGAAAACTCTGCTCTTCAGTAATGCTGGGGAGGCAGCAGTGTGCATGGTGTGACTGCATATGTATTTACGAGTGTGTGCACCTGTCTGTCATACATGTGCGGCATCTGCACACAATGCACATGCACATGCACATGTGTGCACACATGCACACACATGCACACACATGCACGAACACATGCACAGCAGGTGTCTGCTTGTCCCCTCTGCTCTTCCTCCACATCAGATCCTTAGCCCATTTGTCATCACTGACCTAGAGAATGCTATGCTTTTGCTTCTTTTTAAGGCTTTGGCTATTCCTATCAGCATTATTGGGTCTGACCTGTGGCCATAGTTTGCAAGGCCTTGATCTAAATCCTCCACTCACTTTTCCAAGAAATCCCAATCTGCTTCTGGGGTCAATAATTTCACCTTTTACATGTGGTCTTTCAAGGCGCTCATGGTGGCCTGGGGCGTGCAGGCCAGTTTGGCCCCCATCTCTTTGAAGGTCAGACCTCCCTCAGGTAGCCCTTCAGCATTCAGGATGCTCCCTGTACAACTATATTGAAAATGTCTATCTGCCCACCCCTGTGTTTTGTCTTTGGCTGGAAGTGGTTTCAGACAATTGAGGAAGTGGTTAACTGTGCTCGTTCCATGTGCAGACTCTCTTTAAAAAACAAACTGACCTTTTACTTTGATATGTCTCCCTACCTCATGAGTCTCCATCCCTACAGAAAAGTATCAGGGACCAAAAGCTGGCTTGTACCATGAATTATGCCTTCTCAGTAAAAGAAAGGATGCTCACAACTCCCAGCCCTTCTATGGCTCTCTTCTATTATGACCCACAGCCCAGACAAACAACTTACACAAGGGGAAGCACATGACAGAATGGCCATTTGGGCTCCTTTGATCGACAGTGGACACTACAGTGGGATAGTGGCTACTATTAGGCTAAACCACTTTGTGTCCAAATCACGGTGGGAATCTACATGTATGTGCATTACAAGTAGCTGAACACTGGAAAAGTGACCCAGCCTTAGTTCTGCTATCTTTTATGCTCAAAAGATGCATATTTTTGGGAAACAAAATTCTTAATTAAAATCTTTTGAATATCTAGAAGCAAATGGGGACTGATTTCATTACCATTTCCAAAGTAATTTGTATTTCCCATGGAAATAGTGGAATTCTCTTTATTGTCTGGCTCCTAGACGGGTGCACACTGCCATTTTCCGGAGCAGAAGTCATGTTGTGCAAGATCTCTGGCTAAAATGAAGATGGCATTTGTGCTAATAATCAACCCCAAGTGTCCTCTAGACAGATTGTATTCTGTCAGCTCCATAGTGATGGATCAGGGCTGGGGCCCTGTAGGGGGCAGGCAGGGTCCCAGGAAGGAGGAAATAGGGAAGGGCCAGAAGGGCCATAACTGAAGGGGGGCAGAAATGAGGGGGACAGCCTCGGTTTGGGAGAATAAAGCTGTTAAATCCTATAACCACTGCTTCTCTGTAACATTACCTCTCTCCCCAAAAGTTTCCCTGTGATCTTTTATTATTGATCAACTCTCTACATGAATTTCATTTTAAATGGCCTCAAATCTTTCCCAGAAGTAAGTGGGTTAAAACCATAATGTAAAAGAAAATTAACTTGGAAAGAGTGCAAAGGAGGGGGTGTGTGATGATTTCCTCAGTGCGGCGAGGAAGGGGGATTGCATGGGGGGGCGTGGGGGACACCAGGCCTCTTCCTCTGCAGAAGGAGAAGCTTTGTTTTTGTAACGATGGCTGAACTTTATCAAGTAAAAAATGACAGTGGAGACACGAGAGAGCATTTTTGCTGGAACAGAGCAAAGATTTCTTACCTTGCAGTATGGTTCTGGGCCCAGACCTCTTCGGAAGAAGTCTAACAACATCACACGGGAGCAGGAAGTGGCAAGAGCCAGAGCTGTCCCATCTATGGGCTGGTGCACGCGCCCACAGAGGCAGGAGTATGACTGCGTGTGGCCCCACGACTTGGGAGCGATCTGGGCACCATGTCACAGAGGAGGGATCGGGGGGGGACCAGGCGGGCCCCTGGCCCCCAGAGACAGCACTCTGGCCTACCCCACGGTCCGGAGCGCACCCTCTGGCCACGCAGGGCACAGACACAGGGGCCCTGCTGCCTCTGTGGCTCCAGAGCATCGTTCCTACACTGCAGTCACTGTGGAGGGCTGTCCTACAGATGCACCGGTGAGTCCAGTACAAACCCACAGCATCTGTGTGGTGCATGTGTGCCGACACCTGCAAATCCCTCAGTGTGGGCATAAACACTAGCAAACGGCAGCCGAGAGCGCGGAGTCCCATTGCACACGGGCAAAGATTGCACCTGCTCTTGCCCGTACTTACTGCGCACCGCCTTCCGTGTGCGTTATCCTTTACACATAGTAGTGAGTGAGTGAGTGTGTGTGTGTGTGTGTGTGTGTGTGTGTGTGTGTCCCGGGACCATGCAATCTTCTTACCTGCAGGAAGCATTTAAAACAAGACCTAGATGAGTTAACTTCCAGCCTGGAGTGAAGACGAGCCTCACTGCTGGGCGCAGGGGCAGCATCTTTGTGTGCAGTGGCTACAGGGCTCCGGCTCCTCCGGGGGTGTAGACGGCTCTCTTCAGTCTTCAGTCTCTGACTCACCTCTCCTCGGCTGCCTTGTGTGTTCCTCCATAGGCACTTTTGGGCACTACCTCTTACGAACACGCTCCCAACCCTTCCTTTTAATTGCCTCTCCCCCCACAGAGCACTCCGTGTGACAGTGCTCTCTGTTGGTACCATTACCGCGGGGCCCCCACCGTGGAGTGCTCGGTTTTGACTACTATCCACAAGTTTCATGTGGTGACTCCGTCAAAAGTCCGGAATTAGGAAGGCACTTCGGCTCTCTGCTCAGCACCTCGGTGAAGCCCTCAGGTGCTAGGCCCGCACGCTTCCCCAACACTAGGTGCTGAGCTGCAGTGCAGTGGGGCTCAAGCCCCCCAGACTGGGGCGGGGCTTCGGGGGCGACCTCACTGGCACCTCGCTGGCTTTTTGTCTCTCCTTCTTTCAGAGGTGCTCTAACAACACAAGCTAGGTTATTTATATATTTTTTTCTCTTTGATGGACTCCAAAATTTTGCAGAAAAATTCACCATCCTAAGTAAGGCATGAGGATTTGTGGAATTTGGTTTAAATATTTTTATTTAAGACTGTTGAAGACATCTCTTTGTACATATAAACTGGGGTGTAGGATATGAGCCTTAAAAATTTTGACCTGAAGAGAGAATGGTCTGGCATCTGTCTTTTATCTATCCATCCACAACACACACACACACACACACACACACACACACACACACACACACACAGCAGGGTGTTCTAGGAAGATTCAGACAGAGGAGGGAAAAAGAGAGGGAAGGAATTTTGGAAGAGATAGGGCATTCCACAGAGAACGCCCAGAAATTCTCTTGGAAGGTGGGAGGCTGAGTGGGAGGAAGAGGGACTTTTCCTTTGCCTGGAGGACACCAATACTGGTGTGTCAGGGACAGAGAAAAGACCACATCCCATCCTCAGCTCCCAACCTTCCACCGTTCTCTGCCATCAGTGTCCATAAGATGTCTGCCCTATTTGTATGCTCTTATATTTTAGAAGTTATAAATCAGTTTTTAAATTAAGGTAAGAATCACTTAGGTTGCAAGAGCAGTTTCTGCTTTGGGGGACCTGGGTGGCTCAGTCAATTGAGCATCAACTCTTGATTTGGGCTCAGGTCAATCTCAGGGTCATGAGATTGAGCCCTGCATTGTGCTCCGTGCTGGGCATATAGGTAGAGCCTACTTAAGATTCTCTCTCTCTCTCTCTCCCCCCCTATGTCTTTACCTCTCTCTCTCTCTCTTTCTCTAAAATAAATAAATATATATATATTTTTAAGGATTTTATTTATTCATGAGAGACAGAGAGAGAGAGAGAAGCAGAGGGAGAAGCAGGCTCCCCACTGAGGGAGCCCAATGCATAGCTCGATCCCAGGACCCCGGGATCATGACCTGAGCCGAAGGCAGACGCTTAACCATCTGAGCCACCCAGGCGCCCATTATATGTATATTTTTAAAGAGCAGTCCTGTGTTGATTGTGCAGAGCTATGTCACTGACCCCCAGGATCGCAGAATCCGGGCACACAGGTGCATGTCCCTGGAGGTAAATAACAAGACCAGCTCTTCCAGGGCAGTACGGATAATCAGCAAGCGCTGTGAGGTTGGATGATGGAGAAGTTCCTTGGGTCCTGAAAGAGGCCTTGGAAGGGGTAAATCCTCACCTGGGATCGGCACCATGGGCTGGAGGAAGAGGGAAGTGGGGCCATTTGGACAAAGAAGTGATCAGAGAAGGGGGACCAAAGCCCCTTCCTCACACGATTTGGGTACGGTATGTGAGAGAAAAAGAAAGGTAAATTGAGGCATTTGGGAGTTGGGGGTCTTCCAGCCATTTGAACACTTGACTTAGGATTAAAGTGATAACAGGAAAGGCTAAATTTTAGTTTAAATTTTGCCCTTGGCTACAATTGGAATAACTTTAGGCAAATCTCTTTTCATATTTTGTTTTCATTGAGTGCCTAATATGACCACATTACATTAAATGGACTTCTTTCCGACTAACTTAACTTAGCCCTTCTTAAATGCTCAAAAGAAGCTCTTGAACTAGTCATGGGTAAATTTTCTGTGAGAATAAGACATTCTTTTTTTTTTTTTTCAAATTTTTTTATTGTTATGTTAATCACCATATATTACATCATTAGTTTTTGATGCAGTGTTCCATGATTGATTGTTTGTTCATAACACCCAGTGCTCCATGCAGAACGTGCCCTCTTTAATACCCATCACCAGGCTGACCCATCCCCCCACCCCCGAGAATAAGACATTCTTGAAAATAGGCATCTGACCGCTTTCAGACCCTTGTAGATAACTTTCATGTCGGATCACTCCTTTACTAGCAGTGTGGGATAGTCTAGGGATAGAAGTGTTTATCTGGCATTAAAGGAAACACGGGGCATTTTGCTTGGCTGACTTACGCACTTCCTTCGATGTCCAAGTTTCTCCTAATGTGCTCCCTGCAATAGCTGGGCTTCGCAGGAAGGGATGTCAGGACTCTTGTGAGGTGCGGGGAGGGCTGAAGGACTGGGGACACAGACTGACTTTGCTTCCTCTGAGGTTAGAGGCATGGAGGGACCCCCGCCACACCCTGGAGGGAGAGATACAGGAAAAGTTTCCAGAAGGACGCCGTAATACAAGGGCAGGAAGCAAGCCACACAGGGAGGGGGGAGCCTGAGACGTATCAGACATGTATCTACTCCTAGTGCATTTAGAAATAATTTACATTATGATTTCTTTGATACAAAAGGAACATAAGCTCATTGTAAGCAAATTCTAGAAAACTATGAGAAAGATAAAAATCACCTCTCATCTCATGATTAGAGCTACCAGCTTTTCATGAATAATATTTCATAGGGTTCTATGTGTCACCTCCTATTAGGTTTCTTTGTCACGGCATTAAAGTTCTGTGTAAACGTTAAAGAGGCTACAAAGCATTTTCTTCAGTACAGTTACTCTAGCTTTACCTATTTTCTAATTTTAAACATCATTTTTTTCTTCAGTTTTCTTCAATTATAAATAATTGTATGATTCTTATTTTTTTTCATATTTTTGTACTGTGTGTTTTAGAGTAGAATCTTTCAAGAAGAATGACAGGGAGGGATTCTCAGGATAAGTTCCTCAGTTTGATCTGTAAAGGTTGTGCAGACAATTCAACCCCCTTAAGAAGGTTCTGGAATGGCCTGAGTGAAGTCACTCACATCCACAGGTGGGTCTGGAACTCAGCCACAGTCACCCCACCTTATCCTTGAAAAGCACTTGGGTGGGATTTAATTGGCCAAAGTTTAGCTACTTTGGCTCCTAATAAGTAAGTGGTCAATAAAATTAAGCAGCATTCACCTGCAGAAGTCAATTGAGATTTACAGTTTTTAATGATCCATCTCGTCCTCACCCCACATAGAGCCTATTCTGTGTTACGGCTGATTTCCACCGAGGCACTGTGGATTCCTTCACACGAGTAAATAATATGAATAATAATCAGTCACTGAAGCAAGCAAAAGGGGAAAGTGACCAGGAAGCGGCTTCCACACAGTGGGCACACTGGATAGGCAGTGACTGACGGGGGAAGCCACCCGGCACCGGGCGCCGTGACGTGTCCCAGCTGGGGGCTCTTCTCCTTCCCGTCCATGCTGCGAGGTCCTGCACGGGCATCTTGGGCTCCGATGTAGGAGGCACTGCCCACCGGCTCCAGTCCCAGTGCCCACTCGTGTCAGCCTCGGGAAAGGTGACAGCGAGTCAGGCATCCGTGCGCTGGAGGAGGTCCTCCTTCGGGTGGAAACCGTCATCTCCTTCCTGGCACCTGACGGTTTCTGCTCCTGGGGGATGTGCGTGTGTTTCCTGGAACCCGCTGAGTTAATTATCATTGTCAGCACTCTTCCTTGCTCTGCGTCAAGTCACACAAAAATAAACCGGTACCCTCAGGTGGGTGACGCTAGACTGCGTACATGAGAAGCCAAGGACCCTGTCTGTGTTTCTATGGATACTGTGCCGAATGATCACAAACAGGGTGGTTAAGACTATTCAAATTTATTATTTTTCAGTTCTGTAGGTTGTACGTCCAAAACGAGTCTTGCTAGGCTAAACTCACTGTCTGCAGGGCTGGTTCCTCTTGAAGGATCCGGGGACAACCCTCTCTTTGTCTTTCCAGCTTCTAGATGCACCTGGGCTGCTGGCCTCATGGATCCCCCCCATCCTCGTAGCCAGCAGCCCAGGCTCTCCTCCTCTCTCGGACTCTCCTGCCTCGGTCTTTCTCTTTGATTACACCGGGCCCTGCTGGGTAATCCAGAAAAATCCCCCATCTCAAGATCCTTAAATGAATCACATGCTAAGTGAGATGACATAGTTGCAGGTCGGGGGATTGGGGTGTGGGCGTCTTTGGGGGGCTGTGATTCTGCCTTCCTCGGGTCCTGTCCTCTCGGTAGACTCTGTGTCTTAAAGAGATATTTTCATTTTCATCACCTCAGAAGATGACATTAAGGTTCAAAGTTAAATTCTTATTATTCTTCTATGCAAGCTTTTTGTGTGGATCTTAATTGAATCTACATCTCCACTGAGTGTTTCAGGGTTTTTACTTATGGTGTAATGTCCAAGTCTATTTACATAAAGAAAGTGATGGCATTTAATGGTCGTTCCATGAATTGATAAATTTATAGAACAAATTGATATCAGTTAGAATACTTCTTTCTGAGCTTTACCCTGATCCTTACAAGCCTATGGGTATCCAACCTTATGAGAATGAGTAGTTGCTGTTCTTATGTTTACTACCGTTCTAGATCTTAAATTGGTTTCTGCAATGTAGATGGGAAACCTCCTGAAGACAATTGGAATTGTGGAAATCTGATTAATATGTTTATAGTTTGCTTGACAGTTTCTTTTTCACATTACTATAATCATAATTCTAAAACTTTTAGCACTATCTTCCAGACACTGAGTTAAGAATTTCCACCCACTGGGACGCCGGGGTGGCTCAGTCGGTGAAGCGTCTGCTCAGGTCATGATCCCAGGGTCCTGGGATTAAGTCCTGCATCGGGCTCCCTGCTCAGTGGGGAGTCTGCTTCTCCCTCTCCCACTCCCCCTCCTTGTGTTCCCTCTCTGTCAAGTAAATAAAGTCTTATAAAAAAAGAGAGAGAATTTCCACCCATTATACAAGCCTCACGAAGGCTTGTGACATGGGAAATGGCTGGAGAGGGGCAAGCGGCACTCTGTGCGCCCTGGGGAGGGAGATGGGTGAGGTCAGTCTGCCCGGTGACACTTTGAATTCCTGGCTCACATGGTGCCAAGCCTCAAAGCCTCATCAACCTTCCTCCTCCCGAAGAAAGGACCCCAGGAGTTAGGGCAGTCACAGCGCTCCGGGTGGTCAGGGGAAGCAGGTCCAGGGCGCAGGCTGCAGGGCTCTCCGCGACCCAGCAGAGGCTCGGGAGCATGCGCGGCGGGCGGCTGGCTGCAGGGCGTACACAGGCGCTCGGCAGCCAGCCTCTTGGCCTCCAGGGCCGAGCGCTGCTCGCCTTCCACCGCCCTCCCCGCCTCTGCTCCAGTCCTTTCCTCGGTTCCTCGAGGTTCTGTCCATTGTGCCTACATTTTAAAAATCACTTTGGGTGCGACAGCTTGCCTTGCTGGTGGCATTCCTACCCCGTCCCAAACTGTAACGCAGGGTTCAGGCTTGGTCTCGTGTCTGGTAGCCTAGGTGGTGTGTCGACCGCGCCTTGCCCATTCCTGTTGAGTGCGTTGGATGGCTCCGAGTGTGTGATGGAATACAGCATTGCGCGAAGTGGCTAACCGCCGAGTAGATTTTCCTCCACATCTTTATCCTACCAACGACCTCAGAATAATGATGTGGGCATCTCATCTCTCCCAGATGATCCACTTGGTTAGAGATGAGAGCAGGCAGGTCATAGGTCCTAGGGCAGTGCCCACTCAGCCAACATCCGGGAGGACCAGTTCTTGCCAGAGGCCATTTCTTAGGCAGCCACCCTGTAGTTCTGCCATGTTTTTCCGCCGTGCCAAACCTGCCGGCGGGTTGACGCTGCTGCTGGGGCCGGCAGTGTGAGAGGCAGGAAGAGCCCCCCCTCACCTGTCCTGGTTGTGCCTACCTTGGGCTGTGCACGCTGCCCTTCTCCCAGGGACCTCCGGCCTCATTACAAATAACTGAGCCTCAGGACACTCAATCTGGAGATTCAGCTTCCTCGTCCAGATTATGGGCAAGTGAGCTGTCCTGCCCACTGTACAGAATGTCATAAGAATATAGTGTGATGACAGAAGAAGAGCATTTATATCCCATAAAGTATTGTGGAAGCTGTGTCACTATCCTTTTTTGTTTATGAGGGCATTCTTTACTCCTTCTTAGATGTCCATCAACCAAGAGTTTCTCAAAGGTTTCCTGTTTAATTTTGCAAATGGAAACAAACCTAAACTTGAAGGACGCTGTGGGTCTTTGGGAACACTGCCCCTCCCCAGCAAAGATGACAGCACACTGGGGCGACGTTTTCCGAGACATCCCATAGAAGTACCTATATGTAGTTTCAAAATTCAACAGCTTTGGATAAAACATGAGTATTTTTCTATGGACCGAACACACATTGTCATAAATAGAAACATATTTGAAATTATAATCTCTAAGATTCTGTGAGTATTTTATTATGGAGACTGTATTTAATTGCTTTTGGGGTGTCTCTAAAATTTAGTCATTCAAAAAACTGAGTCTGTCAGTATAGCGATCTTGCATGTAGCCTTCTGCTGAAACAGCTGCTAACAAGGTTGCCAATTAGGGTGAGTGTTGTTCTGTGATGTGGGCATTTTTTCACTAGAAACTAATTTGAGAGTCATAGTTGTTTGATATACTGAAATGTGTAGTGTAATGTTCAAATGCCAAAGGGACGTCACTGGGTCACTGGCAGCTCTCGCCAGAATCCAGAAACCCCGACTTCATTCCAGTTAGTCCCATTACGAAGACCAGAGAATAGTTAATCAGACGAGAAAGGAGTGCATTGGGTTCTGACATACTCTACCTCGTGAATCTGATGTGTTCCTGGGAATGAAAACAAGTTTGGATGCTGTAATGGCAAGCCAGCCACTTTCCTGCACTGGCCCTGCGTTAGTCTGAAATTCAGCATGTCAAAAGCCAGCTCAAATGTGTATTCTCTTCTAGGTATGTATAACTGGCTACCAAGGAAGCTCCTGAGTTTCCGTGTTTGTCTACAGCTAGCTTTAACAAAAACTGCAAAGTCTGCCTTAGTGTCTCTGTCCCTTTCTCTCTTTGGGGGTGCTAAATCCAGCTGTCCCAATTAAGAAATACGCCACAGGAGACTGTGGTCTGATTTAAGCAAATTCCACAAAGACAAGTTTGCATAGCAGATTATTTTACAAAAGAATTATTCTATTTGCAAAAGAATTCACCAAGAATGTCTTAGAATAGTAAACTCTCTCAGGGCTTTGAAAATAGGATTAATCTGCGCAAAGCTTGATGGCAACACACTTGTTTAGGAAACGGTGATAAAGGGTGTTCTTACCTAACACAGTTCCAGCTCCTGGACCTCAACCTCTGTCTTCTCCCTTTTACTTCTGAGTTGACTGGCTGGCAGACTCCCTCTTTGTGCCTCCACTGGGGCGTGATCCTCACTCCCTCTACCTCTGGCCCCTCCCTGGCTTTCTCCCACAATTCGCAATTGGGGTACACGTCTCAGCCGGCAGGCACATATGTGGCTTTCCCTGGTCTACAAGCGCCTTCCCCAAGCACTGTCTTCGCTGAGGAACTGACCTTTTCTCTCCACCCTGCACCCCCCGCCCCCCCGCTGCTAAAACCCCCAGCCTCAGAACCTGCTGCCATGAACCTCTTGAAGCACACAGCACTTCGCGTCCTGCGGTTCGGCTTATGCCCACCCGCTAGACGAACTCTGAGGCCCACTGTCTTCTGACGTAGGCCCTCCTGCTGCAAGCCCGACTACCGTGGCCGATCTCTGTGTGGGGTCTCTGGGGAGCAGGGTCCTGCATGCTTCCTCCCTGCAGTGCCCACAATGTCCCCCGGGGTGCCGAGTGCTTGGAGAATGGACGCCACGTAAGGAGCATGTGAGTGCATCATCCCCACAACACAGCCTATCGAGCCCCCACTACGGGCCAGCCACTGTTCTAGACCATGTCTTCATAAAACCAAATTCTCAGAATGTGGGAGACACTGGAGGAGAAGACTTAGGATAGAATATTTTCTTCTGGCTAAGGCGTCCAGGTTTTTCCATCAGTGCAGTGAAAATGTATAATTTGTCTTGCGTCGGGACGGGGAGGCTCTTGGAAGGGTATTAACCTTTATTTGGTTACGTCTGTAGCAATATTAATGACACTGGGCCACTTAATAGGTAAGTTTTGCTTCTCTGACCCTTTCATAGATATTTACTGGTCTCTACTCCTTGTCAGGACTTGAGCAGGGGCAGGGCTTTACAGAAACAAAAAAGGAGAATCTGTTCTCTGCGCTCATGCGATTATTTGTAGGAGAGCTTGGCCCACTTTAAGCTTTCCTAATAATTAACTCTGATTTTCCAGTTACTTAAGTGATGAAAGCTTACTCTACTGAATTGTTTTATACTGTACTTCCTGTTCTCCTTCTTTCAATCAAGGTGTAGTGGGCATTCCACTAATGCAGTGAGGGATACATTTAAATTTGGACACAAAAATATGTTGAAATTTGTTCCTGGCCTCATAGCAGCACTGGGCGGCGCAGGGGCCCGATACCAGCCAGGGGTGAGTGCAGGTAGGGGCAGCCACAGTCCGTGCCACAGGGCTCCGCAAACCTGCGTCTTCCTCCAGCTTTTCTCATCATCTGTATGTTACTCAAAGAGATGTATTCTACAAGAAGTCAAAATGTATTTAAAAGTCCCTTTAAAGATCACATTTCCCATCCATTGGATACAGCAGGATAGAACAGGGGGGAAGTTCAAATGAGATTTGCTGAGAAATGTGCCCTCAGGGCACCTAGGTGCATCCACTGATGTGCAAAATTTAGGAAACCAAAAAATGCCTTGGCAGCATTCCAGCCACACACATTAAGAAGAAATAAAAACCATCACACGTTGCATTTACAATCGTTTTTTGTCTTTCTCCCCCCTCCCTGCCACCATCTCTCCAGGACATGGGGACATGCGTAGTGGTGATGACCAGAGGGCTTGAAAGCTGAACCCTAACAGCAGGGGGCAAATCTATGAATGGAAAATTAGGATGTCATTCTGGTCCTGGTTCTTGACAGCATAACTTTTGACCTAAATGTCTCAGTTTTTGAAATAGGAAAGCTTTCTCCAACTCCCTGACAAGGTGGGAAAAGAACCATGCTCTCAACAGGGCTGCAGAGACCCGCTCTGCACCCTTGACCTGTGATGCCTTCTGCACGGAAAAAAGCCACAATAGGTGCAGGAGAAACTGTTCCGTCGAGGTCACGAAACCTCACCTTCAAGTAATGTAATTCAGGGTTATGTGGAAGGAAAGGCACACCCACGTTTTCTTCTTTTGTTTGGAGACTTACACAAGGAGTTGGATACATATATTTTATTTTTGTCGCTAGGAAAACAATATATTTAATTATGTAGGATTACCAAGTAATAATAAGTAAAGAGTAAAAAGAGAAATCACCCCAAATCTCTGCGTCTGGATACAGCCGCTGTTGCCATTTGGGAATTGACCCCGTCTTCCCTACACGCACGGACACTTAGGAAAACAGGTCTGTGTATCACAACCACTGTTTAGAGCAAGGAATAAAACATTTTACTCAAGAAACACATCAGGAGCTAAATTTACATTGTATTTAATAAAGTGGTCAGGTGATGGAGTGAGAGATAAGGAACAATGCAGAGAAAGTGGGGGAAAGGGTAGAGGAAGGAATGACAAAAAAGAAAAACTCAGAACAAAAGCCAGGGAGGGTCAGGGCCCGGGGGGGAGGGGAGAGCAGGGGCCCCCAGTACCAAGACCCCCGGGGGAGGGGAGAGCAGGAGCCCTGCGTGGGCCGTCTCCACTCTGTCTGGGAGAAAGTCTCCTCTCAGTTCCATCATGAGATAGAGCAGCAGCTAATTACCCAGCTGCCTCCCTCAGTGATGCTCTTGTTGCTGTTCATTTTTAGTGGCTTGGCTGCAGACTGGGCAGCCGAACGAGCCCCCTGGAGAAAAGGGGAAATGTTCTCTGGGCCATGCCTGCAGTGAGCAGAGCGGAGTTGGGAGCCAGCTAAAGACTGAGTCACGGGCTGACACTGACGGCTGGCCACGTGGAGCAGACCTGTGGCATGGCCCTTGGAAGGGCACTGCCCACCTTCACCTCAAAGCAGGAAGTGTTTCCCTCTCAAACTAACAGACACCTCATCTGTGAGAGGTCACAAACACTTGTGTCTCTAGTGTGTTTTTTCTTTATTTGAATTTTGTTGCACTAACTTCTCTGTGTAAAATTGAAATTAAGTTCTCCACCATCAAAGTATGTTGCAACAGCAGTGGAGAATATAAAGGAAGGATTATTTGTCTATAAGAATGTTTGCAAGGCAAGTCACGGTGGCCTCACTCTCGGTGCGTTTGAGAGACTTTTGCCTTCCCTTTGCCCTCATCTATGTCTGTGCACGCATGCCTGGATTCTACCTGTGTGCGTCGTGTGTCCTGTGTCCCCTTACCCTGGCGTGAGAGTGCCCTATGGAGGACCAGGTGTGTTGGCGCTAAGCTAGATATATTAGCATATTCATGTCCTGCTCTTGAATTAACATTGCTTTTTTTATGCATTATCAGGTAAGAGAACATTTCAGTAGGAACTACTGTTGCCACCATTTTCTGAGATTCGAGAACAGGCCCTGCCTGGCTAGCTAGCACATTTGATCAAGTCCACAGGGGAGGTGTGTGGAACACGGGTCCCCAGAGCGCCCCTCCTACTCTTGGGCAGGGTCTCTGCAGTGCCCTCACCCACCCTGTCCCCTGCTAGTCCAAGTCACAGGAGACCAAGGTAAAGTTCTGCTCCAGCTACCAAGAGATTGGGATGCTTGTGGCTCTAGGCACGCCTAAGGAAAACACTTGGAAGAAGGTCCAGTGGGGCTTACTTTGCCTTATCTGGTCAATATGGAGCCATATGTACCGTACTTGCCACAGATAGATTTGCACTGGGCTTTTGATCAGGAGCCAGCCTCCAAGGGTGCGTTACATGGTGCTTTGACTCGGTGCTTGCGAAGCACAGAGCCTTCTGGCACACACTGTATCAGCTTCTGTCTTAGGTTGCAGTTCTGCTTGAGAATGCTCAGGCCCTGAGTTCCCCCTGAATGAGAGAAGGGATCCCCCAACAAGTAAAGTTGACTGCCACCTGTGTAGACTCCAGCACACTGACTTTAAACAGTTAGTAAACAGTCATCTTTAGACACTTCAACAGAGGAAAATATTCTTCAAGCACATATTTCCCAAAGACTTACATGTATTGCAGATAAATCTGGAATTATACCTGTTCACATCCCTGCAGGTTAACCAGACCCCATCCCCCTTCCTGGCCATGGCAGTGGAATTATTGGTGTGGGCTGACAGCGCACGTTGTAGGTCAGAGGGTGGAAGACCAGAGGAAAGGGCGCATGGCCCTGGGCCCCAGAGCTCGTGAGTTCTCAGGCAAGGGCCATCTTCATCAACAGCAGATCATGGCTTCAATTTAAACTTTGTTTCATTAAGTGCTGCAAATCAGATTTCCCCCTGTGTTTCATAGTCCTGAGAAAATCCCAGGTTGCATATCCTAAAGAATAATCTAACTACAATCTCATAAAACATGTGTCTCCTTTCAATAGGCAGTGATCTTGTCTTTGTGGAGAAATTAAAACACAGCTCATTGTTGAAGGACCTTAAACATGAAAATAAAAGACTGTAGGTACTTTCCTCCACACCCCAGTCTTTAAACACCCCAACTTTGACCTTCATGTCACTGAGTGTGGTGACTAGTCGGAAGTTTGTCTGAACCGTTGGGTTCCCCAGGACACCCCAACTTATCAGGCGAGGCAGAAGCTACCTCCAAGGGATGCCTGGTTGGCTCAGTCGGTTAAGCGTCTGCCTTCAGCTCAGGTCATGATCCCAGGGTCCTGGAATCGAGTCCCACATCAGGCTTCTTGCTTGGCAGGGAGTCTGCCGCTCCCCCTGCTTGTGCTCTTTCTCTCTCTCTCTCTCTCTCTGACAAATAAATAAAATCTAAAAAGAGAGAGAGAAGCAAGTTCCAAAAGTCATCTCTGCCCTCACAGACTCCCACCTGTGAGACTTTGAGGAAGGCTCTTTGGAGGAAGGACTTCACCCACCTGGTGCTGGGTGGGGGGGCTGGCATGTGGGGGGTCATCCCCATTTAATGCTGCACATCACAGGTATTTCCAGCCTCCTGAAGGGAGGCCCATTCTCCAGACCTTCTGTAGGCATTTAGAATAAGGGGTCATGACAGGAAGGTTATTGGAATGAGTCATGCATGGTGGCAATTTAAAGCTTTATGTTAGGAAAGAAAGCAGTTTTTGAGACATTAAGATGGCAGAACCGTTTTCCTGGCTATGCCAACCTCTACCCAAGCCACCAGAACTGTGATGTGAGGCAAGTTTTAGTTACTTTTTAAAAACGAGACATAACTGAGGTTAACACTATGTAAGTTTACTATGTACAATGTGTTGATTTGATACATTTATATATTGCAGTGGGATGACCACCTAGTTAGCTAGCGTCTCTATCACACCACATAGTTATTATTTCTTTTTGTGGGGAGAACATTTAAGTTCTAGTCTCTTATAAGCTTTGAACTTTATAATATAGTGTTGGGAAAGGCGGGCCTGTGTTTGGTGCCCTGGTCTCAGATCGGCTTAGAGTGAGGAAGCCCTTTGGCACAAGTGCATGGGCACAGCAGGTTCTATGCAGGCCCGCATGTGCTTTGCCAACAGCCCCGGTTAGCAGTTAGTCTTGACTATTCCAAAGCTTCAGCGGGAGCTGGGTAGGGCATGGGAATGAGGTGAGGCTGGGAGGAAAGGGGTTGGAAGGGGTCTGGGCAGGGCAGAGGAGGAGGGAAGAAGAAGATGTGGGATGGTAATAGTCAAGCACCTCCTTCCAAAACATGGGTTATTTAAAGAAAGAAAAGCCACTGAGTCTTTGGCGGTTTTCAGGCAGGTCAAGACTCAGGGCAGCTCTGAGCCTGCAGCTGTGGGGGCGTGGGCTCAGTTGTGACTTGTGAATTCCCGGGCTCCTGGAGGGTCGGAGGGAGGTCCAGGGCACAGCTCTGTGCGCCTCACACCTCCAGGTGTGGCACAGAGCGAGCCGTCCTTGCTCTGCATGCACCTGCTCTTGTGCGTGCTGGCGATGGGTCTGCTCACAGGTGCACTCGCCTGGCACAGTGGGAATACCCTGCTGCAACTAGGGTGACGGGTAAATGGGGGGTGAGCGGTGGTGCATGTAAAAAGTATGGAAATAAATTCAACAACGCGAGTTCACAGTCATTCTGGAAACAGCCCTGTTCTGAGGCTTTGGCTCAGCACAGATTCCGGGGGGGGGGGGGGGGGGGATTGGGGCGGAGCTAGGCTGAGTGAGTGGCGCCCTGGCCAATGACAATGCAGCGGGACCTGGAGAAATCACGCATGCGCCCCAAGGGCCCGCGGAGCCGAGGATGCAGCCTGCCCCCGCATGCTGGCTGCTGGCCAGTGTCGCCGAGACAGCCCCGGGAGTTGACAGTGCCGGGGACAGGAGGGACATCAACCAGCTAGGAAATGGGCCTCTGAGGGGGCGCCGCAGCTGCCGCGAGGACGCTGGGCTGGAAGGAAGGAGAGTCCACGGCTGTGACAGGTGCCTTGGTGGGGCTGACGGGACCCGGCGGAGGAGGCCGACAGAGGCCACCGGAGGCGGCGGGTCCGGAGCGTGGCAGCCGCACCAGAGACTCGGGCTGCACACCAGGGGGGCCAGAGATTGGGAGAGGAGCGATGAACGAAGACGAGAGGACGGGAGCGAGCGGAAGGAGGCCTGAACGCGCCGCTCCTCTCCGCGCCCAGACCAACAGCCCGCTTGCTTTCGGGGACAGTCCGGATTCCTTCACTTGAGTCGTCCAGGCTCCCAGCTCACCTGTGGAGTGGGGGTAGCTTCGCATTCCCTCGGTGAGATGGCCTGGACGAAACTCCACAATTCAAGCCGGGACATTCTTCAGCCCTTGAAGCCACGGCTCCTTACAGACACCAGCCCGTCAGGGCTGCCCTTCCAAGTGAAGCAGGCCCCCAAGGATGTCACCGGCTTGAGCAACGCAAGCCCGTGCTAAGCAGGCGTTCTCCTGACGTCTCATCCTTTCACCTCAAGCATTAATAACAGCGGACACGTTTATTATGTATCCAAAAACAAATGTTAAAACGTTTCAAAATGTGCCCTATTGTAACTGTGTTGTCTGAGGCATCCGCAAACAGCAGAGAGCATGACCGGGGCCCTTCCTTGTTTGTGATCTTCAGAGCAAGAAAGCCAAGACAAGTACGAAATTATAAGCTCATCCAATGCTATTATTCTTAATTGGAATGATCTGGAAAACAGCAGTGTGTGTGAATTGTGTTCTCATTCCTTACTCTGCTTAATTCTAATCCATAATGAGTAGAAGGATGTGCACACATTAAAGAGACAAATATGCCCTTGCATTTCACAAATCTAGCTTCTTGACCTGATAAGTATAAGCAAGTTGCCATTTAAAATGTGTGGAATAGGTTTTCTTGGTAGATTGATTTCACATTTTATTGTACAAAACTGGCACGGACTTACCCTGGAGTTACAAGCCTGGCTAGAAGGCTGGTGCCTCTGTGCATCTGCTCCCATCCCTGCCTCTTGTGAGGAAAAAATCCCTGTAACAAAAAATATTTCTGAGCAGTGGAAGTTACTCCTATTTTTCTGACTATTATTTAGTACGGCAAAATGCCAAATCATTGATATACCAAAACAATCTAAGAATCTGGACACTTCTCTGCAGTCTGCTACGGATTTATTTTTGTTCAACAATGCAGCTACTAACATCGATTCCTAATTACCCAAAGCAGTTGTTCCATCTTGTGAGCTCATGGTCCGTCTGACCCTGGGTCTGATGGTGTTTGGTTCTGCTTTCTCTGAAAATCTCTTTGTGAGGCAAATGGGAGCCCTGGCTTCGTGGCATTCAGTCTAGTATGTGTGCCAAAGGCTGCGCCTTTTTCCTCCCTTCTTCCATGCAGTGAATACCCCAGTAGTCTCAGGCACCACTGGAAACCAGCCCGAGGCCCGTCTGCACCAGGTGTGGGGACAGCGCCAGGAGGTGGGGCAAGCGGCCTCAGAGATGGGGGGGGGGTCCATGGTAGCACCGCAGCATGATGGCGCATCAGGGAGTGGCTCTGCACTCAAGGGTCTCATGCAGTCCTCCCAATCCCCAGGACATTTTTCCTGCAGTGCAGTCATGTTGTGTGGGGTCCTGGTCATTGGAAGTTTGCCTCGTTCTGGGACCCCCACTTGTTTTTGCCTTGTTAGAAGTCAAGGGGGGGGGCAGTGCTCTTATGCTCAACATGACTCCCACCCAGGTGGGTTTCAGTTCTTAAGTGACTCAAGGAAATGCGCACCCTTCCACATTAATGTCAGATTGCCTGTGCTGTTCTTTCTCCACGTTCATTTTAATTCAGTTAAACAAATACGAAGATAAGGTATTCCAGCAGGGAGGGAAAAACACTGAACAAGGAGGTAGAATTCAAGTGTAGTCCTGATCCTGTATCTAGGGCATTGTATGACCTTGGGAAAGCTCTGCTCTGTAAGACAGAGTTTCTCTAGGATTTCTCAGACATGAAATATGAGAGCTTTTTAAAAATTATTATTTACTCATTTATTCAAAAAATACATATTGAGAACCTACTACATTCAGGGGAGGAGTGAGGGCTCAATGTGCACCAGGCACTAAGTCAAATGCCTTATAAGCCGTGTCCCACCCAGCCTAGTAGCTCTGCCAGCTCCCTGTTTCATGGAGGCTCTCTACCGGGCCAGAGGCATTAGAAATGCAGTTTAGGTGGACATGCTGGTCCAGGGGCAGTACAGAGAGGGGAAAGAAGAAGAGGAGAGATAGAACCTTCAGGAAATTAAAAACCTGTTTCTGTGCTGTCTTTCCTGGGGATAATTGTAAGATTAACCTTTGCTATAACCGTCGAATGAAAATTTCCTCTATTATTACATGGATTTGTGGCATCAATTTGCAGGTATCCTGGTTCAGACAGAACTTGTGCGTACCTCTGAAAAGATCCACCATAGCCAGTTGCTTATTCTGATTGCTTTTAAGATCAAACAAAACCGGAACCTAAATAAAACAAAACAAAATAAACAAACAAGAAAAGACTAAATATGAGATTGGGGGAGTGTGGAGGAAGTAAATAGAAATCCAGTTGTGTGGATCCTCAAATCCGTTGTCACTGGTTTTATTTTTGTATTTGTTGTTTTTCCCAACAAGCCTTGAACCTCTTGTCTAATGCCTCAGTCAACTTATACATGTTTACAGAATTAGCCAGTGGTAGAGATTGAGATGATAGACAGATGATAGACAGAAATAGAGAAATACACGAGAGCTAGAGAGAGAAAGACATAGAGAGAGAGAGAAATAGATGATAGAGAGTTCTAGAATGGGAGAGAGAGAGCGGCAGAGAGATGCATAAATGACAGACAGACTCACCACAATGGGTGGGTGAGTGCCCAGAGGACAGAACATCCCTCTCCCTGTTGTGCAGTGGGACATGGTTCCCTCCTGCTCACATTTTAGCTATTAACAGATTTCTCCCAGGCTGACTCACCAGTCTGCGAACCCGCTGAAGTCAGGAAATGGAAGCTGTGCCCCGAGTTGGGAAGGGGTGGAGAACCTCCCTTCCTCTCTGGATGTGGCTGGGAAGAGCCTCTGCTAAGCTTTGCTAAGTGCCTGCATCTGGTGAGACTGGATTTTCCCCATAGACCAGTGGGTGGGCCTGACCCTGGGACCTGATCTGCATGAAAAGGCCTCCTGGAAGTCACACTGCTTGAGACCCGGCTCACATCCGGCCCAGGCATCTGATTTTCCACCAGGAGAATACACAGCCTGAGAGCTCTCAAGAGGTATTTATGCAGGTGCTCTTCTCTGCCCCTGAGCTCATAACAATATGCAAATAGCTGGGGATCAAAGGTAAGTCAGAGAAAAATGGCTTCAAGTAGAGCCCTTGAACGCAGCCAGCAGCCTGGCTCCGTGACAGAGCCTCTGGCAACCTGAGGGCTGTCAGCTTTGCTGCCTGTGGAGTTCATGAGGCCCCAGCCGTGGCTGGGGGGATTTTCCATGGCTCGGCATCTGGGTTGGAGTTGGCTTCCACTGTCACATGTCACCTTGCAGGCATGCGGCTGGCTGGTGGAGACCGACAGGGTGCAGGGACATTTCCTGGGTCGCCCGCTCAACGCCATTAGCGAGACCCACGCACGGTCCCATCACAGGAGCTCGTGTCCCATACACACTGGAGACTCACGGTTCTGAAGCCAGCCGGCCAGGGACGCCACGGGGAAAGGACACACATACTATTCGGCATAGACTCTAATGAATTATGTCCAGAAATCAGAGCTTGAAATTAAAAGAAGCATCTTCCAAGCACTAAAACAGGAAAATCACGCTACTGAGTTGGGTCCACTTAAGCACTCAGGTTGTTTTTCCCTTTATCACAGACTTAACTCAAGCAGCTGTCTGATTTTCCTTATCATTTCTATAAATATGGTGTTCAATTATAAAACAAAGTCAATCCCCTGATTTTTCATGTTGAGAAATCACTATTCGCCATATAAAAGTTTGTCAGATGAATCACACGGCTCCATCTACTGTCCAAGATATAATCCAAACTAGGAGAAAAGAGGAATTATTTTGAATTCAAAGCTATGCCAGGCAAACAAACAGTTAAAAGTGAAAATAGAGGGACTGCCAGGTACAATGCCCTGATTCACGAGGGCAGGGACTCCAAAACAAATTGCTTTTCTCCAAAGGAATTTGTAAATCTTCCATTTGTAAACCTGGTTTTCCTGTTTTCACTGAGATAAGTCTCACATTGCTGACAAAGCTCCAAAAGCAGGTGAGCCTGACTCCTCCCCTCAAGGGGCAACCTGAGTATGGGAGCCCCCAGGTGAGCCACAAATGGGACTTGGCAGAGGTACAGAGTGGGCCTGCTCTAAGATTTACAGGTGATGTGACACCCCTGATACAGCACCTCGCCCAGAGGGAGCACACATGCATCGTACGGACGCGTCTTACATTGTCACCCATCACCTGTAGGCCGAGGATGAGTTGTTCCTGTTCTGAGGAGTGCAAGTTGGCCCAAACTTTCCTGTGACAAATTTGGTAAGGTCAACCAAATGTTAAATGCGAATGCCCTTTGACCCGGCAGTTCCACGGGCAGAAACATACCCCATCAATCACGGGCAAGGATAAAGGATATACAGCTAAGGACGTTCACCGTGCTGCACACGGCACAGGAGAACCACGGAAAACACTGTGGTGGTCACATATCAGGGGAAGGGTTACAGGGCATTTTTTAAAAAGGACAAAGCACATAAAGAAATGCTAACCAAGGTGATACATACAAAGAACTCACTTCAAACTTACTGAGTCCTGTGAGACTATTTGTATAAAAAGTCATGTTAAATATGTATCTTTACTTAGGAGTAGGAACTCTATCTAATATAGACCCATCTATATGTATATTTATGCATTTATATGGGTATCTGCCAATATTTGGTAAAGGCACAGAATATACCAGCTGAGTCCCCAGCAAGCTGTTCACTGCAGGGGGTGGGGGTGAAGACCTTTACATTTCTTTTCATACCCTCTCAACTGCTTGTATCCATTGGGTGAATACTCAATTCTTACCTGTTACTTTTAAAAGAAGCCACTAATGGAATGCCTGGGTGGCTCAGTCGCTAAGCATCTGCCTTCAGCTCAGGTGGTGATCCCAGGGTCCTAGGTTCAAGTCCTGCATCCAGCTCCTTGCTCAGCGGGAAGCCTGCTTCTCCCTTTGCCTGCCTCTCTCTCTCTCTCTCTCTCTCTCTGATAAATAAATAAAATCTTTAAAAAACTTAAAAACAATAAAAGAAGCCACTAAAATGACACACTAGTTTCATGAGTTTTAAGGTATTGGGGGAAGATACTATGACATCTTTATAACTCATCTCACTAATATTAAGACTGAAAACTTTTTTTGTGCCAAAGTGAATTATATAAATGGGAGCTCTTTTAATGTTTTCTAGAGAGAATGTGTTTCTAGACTGTAATGTATATCATTAGTTTAAAAAGACTTTTTTAATGTTTTTTAAATCAAGAAGCATTTACGTAAAGATAAATACCTTATCTGTAAAATAAGAAGGTTTGGCAAAATACATACATACATACATGCATACTTCTAAGCTCCCTTTCAATTCTAAAATTCTCTCCACTGTGATGTGGGCAAGAAATCTTGTTCTAATGAATAACATTATTCAAAAATGGATATCATTTAGACAGGACACCCATTCACTGGATGATACTGTTTATTTTCTATCTGACAGTATTTAAAATCTTACTCAGTGGTGATTTAACTTTACCCTTAGTGAAATCATTATGATAAGCCCATTGCACAGATTTTGTACAAAACTTGTACTCCTAAGCTAATTATGAGGCTAAAATACTTAATTAGATAGCAAGTCTGATATGGATTACATTACAGACCTGCGCCTCACCCTATGTTTGATATTTACTGATGAGTGCATTGTCTCTAATCCTTGCTGGGGGATGTACCAGGTGTGGGCATCAGCAACTTTGTGTTCAGTTCTGGGCATTTGCAAGTCGTGACAACTTGCGTGACATTGGGCAATATACTTTATGTGTCTAGTGCCTATTTTTTCAGCTACAAGATGGAGTTAGTAGGATGCCTTTCAGAATATCTGAAGGATTAAATGAGCAAATATGTGAATCAGCACAATGTCTGAGGGATGGTGGGTGGTCAACAAATGTTAATTCCTTTTCCAGTGTTTTCTCCTGAATGGTGTAAATTAGTCCAAGTATTAAAGTTATTTTTATAATCTAGTGAAAATCTCCTTTTAGAAAGTATATGTTGCCTGAACTTTAACGTCATGGGCAACATCATGTTTTGAGATGATTTCAACTAGTTTTAAATCAACAGTGTGATATGCAATATATTTGAAATATTATTCCCAGAGAGAAAGTGTCTCCTTTTTCCTAGCCCAGATAAACAAGGGATAGCAGGTTGGGAGCTCCCTTAGCAGACAGTGCTGGCTGGCTTTCCAGATCAGAAATGTGCCCTGGAGCCTGTGTGGTGCACCTGCGGGGGGCCGAGGACAAGACGAGGCCCTACGTAGGTGCCTCCTGCAAAGCCCCCGCTGGTGGGCAGCATTCCGTTAGCCCCAGAGGCACAAATGGGTGGGAACCCTGAGCCGTCCCAAGGGAACATGTGAAGTGTGAGATGCTGGGGAGATATCTAAGTGGAGATGTCAAGCTGTTGGTCTGAAATAAGAGGCAAGTGTCAGTCTAGAATTATGCTTCCAGGAGTCTTTGGTGTGGAGATGGTGTTTAATGCACCCAGATGAGGTCAGCAGAAGAAGTACAGAAGAACAGAGGGCTGCACGCTGAGATCTGCAGCCCTCCACAGTCGGGGCCAAGAGGAGGACCCGGCGCAAACCTGGGGAAGAACATCCCTTTGGGTGGAAGGACAGCCAGAAGAGGGCTGCCCACAAATCGAGAAAGTATTTCAGGGAGGGATGAGGGGCCTGCTGAGTCAGACACTGAAGTGGGTGAAGCAAGGTGAGGACTGAGGGCAGTCCATCTTTTAGGAAAATTCTAAGACAAAGCAGGTTCTGAGTAATAGACTCATGCATACCCACCACCCCAGTAAACATGGGATGATGGGAGGTTACAGAGGATGTCCCTTAGTGCAGGACCTGGAAGCTCAACTTCACCTGCAGAGATGTCGGGGAGGCCATTCCAGAAAGGACCAAATTACACAAGGATGGAGGTGGTGGGAGAGGAGGAGGTATGGCCAGTGAAGCTCTGGGCTGGACCCGGGCATGTTCAGTGTGGAAGAGCACAGGCCACCTGGACGTCACACCAAGGAAGGCCCAAGGGACCGCCATGCAGCCGCACTCAGCCCTAGCTGCTGGGAAGTTCACAGGTGGGATGACCTGGGCTACAGAAGGCATCCTCGCTCGGCTCATTTTCCTAAGATCCGTTCGCCGTCTCCAAGTTCTGTGAGGAAGGGTGGCATGGAATGAGATTATCATTTTAATGGTATCTCTCCCCGAGTTATGGAAGGTGAGCTGAGAACGTCAAGTCGAAGTCAGGGAGACCAGTTTCTAGGCTCTCAGACTACACCTGACACTCTGGGGAGGTGACGATGTAAGGAGCAGGGTGGCCTGCGAGGTTAGCCTGGAAAATCAGGGAGAGCAGCTCGGGGGGGCGCGTTGCTGTTAGGGAGACGGAGGTATTGCCTTTGGAGCTTTCAAAATGTGGAGCCTCCCCATGCCTGCCCCTACCTATGACTCAGACACTCACAGTGAGGGCGGGAGGGTAATTATGAACCCTTCCCAGGTTGATAACCACCTATTTCACAGGTGACTACAGAGGACGTGTCCTTAATTGGTCCAGGGGGTGGAGGAGGGTGAAGGCAGGAACAGATTTCTACCTGTTGGGGGCTGAGTCTGTTCTTGAGCTAGAGAGATGCTCTGCTTCAGGCGAGGAGGCTGAGAAAAACTCTTTTAACTTCATCAGAAAAAGGCGTCGTCTCTAAGGTGGATGCCTGACACAAGACCAGCCACAAAATTTGTAGGGCCCAGTGCAAAATGGAAATGCAGGGCCTCTTGTGCAAACATTATTAAGAATTTCAGGATGGCCACAGCAGAACCTTCAACCAGGTATGGGGCCCTTCTAAGCACGGACCTCACGGGAGTGCTGGGATTGTGTGTCCATGAGGCCAGCCCTGGTCTGAGACCTTCTCCAGGATTTCAGATGCATCCTTATTCTTTCCCTAATGGGAAAGGCGGTGTGGCATGCCGTGGGTGGGGCTGCGGCAACTCTACCCCTCCCTCATGCTCGTGCTCACTTTTGAGAGGAGGACGGGATATTCATTTTGCACCATTGACACTGAGCCGTCAGCCTTCATCCTCTGCTGTCTGGTAGAAAACCTCAGCAGGACTACTTCTCTGGACTCTGCTTCCTGCTGCTCAGAGGGTCTTCTATTTTTAAGGAAGGGCGAACCAACAGGCTCTCAGGCAGGCAAAGAGGGAGAAACTCTTCCTAGAGTGTTTCCTTATGACGAAGGCAAAGGACCCAGTTCATGTACAGATTTTGCAAGAAGACTCACTGGAAGTTAGTCTATGAACTTAAACTGGTTTTTTCCCCTTAAATGACTCGTTTCCATTCATTCGTTTTTCTTTCCAGAAAAGATGTTCTTCCCAGCATGTTCAGATGAGCCAATTCCAGAGAGTCATCTTCAAAGAACATCACACCACAAACATATTTCGCCTATCCACTCGGTCAGGGCAACTGGGCTTTGCTGGTCCATCCTGTCCTTGGCCTTATGGGAGCTTAGATTTGCAAGTGCAGGCGTTCCTTAGTTGGCTCACTTGGAGAAGGTGGGTGGTGGCGTACTTTCAACTCCGAGTTCACTTACACCTGGAGCTCACCTGTGTTTCTGTCTTTCCAAATCTTTTGCTTAAAACCCTTTTTTTTTTAACTTTTAGAAGAGAAAATTGAAAACATTCCAAAATTAAAATGAAGAAATACAATGTGCCAGGTGGGTTATCTTTCCAATTTGAAGGCTAACTGCAAAATAGACTTTTGGACTTTGAACTTCTAATTATCTGCTCGAATCCAATCTTGTAAAGATAAAAATTGGTCTATGAAGTCTTTGTAAAAATATATGAAACAAATGGTTGAACATGTGGAGGAAATAATTTAAAAATGAAAATTTCCCTGCAATCTAACAAATCAGCTATTTTTAGAAATGCCTAATGCTACATGTCACTATGGAGCCAATCAAGAATTAGGTTTTAGTTTTTAAAACAATAAAACGTTGCATACTGTTTATAAAAAGGAATGTGAAGTTGATAAATCTGACTTCATTTGTGACTCACTATGAAATAAGTGCACTTAAATTATTTTTTTTTTCAAATTATCTTTAAGAGAGAAGCAGTCTACTGAAGACCTTTATTAGTGTGAAAACATTGGGAGGGACAGGCTAGTTAGCCTTGTCCAACTTTATTCTAATTCCTTCATCAGTTACTGTTTCTGCAATCCAGAAAAGAGGTGACTCGGCTCTAATTTCCAGAGAAGATTCACAGACAGAGACAGGATAGCCCCATGGTTGACGGCTCAGCTCCCTCACCTGCCAGGGGGCTGGGTGTCCACATGTAGGGATGGAGGTGCCGCTCACGGAGCTCCTTACGCATCTCGGGAGGCACAGGGAGACCCGTGGCGGAAGTCTGTCCGTCCTGGGATAGGAAGAAGTTTGACACTCTGTACTTACCAGAAGATACTTGTGCTAGGTTTTGGATCTCATTAGTGTAGTTTTTTTTGTTTGTTTCGGTTTTGTTTTTATTTTTGTTTTTTTTTTAATCTGTGTGTCTTATAATTTCCCACGTCATTTAAAGGTGTCAACTGTAAGAATTATTTTTGAAAAGCATCCGATGTTTAACATTTTCTGGCCATTACGTCAGATAGGGGCTTTGTCATGACAACTCTAAATTTTGATTAAAAATATAAAGAGGTACCCTGGAGTTTGAGATCCTTCCTCTCAAGGAGGTGAGAGATTGGCAACAGATGTTGAGTCTGTGTGGAGTCTAGTCTCGACTCTCCTTCTCTCTCTCTAAGGTCATCTTGATGAAGCCCAAACGAGATCTCCATGTTAAAATCTTTCATTTACAAACATCTGTTTAAAAATACTTAACTCCTATAGATGTTCATAAATCCATAATTTAAGAAAAATGTAGGACAGAGAAACATATTTCTGAAAAAAACAGTGAACTCTTTTTCACCATTTTGATACTGCAAAATATATATTATATATAATATATAATTATGTAAATAATATAAATTGTATGTAATGTAATATGTAAGTATTTAACATAAAATATATTAACATATTATCTAACATGTACGATTTTAAATACTATATGAATAGAATACATGATATAAATCATATGCACGTGTGCGGGTATGTGTATATTTCTTAGTCCTATTGTCCAGTAGCCCTTGAAGCGCAATAGGAAAAATACCTGGCCATATCTGTGAAACTGTAAGGAATGTCATTTACTAATCAAATAACACAAGGTGTTCACCCGGCCGGCTCTCAGAAAGGTCAGAAGCATGCCAAATTGCCCTCAGGTATCTCGGGGACGCCCCGTGTGTGGCCCCCACACCTGCGGCAGCCCTGGTGACGAGGCTGGCCCCCCAAGCAGGCACTACAGAACCTCACAAGAGGATTCTGATGCTCTGACCCGGGAATTTTGTCTTTAGCTTTCCACTCTTTTGGAAATTGAAGGCCTCTCCAGCTAACATTTCTCTTCTAAAATGCAAATGCCCCAAGGTTGTTCCTACTTCAAGGTTGGTTTGTTTGTATCAGTTACAACCTTATTAGAGTCTGGCTGAGGATGGAGAACAGGTTGTAGGTTTTCAGCTATGGCCTCAGACCTGCAGGTGTCCAGTTCCCGCCTGAGGGGGTTGAGGGTGAGAGGGCCCGACCTCTGGCTCCGTGCGGCGAGCTGGGGCCATAGCGCACGCTCTGTGGCTCTGTACTCAGTGGCCGTGGGACAGGCCAGTCGCCAGCCAGAGACCGCAGATGCCTTCTGGGCCTGTCACTAGTTCTGAACAGGCTTCCCCTCTATCCGAATCAGATTTCTGGGGCCCCTCCTTGATGACAATCTTGAACTTAAATTTAGTTTAGCTAGAAAAGGTCAGCAGGCTCAGGCTCATAATTCACCAGAAAGTCCAGGAGGTCCCCCAACCCAGTCTGTGTCTGCCGCTGCTGACCCACTCTCGTGGGGCACTACGGCTCGGCCTCCAGGCTCCAGAAACCTCTGCGGTGCTGCGGTTATCCTGCGAAAAGGGCTTCAAGGCCTGCGAGAAGAAGCGCAGTTCGGCAGACAGCAGCGGGTGTGGGGAGAAGATGTTACCCAAAGCAGAAATTCCAAGGTGCCCAGTTACGTCCCGCTCACCCTGCCGGTCCTGCTCATCCAGTCACTTCTTGTTTTCACCATGGTTACTCTCTCCTCTTTAAATTCACTTCTTGCCCTTCTCCCTCCTCCTCCTTTCAAACTATCAGGGTTACTGTTGAGACGCTCGTCACCGCGGGGCTCGTGCTGTGCTGGGGACCAGAGACGCCAGGCACTCGTCTCTCCCTCACCCACCACCATGCACGCTCTCTCTGTCCCGCGCCCCTTTGCACCAGGGCTGGCCCAGGTCGGGCCACTAGCTCAAATTTCTGCAGGAGAGGGAAGGCTGGGGGCAGAGTGTTTTTTGTAAACTTAAAGAGAAAGCTGATTCTAAACACCTTGCCATTTGCAATTGCAAGTCATTTCCCCGGTGCCCATATGCAGGACCCACACTGAGCTGCCCGTGGTGGGCATAGAGAGCACCTGCTCAGAGCTTCCCTCCAGGACTCTGGGAACGAGAGGCGCCCAGCAACACGACTTACCAAGCCAAACGCAGCACTGGCTTTGCCCTCAGCCCTCCCGGTACCAGACTCTCTCAGCAGCGGGACAGTGTCATCCAGACTCAAACCTCCTTCCTCCATTAGATCAAGAAATATCATTTCCATTTCAGCCAAATTGATCCTTGCCAAAGTGCAAGTTTTCATGCTTTTTATTTCATATTAAGAAATGAAAGATCCTGCCTCTTGGTCTTGAAATTTACATGACCTCTTACAGACCAGAAACCTTAGCGATGCTGGAGGTGCGGGGGCTCCGGCTCCTCATCTTGGCTTGTGCACTGACGGTCTCCGTCCACTGGGTCTTTGAAAGGGGAGGAGGCAGACCAGAGCCTGGAAGGAAGCTGAGTGGTTGTGCGGGCTCGTCCCTCTGCATTGCCATCCCCTCTTGTTTTAATAGATCAATGGAATTATAATCACATATATAAACTCCACAGATTTAAAGTGTGTAATTCTGAAAGTTCTTTTTAAAAATGTTTTATTTATTTATTTGACAGGGAGAGAGAGAGCACAAGCAGGGGGAGCAGGAGAAGCAGGCTCCCTACTAAGCAGGGAGCTTGACGTGGGGCTCGATCCCAGGACCCGGGGATCATGACCTGAGCCGAAGGCAGACGCTTAACGACTGAGCCACCCAGGTGCCCCTAATTCTTTAAGTTCTGATAAATGCGTGCAGCCACCTATCGCCACAGTCAAGATAGTCCCCACAAGCTTTTGTATAGCCCCTCTCTCCCCATTCCTCTCTGCCCCCTCCCCAGGCAACCCTGCATCTCTTTTGTCCCTAGAGATGAGTTGGCATTTTCCGGGATTTTATGTAAATCATATTCTACAGCATGTACTTTTTGTTTCTTTCCCTGAACGTCAGTGTTTTGAGATGCATCCATCATCAATAGTGCACAATTTGTACTGCTGGGTCGTATCCCATTGCATGGGTATTACACCATTTATCAACACACCTTGAATGATGGAGATTTGGGTCACTTGAACTTTGACTATTTCAAACTAAAATTCTATAAAACAGTCATGTGGAAGTCTTGGTACAGACATATACTCTCATATCTAGTTGTGGAATGACTGGGTCATATGGTAGGTGTAAGTTTAACTTTTTCACAAACTGTAAAGTGTTTTCCAAAGCATATCAGTTTTATTCCCTGCCAGAGATCTGTGAGCCCTCTACCTACTCCCCACCTTCCCCAAGACTTCACATGATCAGTCTTTTAATTGTTATATTCTAACAGGTGTGTAGGACATCACGCTGGAGTTTTAATTTGAATTTCCCCAATGTCTACCGATGTTGAGCATCTTTTCATGTGCTTTTCTGCCATCCATATGTCTTCTTTGGTAAAGGCTCTGCTCAATCATTCGCCTATTTTTTTCCCTTTACACTGGGGTGGTTGCTTGTTATTCCTGAGTTGTAGCAATCCTTTGTGTGTTCTAGATACAAGTCTTTCATGTGATTGGCAAAACTTTCCTCCCAGACTGGGATTTATTTTTTCAGCCTCTCAACTCTGCCTTTTGAAGAACAAATCTTTTTAATTTTAATGATGTCCAAATTACAAACAGTGAATGTTGGAACACTACATCAAAAACTAATGATGTAATGTATGGTGATTAACATAACAATAATAATAAAAAAATGATGTCCAAATTAATAGTATGTTCTTTTATGGATTATATGTTTGATATTGTATCTAAAAATATTTGCCTAACTCAAAGTCATAAAGATCTTTTATGTTTTATTTTAGAAATTTTAGTGTTTCATAATTTACAGTTGGGTTTAAGATCCATTTTATGTTAATTTATATATGGTGCAAGGTATGGATTAGGGTCTACTCATTTAATTTTTTATTATGGTTATCCAATTGTTCCAACCCTATTTTGTTGAAAAGAGCATCCTTTTTCTCTTAACTGCATTTTCATCTTTGTCAAGAGTCTGTTGTCTCCGTGTGTGGGCCTGTTCCTGGGCTCTGAGCTCTGTTCCACTGGCCTGCCTGTTTCCAGCATTGATTACTGTCATGCTGTAATAAATCTTGAAATCAGGTGGTCTTAATTCTCCAACTTTGTTCTCTTGCAAAGTTGCTTTGACTAATCTAGGTCCTTTTCATTTCTACGTGAATTTCAGAATCAGCTTGCCAATTTCTGTAGGAAAAAATGAGCACTAAGATTTTGATTAAGATGGTGTTGAAACTCTAAATGTGGGACAAGTGTGTCTTCTGAAGGCCAGGCATGGTATGGCTCTCCCCTGATGTAGGTCTTGTTTAATTTCTAGCCAAGTTTCTTTTTTTTAATTTTCAGTGTATAGGTCCTGCTCATTATTGTCAATTTTCTACCTAGATCTTTAACATTTTTTGGTGTAATTCTAAGTTATATTTTTAATTTCAATTTCTGAATGTTCATTACCAGTATATAGAATTAAAACTAATTTTAAACATTGTTCTTGTGCCTTGCAACCTTGCTAAACTCACTTATTCATTCTAGTAGCTTTTTTGTGGACTTCCTCAGATTTTCTACACAGCTATCACGTCATCTACAAATAAAAGACAGTTTTACTTTTTCTTTGTCAATCTGCATTTTATTTCTTTTATGACTTTATCCTACGCTGGCTACAATGTCCAGTATAATGATGATTAACAGCAGTAATGCGGGACATCCTGTCTCATCCCTGATCGTAGGAGTAAATTAAGCTGTAAATTCTGTGTAGATGCCCTTTACTGGCTTTGGGGAAGATTTCTTTTATTCCTAGTTTGCTAAATGTTTCACTCAGAAATGCATGGTGAATAGGGTCACATTTTTCTGCATCCAGAGATGATAATGTGGAATTCCTTTTTTAGTTTATGCATAACGAATGACTTTGATTTTCAAATGTTAAACTAACACTGATTAAACTCCATTTGGTCATGACATACTATACCTTATGATATGGATTTACTTTGTTAAATTTTTATTTAGAATTTTCCTATCTATCTTCATGATAGATATTGCTCTGTATTTCTTTTATCTCATAATGCCTTTGTCTGGTTTTGAATTAGAGGAATGAGTTGAGAATTATCCCCTCCCTTCAAATGTCCTGAAGTATTTGTGTGTAATTGGTATTACTTTTTTCTTAAATGTCTGGTACAATTCGCCAGTGAAGGAATCTGGACCTGGAGTTTTCTTTGTGGGAAGGTTCTTGATTATATTGAGTTTTTTAAAATAGATTTCTTATTGAATGAACTTGGTGTTTTGTGTCTTTCAAGGAAATTTTTCTACTTCATCTAAGTTGTTAAATTTGTTGGTTAAAGTTGTTCATAATGTTTCTTTATGGCGTTTTATTATATTTTAATATGTGACGTTCTGTACTGGTTTTCCCTCTCTTACCCCTGGCACTGACAGTTTAACCCTCACCCTCCCATCTTCCCCGCTCTCTCCCTCCTCTCCTAGCCTCCCTCCCTCTCGCACACACATACACACACACCTTTATTTTTCTGTCAGTCTCTGTGTCTCTCTCTTTTATGATCAGCCTAATCAGAGATTCATCAATTTTATCAATCTTCTCAAAGAATAAGGTTTTCGTTTATTGATTTTCTCTACTTTTTTCTGTTTTCTATTTCATGGGTTTCTTCTCTGATGTTTATGTTTCCTTTTCTTCCACTTACTTTGGCTTTAATTGGCTCTTCTTTTCCTAGTGGCTTCAGGTGGAAGTTGAAGTCATTGATTTTTATTCTCTGCCTTGTGCATTGGTACTCTAAGTTTCCCTCTACATACTACATTAGCGCAACCCTCAAAGTAATATATTGTGGGCTTTTTCTCATGTTCATCCAGTTCAAAACACTTCCAAATTTTCCTTCTTTTTATTTTTTCTTGGACCTATTGGTTATTTCCATTTCGAAACATTTGGGGATTTCACAAAGAACTTTCTTTTAGTGACTTCCATTCTAATTATACTGTGGGCAGAGAAACTAATGCCTGTGACTTGAATCTCTTAGCATCCACTGAGACTTGTTTTATGACCCGGCATTTGAGGTACCGGGGTAAATTTTCAGTGTGCACTTGAAAAGAACACGTATTCTGCTGCTGTTGGGGGGAGCGTTCTGTAAATGTCTGTTAGGTCTAGCTGCTCGGCAGTGTGGTTCAAATCTACATCTTTCCTGATTTTCCTTTGACTCCTTCTACTGATTCCTAAGAGAGGGGTGTTGAGATAACAGTGGGTCTGTCTATTTCTCCTTGCAGTCCATCCAGTTGGGCTTCATGTATTTGAAAAGTCAGTTATTCGGTGCAGAAGTAATTAAGACTGTTATCTCTTCTTTATTAATTTATCATTGTAGATTTCCCTTTTTTATACCTGATAATGGTCCTCTGTCTGAAGCTACTTCGTTTGTTATTAATATAGTCACTCCTGCTTTCTTCTAACTAACATTAGCATGGTATATATTTTCATTCTTTAACATTTTGTCTTTATATATAAGATGTGTTTCTGTAGGCAGCATAGTTATGTCTTGCTCTATCTGATTCAACAACTTCTGCCTTTTCCTTGTGATGTGTAGGTAATAAGTTCAATGTGATTGTTAATCTATTTAGATCTAAGTATACCATCTTGGTATATGTTTTCTCTTTATCCCATCTGTTCCTTGTCTCTTTTGTCCTCAATTTTGCCTTGTTTTGGATTGAGTACTTATTTATAGTTTTATTTGTTTCCTCTATTGGCTTATTAACTCATGTAGTTGTTGTTATTTTAGTTGTTGCTTCGGTTTTATGAAATAAACTTTATTTCTTTTTACAGTTTACCATCAAGTAGTATGATACCCCTTCACACACAGTACAAGAATCCTGCTGCAGTGTACCTCCATTTCTTCCCCTTGACCTTGGAACTATTACCATAAATTTTAGTTTTGCATATGTTATGGAGGACATACCACCTTATTATTTTTGTTTAATCTGTCATTTATTTTTAGAGATTTAAATAATGAGAAGACTGTATTATGTCTTTATCCATAGAGTCACCATGGCTGGTGCTCTTTGTTACTTTGTGGCAAGCCATTTCTGATATTCTATTCCTCCTGCTGGAAGACTCCCTTTAATTTTTCTTGCAGTATCAGTCTGCTGATGATATATATTATCTCACCTTTTATATGCCTTAAAAAGTCTTTATTTTACCTTCAATGTTGAAAGGTACTTTTTCTGGGTAATGAATTCTAGGTTAACAGGATGTTTTTCCTTTAAGAACTGAGCTCCACCACTTCCCTGACTGCATTGTTCTCATGACAAATGTTGCATTCCTTATCTTTGCTTCCTTACACACAGCAGTCTTTTTTCCCCTCTGTCTGCTTTTAAGAGTTCCGTTTATCACTGGGTTTGAGCAAGTTGACTATTTGCTGTATGCTATTCTCTTCATGTTTCTTGTACTTGGATTTTGTTGATTTATTTTGAATCTGTAGCTTTAAAGTTTTCATTACATTTGGACGTTTTAAGCCATTAGCTTCAATTATGTTATGTTATGTTATGTTATGTTATGTTATGTTATGTTATGGCATGGCATGGCATGGCATTTTATTTGGTCCCCTGTGCCTCTCCTTCTCTTCATTTACTCTGATTACATGCGTATCAGGCCACTAGAAGTCCCACCAATAACTGGTGTTTCATTCATGTTTTTAAATTATTTTTCCTCTGTGTGTTTCATTTTGGACACTTTCTATTACTGCATCTTGAAATTCACTAGTCTTTAATTCTCCAAGGCCTGGTCAGTCATTTATCTCATCCAGTGTATCCTTCACCTCAGCTGTCATAGGTTCCATTTGTAGAAACAGGATTTAGGTGTTGTTGTTGTTTGACTCTTCTGTCTCCACTTAACATTTTGAATATATAGGCTACAATTATAATTATTGTTTTATTGTCCTTGTCTGATGATTCTAACATCTGTGTTAGGTCTACAACTAAGTTTGGATTGAATGATTTTTCTCTTCACTGTGAATTTTATTTTCCTGCTTCTTTCCATGTCTTGTAATTCTTTTTTTTTTTTTTAAGAGAGAGAGCATGCAAGTGGGGGTTGGGAGGAGGGGCAAAGGGAGAGGGAGAATCTTTTTTTTTATTATTATTATGTTATGTTAATCACCATACATTACATCATTAGTTTTTGATGTAGCATTCCATGATTCATTGTTTGCATATAATACCCAGTGCTCCACGCAGAACATGCCCTCTTTAATACCCATCACCAGGCTAACCCATCCCCCCACGACCCTCCCCTCTAGAACCCTCAGTTTGTTTTTCAGAGTCCATCATCTCTCATGGTTCATCTTCTCCGATTTCTCCCTGTTCATTCTTCCCCTCCTGCTATCTTCCTCTTCTTCTTCTTTTTTTTAAATATATATTGCATTATTTGTTTCAGAGGTACAGATCTGTGATTCAACAGTCTTAAGCAATTCACAGCGCTCACCGTAGCACATATGCTCCCCAATGTCTATCACCCAGCCACCCCATCCCTCCCACCCTCTACCACTCCACAACGCTCAGTTTGTTTCCTGAGATTAAGAATTCCTCATATCAGTGAGGTCATATGATACGTGTCTTTCTCTGATTGACTTATTTCACTCAGCATAACACCCTCCAGTTCCATCCACGTCGTTGCAAATGGCAAGATTTCATTCCTTTTTATGGCTGCTTAAAATTCCATTGTATATACGCCACTTCTTTATCCATTCGTCTGTTGATGGACATCTTGGCTCTTTCCACAGTTTGGCTATTGTGGACATTGCTGCTGTAAACATCGGGGTGCACGTACCCCTTCGAATCCCTACATTTGTATCTTTGGGGTAAATACCCAGTAGGGCAATTGCTGGATCGTAGGGTAGCTCTATTTTCAACTGTTTGAGGAACCTCCATACTGTTTTCCAGACTGGCTGCACCAGCTTGCATTCCCACCAACAGTGTAGGAGGGTTCCCCTTTCTCCGCATCCCCGCCAACGTCTGTCGTTTCCTGACTTGTTAATTTTAGCCATTCTGACGGGTGTGAGGTGGTATCTCACTGAGGTTTTGATTTGGATTTCCGTGATGCCGAGCGATGTTGAGCACTTTTTCATGTGTCTGTTGGCCATTTGGATGTCTTCTTTGGAAAAATGTCTGTTCATGTCTTCTGCCCATTTCTTGATTGGATCATTTGTTCTTTGGGTGTTGAGTTGGATAAGTTCTTTATAGATTTTGGGTACTAGCCCTTTATCTGATATGTCATTTGCAAATATCTTCTCCCATTCTGTCGGTTGTCTTTTGGTTTTGTGGACTGTTTCTTTTGCTGTGCAAAAGCTTTTTATCTTGATGAAGTCCCAATAGTTCATTTTTGCCCTTGCTTCCCTTGCCTTTGGCGATGTTTCTAGGAAGAAATTGCTGTGGCTGAGGTCAAAGAGGTTGCTGCTTGTGTTCTTCTTTAGGATTTGGATGGACTCCTGTCTCACAGTGAGGTCTTTCAACTATTTGGAGTCTATTTTGTGTGTGTGGTGTGAGGAAATGGTCCAGTTTCATTCTTCTGCATGTGGCTGTCCAATTTTCCCAACACCATTTGTTGAAGAGACTGTCTTTTTTCCATTGGACATTCTTCCCTGCTTTGTCGAAGATTAGTTGACCATAGAGTTGAGGGTCCATTTCTGGACTCTCGATTCTGTTCCATTGATCTATGTGTCTGTTTTTGTGCCAGTACCATACTGTCTTGATGATGACAGCTTTGTAGTAGAGCTTGAAGTCCAGAATTGTGATGCCATCAACTTTGCTTTTCTTTTCCAATATTCCTCTGGCTATTCAGGGTCTTTTCTGGTTCCATACAAATTTTAGGATTATTTGTTCCATTTCTTTGAAAAAAGTGGATGGTATTTTGATAGGGATTGCATAAATGTGTAGATTGCTCTAGGTAGCATTGACATCTTCACAATATTTGTTCTTCCAATCCATGAGCATGGGATGTTTTTCTATTTCTTTGTGTCTTCCTCAATTTCTTTCATGAGTATTTCATAGTTTTCTGAGTACAGATTCTTTGCCCCTTTGGTTAGATTTATTCCTAGGTATCTTATGGTTTTAGGTGCAATTTTAAATGGGATCGACTCCTTAATTTGTCTCTCTTCTGTCTTGTTGTTGGTGTATAGGAATGCCACTGATTTCTGTGCATTGATTTTATATCCTGCCACTTTACTGAATTCCTGTATGAGTTCTAGCAGTTTTGGGGTGGAGTCTTTTGGGTTTTCCACATAAAGTATCATATCATCTGCAAACAGTGAGAGTTTGACTTCCTCTTTGCGGATTTGGATGCCTTTGATTTCTTTTTGTTGTCTGATTGCTCTGGCTACGACTTCTAATACTATGTTGAATAGCAGTGGTGATAGTGGACATCCCTGCCCTGTTCCTGACCTCAGGGGGAAAGCTCTCAGATTTTCCCCATTGAGAATGATCTTCGCTGTGGGTTTTTCATAGATGGCTTTTATGATATTGAGGCATGTACCCTCTATCCCTATACTCTGAAGAGTTTTGATCAGGAGAGGGAGAATCTTAAACAGGCTCTAACCCCAGCATGGAGCCTGATACGGGGCTCGATCTCACGACCCTGAGATCATGACCTGAGCTAAAATCAAGAGTCAGATGCTTAACGGACTGAGTGACCCAGGCATCCCTATGCCTGGTCATTCTTAACAGACTCTTAGATATTGTGAATTTTGCCTTGTTGAGTGCTAGATCTATCTTCATTCCTAGCAATACTTTTGAGCTTTGCTCTTGGAAGTAGTTAAGTTACTTGGAAACTGTTTGATCCATTGTGGGCTAGCTTTTAAAATTTGTTAGGCAGCATCTAAGCAATATTCAGTCTGTGACTAATGATTCCTTGCTGTTGAGCCAAGATCTTCTGCATACTCAACCCAAGGCCTGTGAATTACAAGGTTCCACACCCAGCTGGTGGGGACAGGCATTATTCTCTCCCCTGTTTGGGTGCCATATACTGTTCTGTGGGGAATTGTGATAGTTCTTCTCCCAGCCTCAGGTAATTTCCTCAGACGGGTACTGATGGTCACTCTGTTGGGTACTCTTGGGGGGCCTGCTCCAGACCTCATGGGCCCTCTTCTCTCCTGTGCCCTGTCTTGAGAGCCTGGCCTTCTTGGTCTGCCTGGACTCTCAGCTCTGTCTCCTCGACTCAGGGAGTCTGCTGAGCTCTCCCTGGGCCCTTGCTCCTGCAGCCAAGCCTGGCAATTCTCAAGACAGACAGCCAAGGTGGTCACAGAGCCTGTCTCTGCCCGTCTCTCAGAGATCACTGTCCTTCATTGTCTGACCCCAGTGTCTTCGTGTAACTGTTCAGCTGGTTGTTTCTGGCAAGAAGGTGAGTTCAGGGGCACCTGGGTGGCTCAGATGGTTAAGCGTCTGCCTTCGGCTCAGCTCATGATCCCAGGGTCCTGGGATTGAGTCCCGCATCAGGCTCCCTCCTCCTTGGGAGCCTGCTTCTCCCTCTGCTTCTCTCTCTCTCTCTCTCTCTCTCCCTCTCCCCCCCTCTGTCTCTCATGAATGAATAAATAAAATCTTAAAAAAAAAAAAAAGAAGGTAAGTTCAGTCACTGTTACTCCATCCTGGTTGGAAGCAGGAGTCCCAGTGTCTTAATTCACCTGTTTCCTTTCTTCTGTCCCAGGTTCCAGTTGATGGAATATAAAGCCAACCCTACTTCCATCCCTTACTCTCCACCATCTGTACTTCCTTTTCTTCCCATCGCAAACAATGGAGAGATGGGCACACCAGGGGGGCTCAGTCAGTTGGGCGTCTGACTCTTGATTTTGTCTCAGGTCATGATCTCAGGGTCCTGAGATTGAGCCCCATGTCAGGCTCTGTGATCAGTGGGGAGTCTGCTTAAGATTCTCTCCTTCTCCCTCTCCCTCTGCCCCTCTCCCCAACTCACACTCTCTACTCTAAAAAAATAAAATAAAATAAAGTAAAGATGGAGAGATGATCAGCCTACTATGCCCCTCAGAGCAGATAGGGAATGGACATCTGCCCAAGGGTCTCTGCTTGCTTGGGCCACCTGGTACCTGGGCCTTAGCAGAGAGCATGCATTAATTTCACCAAGATCAAGAATGAAGTGTGGTGCAACTGGGAGCTTTAGGGGAAGAAAGGCATACCAAGATCTTTGTGTTTTAATACTTGTTAACCTGTGTATGACTTGACTATAGCCATGACAACAGAGGATATGATACTAGGGCCATTTTAATATTGAGACTAATTATAGATGATGGGGAAGTTAAAGTGTGAGAAGAGAAAAGATAAATATCTGACTTAGCCATGAAACAATATTGCTAATTAATACTAGTTCCATCTACACGACTTACATACCAGTTATATACCATGCAGCAGAGCCTTTGTGGGAACTCAAATCCAAGGGTATGTGTGTGCTAAATTAGATTAGATCAGCACAATACATGCAGGTTAATGCTATGTATATATAACATATTATAATATTATATATATATACATATATATAATTTGTTAATTTAGTTATTCATCTTGCCTTTTACTCATAATAAACCCTGGCAGCCATAAGTTACGTTTGTGTCTCAGGTAGGCACCAGCCAATCTTTCTGATTTATAAAATGGTTCTTTGTGGTGGAGTAACTCATCTTGGGAGAATTTGAACACTTATTTGGGAATTTAGGACATTGGTGTCCAAAGTGGAATGCCTGTGTTTCAGCGGTTCCACAAGATATTGGGATATAAAAAATATCAAACTTATTTGTATTAAAATTAATAACTACAATAAGTTTTCCTGGTATAAAACATGCAGATAGGTATAGACACCCTGAACTTTTCCAGATGTCATGCCCATGACATCAGCAGATGTCAGCGTATCATGCATGATATTCTGCAGATGAATGAGCAGTCCAAAATGCAGGGGCTTAAATTAAGAACCTCATGCTTCCGTTGGCTCTTGGCATTTTGCTCCATAATACAGTTTGTGGGGGCCTCTGTAAATGGGTTTATAATTTATATTGCAACATTTTGTAATACTTTGTGATGAAGTAGGACACTACTGTGAAAATCTTTTGTTCCACAAAGATGTCTTTATAGTAAATTTCTAAACAGGTTGTCAACCTTAAAGGGGAGATAGATTGTTCTTTCACAAAATGATCCATGACCCAAATCTTTTATTTATGAATGAGGACAATGGCTAGAGAAGTATGGGGCCAGCAGATATCCTTCGAAAAATTAATACATTTAATCCTGCTTAAAAGTCAAGATAATGATAACAATTAATGGGAATCTCTTTAAAAAGAAACTTTGGACTATGGAGAGACCACTTTGTAAAAGGATGTTCAGAAATTGTAATTGTGATATAAGTTTTAAAATTTTGCTATAAGTAAAATTTGAATTTGCTATTTGAAACATATTAAAAACTCTCAGATTTACCCACTTTAAGAATTTGGAAACAAGGGACGCCTGGGTGGCTCAGTCAGTTAAGCATCAGCCTTCGGCTCGGGTTGTGATCCCAGGGTCCTGGGATCGAGCCCCACATCGGGCTCCCTGCTCAGTGGGGGAGTCTGCTTCTCCCTCTCCCTCTACCCTCCCCCCCCCAGTTTATGCTCTCTCTCTCTCTCTCAAATAAATAAATATAATCTTTAAAAAAAGAATTTGGAAACAAAAATTCTTAAACAGTTTTAAAGATTGTAAAAAAAAATTCAGTGTGTTTTGAATCCATTTGTATAAATATATATTAACACCTTCTGGTGGTTTGTAAGAGCAATTTGTGGCATTTGGGATCAACAGAAATTGATCAGTTGAGTTTCAATAAAAATCTTGGCATAACCTATAGTCATAATGGGAAAATAAGTATCATTCTTTCATTGCAGTAGGCAGTATAGAAGTTACTCTTCTTTCATTTGAGATGAATGTTTCTTTGTGAGGCATCTTTTCAACTATGACAGGTCTTAAAAGCAAGTATCAATATAAATTGAAGTAAGAAACAGAGCTTGAAATTGCTCTATCATGAAGTGACAGAAAAGATTTAAAAAAATAATGTCATATTTAAAGATATTTCTCTCACTTTAAAAAAATACTTAATATATTTCAGAAGAAAAAAGATGTGTACTGTTTATAAATCTAATAAGTACTTTTAAATTTAAATGTTTTATTAGTATGTGTGTTCTATAATTATTATGATTTGTCAGTACACAATAGTGTGTATATAAATATACATACTGATATCTAAATAGAGGATCATTCCCTGTTTTTAAAATGTACTTTTATTCTTTTGATGAAAAGATGCCCAATCAAGAAAGGTTAGACAATCTACTCTAGTCTGTATGGATGTAGCACCTTCCTGTCTGTGAGGGCAGGACACTGACATGCAAAGGCCCTGCGGTATGCCTGGGTTGTGATGGGCATGTTGCACTCATGTTATCTCCAAGTGTCAACACCACCAGATTTCAGTGGGAACTTGGGTTCTGTAAAAGACTTGCCACGAGTCTGGACTCACCTATAGTAGGTGCAGAGCCTGAATTCAGTCAGGCCCAAGGTCATTTGGCTGTAGGGTGCATGCCCCCAAGCTACTCACCCTTCCTCCATGAAAGAATGGTAGTTACAACAAGAGAAAGATGGAGACAGGATGGGTAACTTCTGTTACCCAACTCCTCAAAGTACAGAGCCTAGAGTCACTGTAGTATGCTTGGACATTGGAGCTGGTTCAACCCTACTGGGTGGGAGTGGGTGTGGGGTGGGATTCAGTCCTGCCTTGCAATGGGAGTGGACGTGGGACCATGGAGGGGAATTACAGTAAAGGACAGGGCTCAAGGTGGGTGGGGCCAGAATGCCAAGTCCACCGCATGGAGGGTTCCAGGCATCAACTTGACTCTCAGTCATGGGGGTTCTCCATCTGCGATCAAGGCATTTTCTGGGGTGAGATGGATGTGCTTCACACAATTTATGATCCTCCAGAAAATTTGTGCAAAATGGTGTGAGTCTCTGCAGGTTTTAGAAGAGGAAGGCTATCATCTTTATCAGATCCTGAGAGAATCCATGACCAAAAAGTAGTCTTATTGTAGAGTCCCCACAATAATTGCCAACAACTCTTTAGAGAGTTGACTGGTTACTGCTCTAGGCTCCTTGCTGAACAAAACGACAAAGCACTTGTCCATCTTACCTTTCAGAAGAATGGCATTCAGCACATCTAATTGGTTAGTTGGTGGTGTACTTAAGACAGATGTCAAGGCCTTATACTAAACTGTGCATTATGCTACACAGGGCGAACAAAGCTTAAGACTGGCCTAGGCTGAGCCTGCCAACCTAGTAAAACGTTTCAAGGCATTTTTCTCCTTGACAAAGGAGAAATATAAATGAGAACTATAAATGTTCCTTCTCATCAATGGATCAAGTTCTAAGCAGGAAAGGACATCGTTCCGTTTGTGTTGTGTTTGTGAGGCACACACAAGTGCCAACTGTATGCTCATTCTAGCGGCTCTGTGGAGGGAGGACTTCAGAGAGACAACACTTCAGCTACACCGTGTTGAAGATAATTTCAGTAATGTTCTCTTCTTTCTGTGTTGCCATGTTTTAATTTGACTTTTGAGACCCTGTATTCCAGACACTGCATATGGTAATGAAGAAGGAAAAATCCCTGCTCTTTGGTTGGTTATAGCCCAGGTGCTGAGCAGACAGGTAAACGAATACACAGTCCTGTGTGCATTTGTTCATGTTTTCTCTCAACTATCATACAAGTGTTATCAAAATAACTTCCAAATGGGCTGGATATTGCACTAGGATTAAGACTCTGTTAGGCAGGGGCGCCTGGGTGGCTCATTTGGTTAGGTGACTGCCTTCGGCTCAGGTCATGATCCTGGAGTCCCGGGATCAAGTCCCACATCAGGCTCCCTGCTCGGCGGGGAGTCTGCTTCTCCCTCTGACCCTCCCCTCCCTCATGTGCTCTCTCTCTCATTCTCTCTCTCAAACAGATAAATAAATTCTTAAAAAAAAAAAAAGACTCTGTTAGGTGAACAACAAGGAAAGAATGAGGGAGATCGTGAAAATGGATGTTACAAACATGAAGATGTGGCCCAGTTTACTGTATTTGGGAAATTATATGGACTCTGATGTTGTCATTATGTCAGATGGTAGTGGGAGCAGAGGACTTCCTACTGGAAGCGCTGGTGAGAACCCAGTCAAAGGCCTTGGTTGACCATGGAAGGATGTTGGACTTTGACCTGCAGGTGCAGGGGAGGGGTGTGCAGGTGCATCCTCACACATGTAGAGGAGGGGTGAGCAGGTGCATCCACAGACATGCAGGGAAGGGGTGTGGAGGCACATCCTCACATGCTGGGGAGGGGTGTGAAGGTGCATCCTCATATGCAGGGTAAGGATGTGGAGGTACATCCTCAGACATGCAGGGGAGGGGTGTGCAGGTGCATCCTTACACATGCAGGGGAGGAGTGTGCTGGTGCATCCACAGACATGCAGGGGAGGGGTGTGGAGGCTCATCCTCACACATGCAGGGGAGGGGTGCGGAGGCTCATCCTCACACATGCAGGGGAGGGGTGTGGAGGCGCATCCTTACATATGCAGGGGAGGGGTGTGGAGGTGCATCCTCAGTCATGCAGGGGAGGGGTGTGGAGGCACATCCTCACACATGTAGGGGAGAGGGGCGGAGACGCATCCTCACATATGTGCGTTAGAAAGGAGGCGCCAGCAGTGCGGGGGAGACCTGATGGCCGTGTGCACACAGCGCTATAGCCGTCTGGACTCGACAGCGGCCTTTCCTGCTGCTCTGTCTGACTTGAGTGGCAGTGGACAGAGGGAGAGGTATTTCTGATGTAGATACGCCTCAAGCAAAGAATCTGCAAACCCAAGAACCAATGTCACCCAGTTTGGATTCTCCGTTCAGCATGTCACGTGTATGTTATAGGCGTCGTTCAGCACTTTTCCATCCTTTTCAAAGATAACCGGACACGACAGACTTTAGGGTACATTAATAATCTGTATCTTACTTGAATCAAAGAACAGGCGGCTTAATATTTGCTTGTTTCACACAGGAGGAATAAAATACAGTTGAAAAACAAGACAAACAATTATAGTGCACAATAACTGTTTTCTGTGCTTTGTTAAGAATGTTTACTTTTAGCTATTAGCTTCCAATGAAGAAGCTCTATTTCTTGTTTCTGTAGTAATGACTAAATGCCCTTAAATGTAGGGCTTCAAGGGATGGTTTTGGAAGGTTTTGGTATTTCAAAACCTAAAAAAGTTAATTTGCCATTAATGGTAAATGACAAAATAAGGACTTTAGCTTAAAATACCACTAAAATGGTTAAATTTTAAAATGCATAAAATTTTTCAAAAAACTAACCATGAATGGCAAAAATAGAAAATTGTTAAACGGTAGGTTAGATCGCATTTGAGCTGGGAGGATGAGCCAGACCGTGAGGAGTACAGATCTAATCTAAGTCTGACTAGAGCAGGCACCAAGTCGGGTCACGGGATCCTGGAAAGCAGCCTCCAGGAATCCTCTGTGGGCACCTCTGTGGGCATCAGATCCAAAGTATGGATCTGATACCACCATGGAATTCACCCCCACACAGCTTTGTCTGTTCCAAAGTTACATGCTTCCAGAATTTTGATTTAGCTTTTTGCTTCAGTAGTTGGAGCGACAATGAATCAGGTATTATATAAAACGTTGCTTTGCGCCACTCGCAGAAGGCCAGGCTGTCCCTGCATAATACACAGCCTGTCATAGTTACTAATGAAATATGAATGTGCTCTGTGTAGTTCTGTAAAGCCCACTGATTGGGAGTGGATTCCCTGAGTGGGATTCTACTCTGCATGGCCCCGGCAGGAACAGGACGCTGCATGATGTGCAGAAACCTTTCCTTCCTGCCCTGGTGGCCTTTCCTACATGGCTCTGGAGCAAAAACGCTTCAGTTTGCTGACGCACCAGAGTTCGACCAGATGCCAAGGACACGTCACTTTTCTCAGTGATTACTGGTATCTGAGGACTTGCCTCCTCAAAAGAGCTGTCGTTGTAGAGCAGAAAGACCAGAGGTGAGGAGGCCCCAACTTTCCTCCCCCACTTCCTCTGCTTGGACGTGGCAGAAAGAGCAATGGTCCCGAAGATGCCCACGTCCTCATCCCCAGCACTTGCGAATGCGCTGTCTCCTGTGGCAAAGGGGGCTTTGCAGATGTGATTAAGTCAAGGGTCCCAAGGCAGGGACCTGCATTATTGGGTGTCTTGTGATGGGGAGGCAGAAGGGACAGTCAGAGGGAGAGGAGAGAAGCAGAGATCAGAGTGACCTCAGAAAGGGGCGGGAGCCACGGAGCGTGGGCACTTCTGGCAGCTGGGAAAGCCGCGGAGATGGATTCTCCCCTGGAGACTTTACAAGGAATGCAGCCCTGAGTTTTAGGACTCTTGACCTCCAGGGATGGGAGAGAAGAAATCTGTGTTGTTCGTAGCTGATTTGTTTACAGCAGCTGTAGAAAACTAAGGCCGCAGCAAGTGACTGGCTTCCCTGAGCCAGGCTCCCCCAGCCGTAAACTCGTGATGATTCATGCCTCCCCTCCTTCACACACTGTGGGACTCCAAGGACATCTTTTATAGGGACACCCTGTGTAAACTGTGGAGCCCGACACACGTGAGGGCATTGCTCACATGAGGCGTTTTCGGGAGGACGTAGCAGCACCTGCTGGGCTTACCTGGTTAAGTCAGAGGGCTGTGCGCTGAAGTTGTGCGCGTGCATGGGAACCACCCCGAGCTCCGCTTCGGTTTCAGAAGTTCCTCCTGGGTGCCTCTGGACCACCCGCCTCTCTGGTGGGGAGTCTTCATAGCAGAAAGCGTGTGTGTGCCTGCTTCCCCCACTGCTGAGCAAGGACCCGGTGTGCTCCTGATGTGTCCCACTGGACCTGGGAGAAACAGGAGGTGGGGCAGAGAAGAGAGCTGAGCAGGACCTCGATAGGAGTGGAGGCCACCTCTCGTGACAGAAGAGGCTAGTTGCTGACCGCGCGGCCCGACAGCATCAGTAGCCTGATGCCCTGCGAGTGCATTTCTCTCTCAGTCCTGCACTGGTCACTGGAGGGGTGGGGGGAGGCCTGCCCTGTGCA
>NW_027397072.1:1487628-1498221 GCF_003265705.2 Callorhinus ursinus | reverse complement strand
GGGGGGAGGCCTGCCCTGTGCAGGTGCTCTGGGCCCTGCCTTCTCCGCACTTGTGCGTTCCCCTCCCCCCACCTGGAGGCTGGGGCAAGTGGCCCCAGGAGGGGCGCTGAAGACGGTGTGAGCACGTCACTTCAGTGGCAACCCCCACCCAGGCTGGGTCCTGAGCACACCTGCCTGCCGGCGAGGCCGTGCCTGTGGCCAGCAATGGGAGGAGTAGTCTCGGCCACGCTACCTGCTGTTGGGCACAATTTTTCCAAAGATTCTGTTACCTTAAGAAATGAACATTTCAAAATATCTCAAATCAGAAAGGGCATTTGGTCTTCAAAGCAAAGGATGAACATTTTATGAGAAGGAGACCCACGCTTTACTTTGTTCCTGAGGACACTGCAGAGATCCCATCACTCTGCCCTTCCCCCTTCTCCCGCTTTCTGGAGCCTACTCATTTGGTATCATTCAGTTTAAGAACCCTTAACTCTATGAAGATATACTTAAGCCTCTCCCATAACTGACTGTTCACTTCTTTAATCAATGGCCTTTTATCTGGTTCCTGTTGTAAGGGCTTATTTAAAAATCTGTGAATTAAGGAAACATACCTGTTCATCATGAAGCTCATAGTAGCTGTTCCTAAATGCTGAGTGAGTGCTGACTGGGGGTGAATGTGTCCCCTGGCCTCAGGCCCCTCGTCAGTAAGATCAACAGTCCAGACGCATTGTTGTCCTTTCTCAGCGCGACCCCATGCGATGTCAGTCGGCTACGGTGCCCTGGCCAAGTGTGAGACAGTCCTGATGTCCAGCGCCAGATCTCGGCACTGAGACCGTTACAGACACCACGGGGAGGGTGTCTGTGGGCACTTATGCCCCAGGCGGCCTCCCCCTTCCATAGCCCCCTGCCCTTGTATTGAGGGCGCGACTCGAAATGCTTCTTAAATTTACTTGGGTTTAGTATTATATATTATTCCTTTTTACCGCTATTAACTTGTTGGTTATACTTGCTTTTACTGCTTTTTATTGGTTACTTTGAAATTACAGTATTTATTCATACTTACTAGAATTTAATATTAGTTGTAGTTTTACCACTTTCCAAATATTCAGTACCCTATGAACGCTTTAACTCAATCTATAACCCCCTGTCTATGTGCTATTGTAATGGAAGTAATTCATACATCATACAAATATTTCATACTGTTATTTCTTTATAAGTATATCAAATCCTACAAGGTATTATTATTGTCCTTTAACACAGTTAATGATCATTTAGATTAACCACCCATTATTTATGGTTTTGGTTGATCTTCACCTCTTCATGAATGTCTGAGCTACAAGCAGATAATTTTCCTTCTGGCTAAACGATCTTTTACAATTTTACTTGATGTGGATCTACTCATGACAAATTCTTTCATTTTTTTGTCTGAAAATATGCTTTCTTTATTTTAATATCTGAAGGGTTTTTTTCCACAAGATTGGCATTTACTTTCATTAAGCATTTTTGATACTGGATTCCATTGTCTTCTGAATTCTCTTATTTCTGTTGAGAAGCTAGCTGTCATTAATTGCTGCCACCTTACACATTTTTTTTTCTTAGCTTTTGCTTCTTTCAATTTTACTAGGAGATATGGTTTTCTTTGTATTTATCTCATTTGGCATTCCTAGTGCTTCTTGAATTTGTGAGTCAATATTTTTCATCACTTTTGAAAATTCTTAGCCTTAATTTTTCAAATTTTTTTCGTTCCTTTATTTAATGTAATTTTATTTCTCTTATATTAATTGTGGTATTTTCTTCTGACCTATCTTCCAGTTCACTAATTGTCTCTTCAGCCAGGTATATTCTGTTAATCCCATCAGCTGAGTTCCTAGTTTCAATTCTTACAGGTTTTAATTCTAAAATTTCCATTTGATCTTTAGAATAAGTTTTATTTATTTCCCCAAATACAACATTGTATTAAATGCCTTTGGCGATTTCATTAATTTAAATTCTTGTCAGATAATTCCAATGTGTTTCTGTTGGCTGTTATTTTTTTTCCTGGGTTTTGGTCAAATCTACCTATTTGTTTGCCTTGTTTTGTTTTGTTTGAATTACAGGCATGGCAGATAAAAAACATTGTAGCTAATTGTTGCAGCTCTCTGTTATGTTACGTTATGTCATCTTCCTCCAGAAAGTATTTACTTTTGCTCTGATCATCTAGACTAAGGAACACAGCTTCAATCAAATCAGGAATTGAGATGGTTCAAAGCTGGGTTTCATTACGCAGGAGGACTGAGCTATTTCCAGTTTACATTTATTCCTGGGATTAAACCTTAAGCGATCCCAGCTGGAAGTCTGTGGTGTTTCCAGGGACTTCCTTCCCATTGGCCATGAGCTCCAATCTTATGCCCATAGTCACGCGATGTTCAGAGATGAACAGAGATGTTCCACTTTGGCATCAATAAATGTCTCAAGCCAAGAAGTTGTGCTTAATATAGGATCCATCTCTGTGGGTTCCTTTCTGCCTGGTCTCTTGGCTGTGCAAATCATGATCACTCTCCAATGCCTTCAAACAGATTATATAAACAGAGTTTAATTTGTCTAGTTGTTATCAGCAGGAAGATTATGCTGAAAGATTATATGCCATTGCCAACAGCAGAACAATCTACTTCTTTATCCACCATTAGTGATTACATTGGATGGTTAGCTCTGAAGCCTATTCATGGTAGATGACTTCCAGCACTGATGTTCTAGCATCCCACAAGTAAATATCCACAAGTAAGGTGGCAGTGATAACATTTCATGTTACAGTGTACACTTACCCCTTTTTAAACCAACGACTTGGTTCTTAGAGTTGTTATTGCAGAATAAAGAGGCAGTCTGAAGAGGTTGGAAGACCTCCTCATGGCCATCAAGGACACCTTGCATGCAACCAGACAAGTGTCAATTTCCTAGAGCATAGAGGCACTGCTGCTTCTCCCCACTCCTGATGAGGACAGTGGGATGAGCACTACTGCAAGGAGACATTGTAGCAACAACCAGATGCTCCCAAACAAATGCGAAGGCACTTTAAACAGAAGGATCACTGGTTGTGGGTTACTCATCTTTCTCCCTGCCCGTAGGTGTACCATTCCAAAGAAATATGGCTATAAATTTCCATCTTAATGTGATGCAGAAGTTCTTGGCATCAAAGAATTTCTGGAATGTTCTAAAGGAGGATAAAACCTGATTAATAACTATAAAATGCCAATTTTTAGATGATTAATCTTATAGATCATTGAGGAAAGCCTTATTAATAAATAAAATAACAAAAAAAACAACTAAAATCAGTATATTGGCTCAGAGAACCAACATAAAATTTTTATTATAAGTCATTTTATACATAGATAACATTCCAATCTTTTAGTTTAAATTATAACTATAAAATGTAACTTTAGGCTTTTTCATATTCCGAGAAATCCCTCTAGCGCAAATGTAATCCAGAAGAAGCATGTGCCACCGACAATCCCTCAAATCGCCTCCCACAATCTGGGGTTCACTGTTTTCTGATCTGCCTAGTGATCTAGTCAACTCTGCTTCATTTTCCAGATCTGATAGAATCAGAATTGTGTAATGTGGCACCAGACTGACAATCTTTTCTCAGAACTTGCTAGATGTAAGTAGCATACCAAAGATTAGTTTATAGATTGTATGGGTGATGTTCCAGACCCAAAATGGAGTGATAACACATTCCAAAGTGTCACAGATGGGAAAAGGGAGAGCAAGCCTTATATACCTGCCTCATTTAATGAAGTTAAAAGGACAAAATATTTGAGCTACAATGGACCACAAGAAGCAATATGCGGAGGTCAGCATTCTGACAGCAGGGCATATCACTTCACTGTGTTTTCAAACATTTAAGCATTTTCGTGATTCTTAATTAGCAAATATTTTTGGCAAAGGTGTTGTTTTCATTTCAAAGTCCAGAGAAATAAAATGATTTTCCAGTCCAGACACTGACTTTAGTACCTGAATACAGTGGGAGCGCATGTTTCTCATTGTAGGACTGGCAATTCTAATTTTAAAAAAACAGGATCCCCAAGTGCATTTGTGTTAACAGACAGGTGTTGAAGACTTGACTTGTTGATTCTCAAGCGAACTGCACTCAGCTTCCCAAGCGAGGGGCCTCACTGCAGGCCAACTGCTGACCCTACTCTGACTGATCTCGGACCTCAGCAAAGGTCACACTATCCCAGACCTGAGGGGTCCCATCACAAAAAAGGGTTCTTTCTTCACAGTGGAGAGTGATGGAGACGCCTGGACATGGCTTCGTGCTCTGCCAGGATCAGTTCGAACTGAAATGAGACAAAATAGAGAAATGAACAATGAAGTATTTGAGAAGAAAGGCTGCAGACACAGCCAGCTGCTGAATCAAAATTAAGTATGTGATGGTTGCCACCCACAGCAAGTACCGGCAGGTGCCTCTCAGGATGGCATGTACTGGCAGGTTTGAGACTAACAAGTAACCTGGCTAAGAGGGTGAAGATAAAAGAAGCAAAGGCCATAAGTGGGATTTTGAATCATTCTTCTAGAGCCCTTCCATGTATTACCTAGCTGTTCTCTACAGCTGCTATTGGAGCTAGAGTGGAGGGTTGAATATAGAATGCACGTTCTCCTATTAGACCCCAAGCCCCAAGTGCACCTGCATTGAATTAATTTCCTCTGACATATATTTATAGTAGGATGTAAGCTCATTCAGGGCAGCCCTTCTGGTTCAGCAATTTGGGATGCATGGGAAAATCATGGCAGACTGCATAGCAGCATGGGATCTAAAGACCCTGATGCCTCCACTGCACAGTGGTCTCTGGAGAAAGTCAGATTTCTATAGAGAAGCGTGCCCTCCCCTCCGGGCAGGGACACCATCTGTTTTTGTCTGTTGTCTTGTCTGCAGGAACAAGCACGGTGTCTGGTAAAAGAAAGGCTTTGACAAATTTAGGAGACAAGCTAACAGCATTAACAGAGCTCCAGGGGAGGTTCTGCTGACCCACTCCCGCCATCTTTGGTAGGGTGTTGAATAACTGACTTCATAAAACTTGGGCTGATCCATGTCCTAGGGCTCTTCCCCCACATCCTCTTCTGCTTGAAAGGGTAAGAAACGGGGAATGGGATGTTGGGGGAAACTGAGCTGGAAGATATTACCCAGACATGCACGTGAGGCTCTGTGCTTGTGCATCTACCTAACCAGAGGCTTCGGAGTTTCTGTTTACTTCTACGTATCTGGCTTATGTGTGTTTCCTGATCCAGGGCCATGACTCGGTTCTCCTCAAACTGCAGGAAGTGGCCCCACCCACCCTGGCCCAGGTCTACAGCAGCAACACTTACTCTTGGCCCAGCTGCTTCTTTCTCCAGGGAAGTGAAAGTCTTCTACCCTCTGCAGAATGTCCGGGAACCTGCTGCATAAGCATAAGCAGGGGCAGCTTTGGGTTGGCACTTCATTTGTTTAGTTAGACTAAAATGTGTATCATGGAAGGATCCACATATTCTTCAGAAGCGATATGACTCTGACATTCTCCTAGGGTCTCTGATCCCAGTGGAAAGCAAATGGTATTTATTTGAAAAGCTCAGATCTGACCTGTTGGTTTTATCCTCTCCTGCCCTGATTCTTCACAGCCTTTCACCTAAAAGGGCCCTAAATGCACTAGGTTCCGCTGTCTGAGATGCACTAGGTTCTGGGGCCCAAGATGCACTAGGTTCTTAGGTCTGAGATGCACTAGGTTCTGGGGCCGGAGGTGCATTAAGTTCTCAGGTCTGAGATGCGCTAGGTTCTGGGGCCCAAGATGCACTAGGTTCTTAGGTCTGAGATGCACTAGGTTCTGGGGCCCAAGATGCACTAGGCTTTGGATTATCTCATTTGCATGCTTTCTCCATCTTCACCACTAAAGGGAATATTTTTGCAATTTCCAGGGTCTCCAAAAGTATCCCACCAAATGACATAACTCTGGTCACTCTCCAGTTTCCAGGGAAGACCTCACCCAGAACATTTTCAACAAATAAGAATCTGATATATGCTTGAATATGTACAAAGAAGCTTCAAAGCATGTATTTTAGTAATCTCTTCTGAGATGTGACAATCCTGTGTCTCATTCACTTACCAGCCGACTAATTTTTCAGGTCTTTACTGTGTGGTGGGCACTGTGAAGATACCAGGGACCAGGTACATGAGTCCTATACTTGAGTGAGTGAATTTTTTCCCATTTGAGAAGGGAAATAATATAAGGAAAGTAAAAATCAAGGTCCCAAAAAAGGAAAATTGCAGGGCTGATACAGAAGATGAGGCATAAGCCCTTACCACGGAGGGGGTTAACATTTAGGCATGGGTTAGGTGTTCCTAGCAGAATAAACAGCATGTGCAAAGGCTCTGGGGTGAAATAACTGTGTTCCTTGAACCCCACTTTGAGAACTGCTGTGGGAGAGCTAAGAGAGGTAGAAAGGGCCAGTTCCTATGAAGCCCTGTAGGCGTGGTCAAGAGTTCCGTGCCTCCGACCCTGAATGGGTTGGGAGAGCGCCTGCAAGCTCGAGTGGGAATATAGCCTAGTCTGACCCAATTTTCAATACATTGTCTTGCTTGGGTGGAGGATGGATTAGAGGAAGAAGTAGATTTGGAGTTGCGGGCAGTAAATTTATTTTCTCTCATTGTGGTTTGAGAGAGGAGCCATGTTCACTTTGGGGCTTGTGTAGAAAGTCTGAGAAGAGACTGTGCTTCCTGGGTCCGGGCAACCTCATCTACTGGAGAGGTGGTTTGGTCAGATGCAGGACAAATCTTGTGCTGTAATGTCCCCTTGGACATGGATTTCAAATGCCGCATTGCTCCAGACTTCGGTCTGCCTGCATCTGTATGGCTCACCAGCAAGGCATCAGCTGCTTCTTCGTGTTTTCTCAAACCCTCATGCCCCCCACGAGCAGAAGCTAAGAGAACCGGAGCACGCGCCCCCCACAGGTCCCAGGAGAAAGTGACGGGCGGGGATGGCAGAGTTCCGGCCCCCCATCGCCTCTGTGTCTCATCCAGGTGCACGGACGGCTTATTTCCTGGGCCATTTAAAATAGATTAGGAACTGTGGGGCTCCCTTGAACGGATACTTGGGCATTAAGCTCCATAAAGTCTTGCACATGACTCTGAACCGCGTGCACGCACGCATGCCCGCTGTCGTGCTCCATCCGCGCTCTGTCGGGTCCGCCGGGGTTTGCGCTCCGCGGCTGCGCAGTTCCGCCCACGAGCAGGGGACCACACCACCGAGCGCAGGCTTGCTTACCAGGTTCAACAAAACGGCTCTCAATCATGCTCTGTTGTGCGGCTGTCCCTACTACAATGAAATTTTAATAATACTGGGGAAAATGCAATTTTGTGTTTAGTTCATACATGAATTAGGTGTTTTGATATAGGAGGGGTGTGTGTGTGTGTGGTTCTTCCCAGTAAATACTACATTTATTTTTTTTTCATTTTTTTATTGTTATGTTAATCACCATATATTACATAATTTGTTTTGGTGTACTGTTCCATGATTCATTGTTTCTTCATAACACCCAGTGCTCCATGCAGAACGTGCCCTCCTCAATACCCATCACCAGGCTAACCCATCCCCCCACCCTCCTCCCCTCCAGAAACCTCAGTTTGTTTTTCAGAGTCCATCATCTCTCCTGGTTCCTCTCCCCTCTCACTTACTCCCCTTCATTCTTCCTCTCCTGTTATCTTCTTCTTTTTCTTTTTTCTTAACATATGTTGCGTTATTTGTTTCAGAAGTACAGATCTGTGATTCAACAGTCTTGCACAATTCACAGCGCTCACCGTAGCACATACCCTCCCCAATGTCTATCACCCAGCCACCCCATCCCTCCCACCCCCGACCACTCCAGCAACCCTCAGTTTGTTCCTGAGATTAAGAATTCCTCATATCAGTGAGGTCATATGATACATGTCTTTCTCTGATTGACTTATTTCACTCAGCATAACACCCTCCAGTTCCACCCAAGTCGTTGCAAATGGCAAGATCTCATTCCTTTTGATGGCTGCATAATATTCCATTGTGTATATATACCACTGCTTCTTTATCCATTCATCTGTCAGTGGACATCTTGGCTCTTTCCACAGTTTGGCTATTGTGGACATTGCTGCTATAAACATCGGGGTGCACGTACCCCTTCGGGTCCCTACATTTGTATCTTTGGGGTAAATACCCAGTAGTGCAATTGCTGGATCGAATGGTAGCTCTAATTTCAACTGTTTGAGGAACCTCCATACTGTTTTCCAGAGTGGTTGCACCAACTTGCATTCCCACCAACAGTGTAGGAGGGTTCCCCTTTCTCCACATCCCCACCAACATCTGTCCTTCCCTGACTTGTTAATTTTAGCTGTTCTGACGGGTGTGAGGTGGTATCTCATTAAGGTTTTGATTTGGATTTCCCTGATGCCGAGCGATGTTGAGCACGTTTTCATGTGCCTGCTGGCCATTTGGATGTCTTCTTTGGAAAAATGTCTGTTCATGTCTTCTGCCCATTTCTTGATTGGATTATTTGTTCTTTGGGTGTTGAGTTTGATAAATTCTTTATAGATTTTGGATACTAGCCCTTTATCTGATATGTCATTTGCAAATATTTTCTCCCATTCTGTCGGTTGTCTTTTGGTTTTGTGGACTGTTTCTTTTGCTGTGCAAAAGCTTTTTATCTTGATGAAATCCCAATAGTTCATTTTTGCCCTGGCTTCCTGTGCCTTTGGTGATGTTTCTAGGAAGAAGTTGCTGCGGCTGAGGTCGAAGAGGTTGCTACCTGTGTTCTCCTTTAGGATTTGGATGGACTCCCGTCTCACGTTTAGGTCTTTCAACCATTTGGAGTCTATTTTTGTGTGTGGTGTAAGGAAATGGTCCAGTTTCATTCTTCTGCATGTGGCTGTCCAATTTTCCCAACACCATTTGTTGAAGAGACTGTCTTTTTGCCATTGGACATTCTTTCCTGCTTTGTCAAAAATAAGTTGACCATAGAGTTGAGGGTCCATTTCTGGGCTCTCAATTCTGTTCCATTGATCTATGTGTCTGTTTTTGTGCCAGTACCATACTGTCTTGATGATGACAGCTTTGTAATAGAGCTGGAAGTCCGGAATTGTGATGCCGCCAGCTTTGCTTTTCTTTTTCAATATTCCTCTGGCTATTCGGGGTCTCTTCTGGTTCCTTATAAATTTTAGGATTATTTGTTCCATTTCTTTGAAAAAAGTGGATGGTATTTTGATGGGGATTGCATTGAATGTGTAGATTGCTCTAGGTAGCATTGACATCTTCACAATGTTGGTTCTTCCAATCCATGAGCATGGAATGTTTTTCCATTTCTTTGTGTCTTCTTCAATTTCTTTCATGAGTATTTTATAGTTTTCTGAGTACAGATCCTTTGCCTCTTTGGTTAAATTTATTCCTAGGTATCTTATGCTTTTGGGTGCAATTGTGAATGGGATCGACTCCTTGATTTGTCTCTCTTCTGTATTGTTGTTGGTGTATAGGAATGCCACTGATTTCTGTGCATTGATTTTATTGCCTGCTACTTGACTGAATTCCTGTATGAGTTCTAGCAGTTTTGGGGTGGAGTCTTTTGGGTTTTCCACATAAAGTATCATATCATCTGCAAAGAGTGAGAGTTTGACTTCCTCTTTGCCGATTTGGATGCCTTTGATTTCTTTTTGTTGTCTGATTGCTGTGGCTAGGACTTCTAATACTATGTTGAATAGCAGTGATGATAGTGGACATCCCTGCTGCGTTCCTGACCTTAGGGGAAAAGCTCTCAGCTTTTCCCCATTGAGAATGATATTCGCTGTAGGTTTTTCATAGATGGCTTTTATGATATTGAGGTATGTACCCTCTATCCCTATACTCTGAAGAGTTTTGATCAAGAAAGGATGCTGTACTTTGTCAAATGCTTTTTCTGCATCTATTGAGAGGATCATATGATTCTTGTTCTTTCTTTTGTTAATGTATTGTACCACGCTGATTGATTTGCGGATGTTGAACCAGCCTTGCAGCCCAGGGATAAATCCCACTTGGTCGTGGTGAATAATCCTTTTAATGTACTGTTGGATCCTATTGGCTAGTATTTTGGTGAGAATTTTTGCATCCATGTTCATCAAGGATATTGGTCTGTAATTCTCCTTTTTGATGGGGTCTTTGTCTGGTTTTGGGATCAAGGTAATGCTGGCCTCATAAAATGAGTTTGGAAGTTTCCCTTCCATTTCTATTTTTTGGAACAGTTTCAGGAGAATAGGTATTAATTCTTCTTGAAATGTCTGATAGAATTCCCCTGGGAAGCCATCTGGCCCTGGGCTTTTGTTTCTTGGGAGATTTTTGATGACTGCTTCAATTTCCTTAGTGCTTATAGGTCTGTTCAGGTTTTCTATTTCTTCCTGGTTCAGTTTTGGTAGTTGATACATCTCTAGGAATGCACCCATTTCTTCCAGGTTATCTAATTTGCTGGCATAGAGTTGCTCATAATATGTTCTTATAATTGTTTGTATTTCTTTGGTGTTGGTTGTGATCTCTCCTCTTTCATTCATGATTTTGTGGATTTGGGTCATTTCTCTTTTCTTTTTGATCAGTCTGGCCAGGGGTTTATCAATCTTGT
>NW_027397072.1:1452683-1487528 GCF_003265705.2 Callorhinus ursinus | reverse complement strand
TTCTCTTTTCTTTTTGATCAGTCTGGCCAGGGGTTTATCAATCTTGTTAATTCTTTCAAAGAACCAGCTCCTAGTTTCGTTGATCTGTTCTACTGTTTTTTTGGTTTCTATTTCATTGATTTCTGCTCTGATCTTTATTATTTCTCTTCTCCTGCTGGGTTTAGGCTTTATTTGCTGTTCTTTCTCCAGCTCCTTTAGGTGTAGGGTTAGATTGTGTATTTGAGACCTTTCTTGTTTCTTGAGAAAGGCTTGTATTGCTATATACTTTCCTCTCAGGACTGCCTTTGTTGCATACCAAAGATTTTGGACAGTTGTGTTTTCATTTTCATTGGTTTTCATGAATTTTTTTAATTTTTCTTCAATTTCCTGGTTGACCCATTCATTCTTTAGTAGGATGCTCTTTAGCCTCCATGTATTTGAGTTCTTTCTGACTTTCCTCTTGTGATTGAGTTCTAGTTTCAAAGCATTGTGGTCTGAAAATATGCAGGGAATGATCCCAATCTTTTGGTACCGGTTGAGACCTGATTTGTGACCTAGGATGTGATCAATTCTGGAGAATGTTCCATGGGCACTAGAGAAGAATGTGTATTCCGTTGCTTTGGGATGGAATGTTCTGAATATGTCTGTGAAGTCCATTTGGTCCAGTGCGTCATTTAAAGTCTTTATTTCCTTGTTGATCTTTTGCTTAGATGATCTGTCCATTTCAGTCAGGGGGGTGTTAAAGTCCCCCACTATTATTGTATTGTTGTCAATGTGTTTCTTTGCTTTTGTTATTAATTGCCTTATATAATTGGCTGCTCCCATGTTCGGGGCATAGATATTTACAATTGTTAGATCTTCTTGTTGGATAGACCCTTTAAGTAGGATATAGTGTCCTTCCTCATCTCTTATTACAGTCTTTGTTTTAAAATCTAGTTTGTCTGATATAAGGATTGCCACCCCAGCTTTCTTTTGGTGTCCATTAGCATGGTACATGGTTTTCCACCCCCTCACTTTCAATCTGGGGGTGTCTTTGGGTCTAAAATGAGTCTCTTGCAGACAGCATATGGATGGGTCTTGTTTTTTAATCCAATCTGATAGCCTGTGTCTTTTGATTGGGGCATCGAGCCCATTTACATTCAGGGTAACTATTGAAAGGTATGAATTTAGTGCCATTGTATTGCCTGTAAGGTGACTGTTACCTGTATGTTGTCTGTGTTCGTTTCTGCTCTTTGCTGCTTTTAGGCTCTCTCTTTGCTTAGAGGACCCCTTTCAATATTTCTTGGAGGGCTGGTTTCATGTTTGCAAATTCCTTTAGTTTTTGTTTGTTCTGGAAGCTTTTTATCTGTCCTTCTATTTTCAATGACAGCCTAGCTGGATATAGTATTCTTGGCTGCATATTTTTCTCGTTTAGTGCTCTGAAGATATCTTGCCAGTCCTTTCTGGCCTGCCAGGTCTCTGTGGATAGGTCTGGTGCCAATCTAATATTTTTACCATTGTAGGTTACATATCTCTTCTCCCGAGCTGCTTTCAGGATTTTCTCTTTGTCTGTGAGACTCGTAAGTTTTACTATTAGATGTCGGGGTGTTGACCTATTTTTATTGATTTTGAGAGGGGTTCTCTGTGCCTCCTGGATTTTGATGCCTGTTTCCTTCCTCACATTAGGGAAGTTCTCTGCTATTATTTGCTCCAATATACCTTCTGCCCCTCTCTCTCTTTCTTCTTCTTCTGGGATCCCAATTATTCTAATGTTGTTTCGTCTTATCGAATCACTTATCTCTCGAATTCTGCCCTCGTGGTCCTGTAGTTGTTTCTCCCTCTTTTTCTCAGCCTCTTTACTTTCCATCATTTGGTCTTCTATTTCACTGATTCTCTCTTCTGCCTCATTTATCCTAGCAGTTAGTGCCCCCATTTTTGATTGCACCTCATCAATAGCCTTTTTGATATCGACTTGGTTAGATTTTAGTTCTTTTATTTCTCCAGAAAGGGTTTCTCTAATAACTTCCACGCTTTTTTCAAGCCCAGCTAGTATCTTTAAAGTCATGATTCTGAACTCTAGGTCCGACATCGTACTAATGTCCGTATTGAGTAGGTCCCTGGCTGACGGTACTACCTCTTGTTCTTTTTGCTGAGGTGATTTCTTTCGTCTTGTCATTTTGTCCAGAGGAGAATAGATGAATGAGAGAACAAAATGCTAACAGGTTTACAACGTCCCCAGCAAATATACTGTATACAAATCAGAAAAGACCTGAAACCAGGGGAAAAGAAAGGGAAAGAAAGAAAAAAGAAAGAGAAAAAAAAAAGATAAAAACAAAAACAGAACAATACAAAAAAAGCAGAATGTGATCAAATATGATCAGGCTAGTGCATAGATCAGTGCCACACACTAGATTTTGGGCGTATTTTGGTCTGTTAGAAAAAAGTGCCTCCTAAAATTTTAAAGGAAGAAAGACATATATGTACAAAATAAGGGTTGATACAATGAAGGGATAGAAGATGACTGTAAAGATGAAAATTATAAAAGATTTTATAAAAGGACTTGATAAGATAAGAAGTTGTTTGAAAAAAGAAAGATTAAAAAAAAAAAGAAAAAAGGGAGAGAATGTGATCAGGCAGGAGACTAGAACAGAGCCATACAGTAGTGATTTAGGGTATATTTTTATCTGTTAGTAGAAACTGTATCTCAAAATTTTAAAGAGAGAACAACTTATATATATATGCCAAAAATAAGGGTAACTACTATGAAGGCATAAAATATGACTCTAAAAATGAAAAATAAAAAAAAATTTTTTTTAAAAGAGATTGATAAGATGTTGGTTGAAAAAGGGAAAAAGAAAAAGAAAAAAAAAACAGTTAACAAAAATTAACTTTGATGAACTAATGAATCATGGTAAAAAAGCCATGAATCTATGTGCAGTATTCCCCTAGCGCTGGAGTTCTCCCATTCTCCTTGATCGATCACCTGGTCTTGGCTTGCTGGCTGTTCGTGCTGATCTTCTGGGGGAGGGGCCTGTTGCTGTGGTTCCCAAATGTCTTTGCCGGAGGCGGAATTGCCCCGCCCTTGTCGGTCCGGGCTAAGCAAGCTGCTCGGGTTTGCTCTCGGGAGCTTTTGTTCCCTGCAAGCTCTCGGTACAGCTTTGGAGGACCAGGGTGAAAATGGTGGCCTCCCAATCTCCACCCGGAGGAGCTGAGAACTCGGGGCTCCACTCCTCAGTGCGCCCCCAGAGAAAAGCAGTCACTCCCTTGTCCCCGGTCTCCGGCCACTCTCCGTGCTCACCCGGCCTGTGACCGAGCGTTTGTATCTCTGGCACCCGACCCCGTGTGGAGTCTCCAAACCCAGCAGATCCCTGCGGTGCGCTCCCGCGCTGCTCCTCCCCGGGAAAGAAGGGGAGTCTCCCCGGCTCTGCCGCTTGTTGGGTCCCTGCTGGAGGAGCAGTGGCCCAACTGGGCCGCGGATCACAGTTTATGGCCACCCTGAGCTGAGAGCCCGCGCCTCGGCTCCGTCTCTGCAGCCGGCTTCCCCGCTCCGATACCTGGGAGCTCTGCCGCACTCAGGCACCCCCGGTCTTTCTGTGACCCCGAGGGTCCTGAGACCACACTGTCCCGCGAGGGTTCCACTCCCCGCTTAGCCACTGGAGCGACGTTCCTCCGCGGAGCCGACTTCTCAAAGGTCCGATTTTGTGCTCCGCGGCTCTAGCACTTGCCAGAAGCGGCCGACGGAGGCCCCCTCCCCCGCCGTCTATCCTCCCGAATATCGCCTCGGATTCACTTCTCCGCACGTCCTACCTTCCAGTAAGTGGTCGCTTCTCTGTTCAGAGAGTTGTTGCTACTCTCTTCTTCGGTTTCCTGTTGAGTTCGTAGGTGTTCAGAATGGTTTGATCCCTATTCAGGTGAATTCCTGAGACCAGACGAAATCTAGGTCTCCTACTCCTCCGCCATCTTGCTCCGCCCCCTACTACTACATTTATTTTTAATGCACAGGCTTTATTGAAAGACAGTTAGACTTACAATTAAATGTTAATATACCAGTCTCTAGAGGATATTTTGAACAAACCCTTTGATATTTTAATGTAGTCACAAATAGATATATATTCAATATAAATATGCAATAAATATGTATGATAAACAGAGGAATAAGGGAACTTGTTTTAGATAAATGCTCTTAAGTTCATTATAAAAAATTGTGAATAAAAGTAAAGAATGTACTCGATATATTACAGTTTGGGGGGGTCTCTGCGGAATGTTGTTTGAAAAGAAGAACTTTGGGGGTGGAGGGACCAGGGAGTGTCATGGTACTGAACGCCTCTGGCCAGAGCAGGTGCATCTGGTGAATTGTGCGCAGGGCACGCCCACAGAGCTGTGTGACTTATTTTCAGCTGGCTCTCAGGGGTTTGGCCCCTCTCCCTTCCCAACTTATTTTTATTCCCTAGGGCTTTTCCCCTCTGCACTCGTGGCTCCTTCCCGCCTGTCCCCTTCTCTGGCCGCGGTGGCTGGCTCTCGGTGGCCCATCGGCACAGGCTGATTGGGAGCCGAGCTGGGTAATAAGCAGCCTTCAAGCAGCCAGCCCACACGCGCCTCCTAATTAAGCCCTGATGGTTGTGTTGTCGGCAAAGGAGAGAAAATGGCTTTGTTCTCCCATCCCCAGGCTTGACTGCCATCCGCTCTCACCTGGATTCGACCCATTCCGCATTGTGCCGGTGATTGCAGCCGGCGGTAATTGCAGGTCTGGCGGATGACATTTCCACGCGGCGCACTCTGTGCGGCTCCAGGGAGCTGGCAGAATTGATAGCTGGGGAAGCTCATCAAACGTGGATTTAGTAAATGCCTGTGAGAAAGTGGGAGCCCACGACCAAATATCAGAGCTTCTCCTCTGACATTTGCTTTCCCATCAAGGACCACTGCCTACAGCCTGTTTACCTTCCGCCTGCAATCCAAAAAAGTCTAGATTTCGTGATGATGAATTGCTCTTTAGGTTCATTAAGGCCAGGTTGTGTAATACTTTTTTAAAAAAATCTTTATTTTCTGCTTCTCAAAAGAGGATCAGAAGCAAATAAAAAATAAATAAAAGTGACTTCTTTTTGGTCAGGAGATGATGCAGTTACTTTATTTTGTGTATAAAGTGCATTGCGTAAACTTGTGTTCAACTTTTAAGTTGTCATAATTGAATTCTATGATGCATATTTGAACTCACTATTTAAAGGAAACTTTTGGGGGTGCCTGGGTGGTTAAGTGTCTGACTCTGGATCTCAGCTCAGGTCTTGATCTCAGGGTCCCAAGTTCAAGCCCCATGTTGGGCTCTGTCCTGGGCATAGGGCCTACTTAAAAAAAATTTTAAAAATTAAAGGAACGTTTTAATCATGGTCTCCTGTGACTTAGAGCTGGTAGGGCTGTAGAGGTCATTTGGCTGAACTTGGTGTGTATACATGAAAACAGTTGCTCAAGGAGATAGAACATTTGTCCAAGAGCATAAAGTTCATAAGGAGCAGAACCACAAGCAGGACCCCATGTCTCTGCAGTGCTCGAGCGAGCCCCCGCATCACCTGTATTCTCGTGCCTTGGAGATGACTGTCCTGGATCTTACATGGAGTTTTCCCACACAAGCATCACATCTGCTCAGGGGACTCACTATCGCTCCTGCTGTTACCACGCCCAGAAACAGCGGGCCCCTCATCTCCCGATGGTTCCTGTCTGCTGTTTGTGCATCACCAAGATGCGCTGCCCGGACCCCACGTGCTCAGATCTGGGTCAGATGCCACTGTGTGGCCATGGGCGGCCAGTCGCTTACCTGTCCTTACCCTCAGGTTTTCCATCATAGAAAGAAATCTTAAGTATGTGATAGTACTAACGGGTTGTTATTTTTTAGAACTTTGACTCATTGTCATACCAATTTACTCAAAATGTATTTACTCAAGTTTTTCATTTTTTATTATACAAAAGGACTTTAATTATAGGAAATCATAAGATAAGCATTTTCACAGACATATTTATCAACAAAAGGTAAACACACAGAATGCGGTCTGTTACCACTCACCCGCTTTCCAAACCGAGAATGTAGGGAACAGCTGATGGGGCTCATGGGGCACACAGAAAAGGGCCGTGGGCACATCTTCCTAGGTCCCTGCTCAGAGTGGCCTCCACAGACCCCTCTGCAGAGCCCACTGCCCTCCACTTGTCCCTGTTCCCTCCCTGACAGCCCATGGGGCACCGTGGCCCCAGGGCAGCGGCATGGTTGATGGGTCCCTTTAAAGGATCTTGACCTGGCTGGGGGCCAGGTTAGTTCACCTTCCTTGAAGAATTGGCGTCTCATAGACCTGGGTGTGCTGTACACTTTTACCTACTAATCCAGTACATTTACTCCTCTGGACGTTTCTTCATTTTTGTTTCATTTGAGAGTCACTGAGGTTGGTTACTTTCACATGGTGGGCTTTTTTTTTTTTTTTTTTTTTCTTTTTCCGATTGGATTCGTCTATGAGTTGATGGACAAAGGAGCCAAATCACTTTCAAGTGCCTGCTTTGCCTCCCCACAGAGTAGCCCCCAATTATTTTAACTGAACAGTCTAACCATTCAAATAGTGGGATATCCACAGGCAGAAAGGGCGTCTTTTACTAAGTTGTTTTGTTAGAAAGACCATTGACACAGGTTGGCCTTGCTTAACGTACAGATCTCTTTACCAGCAAATAATGGGCAAAGTGGGGCTCTGTTTGCACCGCAGTCCCTGGTATTTGTTTATGGTGTAGATTTTACAGTCTCTCAGATCGGATGTAAGACTTTAGTTCTTCGGGGTAGAATTATATAACAATCTGTTTATTGTAGATTTGGATTCTGTGATGTTTAAACCAATATCGAGTGAGGTGTTAGCAAGTGGAGAGCCCAGGAAGGACTGGAGGATTTCCCCTTCTAGGATGCAGCAGGGGGAGCAGGGCTGGGGAGGGGTCAGTGCAGACTCCCGCATTGTTACTGCACCTAGGCCAGTGGTGCAAGTGTATTGCACGTGTGTCTGTGCTGAGCAGGTGGGAAATCAGCTGTGGACTCATTTCCAAGACACAGGTCCATGGCCTTTGCCCCATCATCTGACCATCAGGATCCATATTTCTTTGGCATTGTACATACTATCTTGGCAAAAGGGATGAAGAAAAATACCTTTCCAGTAAGGAATGTGGGATTCAGGAAAGCCTGGAGTTCATTCCTCCCACACGTGGGCACCAAGCGGTTGGATATATTTGTTTACACACAGTACAATTTATTGTGAGTCATTCATCTTTGTATAGAGCTTTTAAAATACAAGGAAGTACGAGAAAGCATAAAATACAGAGTGACTAGTAAATTTTAAGAGTACATAGTTATTATATAAACTCTATGTGTTAAAAATGCCCAAATCCCCACTACCTTCAGTCCACTTGCTATTGTTTCTTTTTTAAAGTGATATTTTTATAAAGAATCAGAGAGAAACATGAGTGAACTGCCTGTCAGGGACCACTATGGACTGAATGTCTGCATCCCCCAAAGGTCATCTACTAAGACCCTAACCCCCAGTGTGCAGGTGCTTGAAGCAGGGCCTGTGGGGGCTGATGAGGTGGTGAGGGTGGGGACCATGTGATGGGGGTCCTGCTCTGACAGGAAGAGTCGGGAGCTGGCTCTCTCTTGCTCTCTTTGCCAGGTGAGGGTGCGCTGACGAGACAGCATGTAAGCCTGCCCATCTGCAGCCTGAGCGGATTGAGGCCAGAACAGGACAGAAAACTGTTCTGGATGCTCGGGAGCTGGCTGTTGACTGATTATGAGGAAAGCATACAATATGGCAGGCAAGTCCTAAATGCTAGAGCTGTGTCCTCTTAATCCTCTGATGGCCCTTCTAAGGGAGAGACACCTGCTAACACCCTTCCCATTCCGCAGGGGGCAAAACCCAAGCCCAGAAACTCGAGAAGCTTGCTCCAAGTCACCAGGTGTTGACAAGGTGGGCTGTGCCCCAGTGTCTGCTCCCAGAGCCTAGCAGGAAAGCACTGAGCTCGGGGTCTCTCGGCACAGTCCCTCTGGGCCCACCACAAACCCCAGAAAGAGAACAGGGCTTCCATCCCCACAACCTGCTCTGGGATGGCCTGTCCACGCCCTGGGGACACATCTGCCCCTTGGGGCTGTATGCAGGCTAGAATCCAGATCATCGCTGCTCGGAAGGGGAGCTTTTTGTTTTATTTTGTTTTATTGATCAAATCATCCCATGAAACAGTCTCATTTTTTTCAAATTTAAAAACATACTACTTTGCCACCTACGCTTGTCATTGCATAATTGATACATGTATGACGTGCCTTCACATAAGAATGGACCCAGTGGGGTGGAGGCCTGTGCTCTGTCCACACCCTCCCCCTCCCCTTCCCTACACCCACCATGTCTTTGAACACTTGCATGCTTTAACCCTGCAAATGTATCTAGCACTTGCCCGTCATTATTAGTAATTACATATTTAATAGTATCATATCATTATAAGTCATTTGTGATTCTATCTATCGATAGATATTGGCAATGTTTCTAGATTTTCGAATGTGGACCACCTTAGCTCTTTCCATGTTGTTCAGATCACTTCGCCCCTCCCCTCCTCCTCCCCTCCCCTTCTTTTTCCCTATTTCCCGATTCCTTTCTCTTTTTCTCTTTCTTTCTTCCTAATAATATCAAGAAGATATTATTAGCTAAAGATATAACATCCATAGACATTTTTAAAATTTATGAAACAAGAATTTTACTTTTGCCCATTTCTACAAATTTTAGCTGTTTCCATGCAATTTTTCCCCAGAAATAGTGATTTTTACCTCATCTTAGGGAGAAACTTCTGACCTAGTCATCACTTTGCAGGGCCCTCAGGTGGAGTGCAGTTTCAGAAATGCAAAGGATGACTCTTGGAGCTCTGCGAACAAAGAGCTTTCTCACTTACGTGGCTAGGAGTTCACGGCGGGAGGTGTGAGATGGCAGTCTGCGCCTTCAGTCCTCCTGCGGCAGGTGCACAGTGCCCTGAGCCCATGGCCCCTCCGAGGACTGCAGGTGGCCCCTCCACATGCCCAGCCCTCAGAGCCCCTCGGGCTTCCCTCTGTTCCCATGGCAACGTTTCTAAACCGGCCATTCCCTGCCCAGCGCCTGTGGTGGTTCCCTGCGTCCCAGGATGAGACACGGACCCTTGGGGACCTAGTGTCCAAACATGCGTGTTCTCTTCCTGTGTCCCCTGTTTCCTCCCAGGCAACGTCCCCTGTCCCTTGTCTCACGGTGCTCCACACCCCTCCCAGCTCCGCCTCCATCAGTCCTCGAGCTCCCCAGCTCCAACCGCAGACCCAGTTCTCCTGCTTGGGAGCCCGAGCGTGCCGTGCACACCTCCATTGGGGTGCTTCGGAGGGGGCCGATGACCTGGGCGTGAGCCCTTCTCCTGCGGGCCCCACAGAGTCCAGCTCTGTGCGGGCTGGCTCCTGAGCTCTTCATCTCCGGTCTAGTCTCCCTTCCTGCCTCTGGGGGCTGAGCTCGTTCTGGACTGCTCTTCTGAGCTGGTGCATTTGGCAGCCAGGGGTTCCCAAGCCCTCCTCCTTCCATGAGATCCAAGGGAGATTTCCACAAGCCCGTCGCCAAATAGAGAAGGGAACAGGTGTCTCTGGTTAGTGCCGAAGATGCCACCTGCTGTGCTTTGTGTCCAGGCAATCACGTGCTTCTGAGTCTCCAACACCATATGAAATCATAAGGTATTGGCCTTTCTCAGACTTATCTCACTTAGCATTAAAACCTCTAGGTCTATCCGTGTTGCTGCAAATGGCAAGGTCTCATTCTTTTTTATGGCTGAGCAATATTCCGTGGGTATATATACCACTTTTCTTTATCCACTCATCTATTAATGGGTACTTGGGTTGCACTGATAATTTAGCTATTGTAAATAATGCTACAGTAAACATAGGGGTATATGTATCTTTTTTAGTGTTTTCATTTTCCCATCTAGTACTGTGATTACTAGATCATAGAATAACTTTATTTTTAACTTTTTGAGGAATCTCCGCACTGTTTTCCAGAGTGGCTGCACCAGTTTGCATTGCCACCAACAGTGTAAAAGGGTTCCCCTTTCTACGCATCTCTACCAACACCTGTTGTTTCCTGTGTTGTTGATTCTAGCCATTCTGACGGGTGTGAGGTGATATCTCACTGTGGTTTTGATTTGCATTTCCCTGATGATGAATGATGTTGAGCATCTTTTCATGTGTCTGTTGGCCATCTGTGTATCCTCTTTGGAAAATGTGTATTCAGGTCCTCTGCCCATTTTTAATTGAATTATTTGTTTTTTGGTGTTGAGGTACAGAAGTTCTTTATATATTTTGGATTTTAACCCCTTTTCATATGTATCATTTGCAAATATCCTCCCCCATTCAGTAGGTCGTCTGCTCATTTTGTTGCTGGTTTCCTTTGCTGTGCAGAAGTCTTTTCTTCTGGTGTGGTTCCACTCGTTTATTTTTTGGGAGGGTCTTTTTCATCACTTGGGAAGCAGTTAGTTGGAAGATATACTCACACAGAGGAATCCCATTTCTCAGCTTGTGCTTTCCTGTGAGTTCCCTGTCAAGGAGATGGCTGCGAGTTTTAGAGAGCCATCCTTGGCATTTCACCTTGAGAAGACAAAGCATTTCTACTCAGCAGTCTGTCAAAAACGAAGGTTGCTAAATGTGCCCACGCCCCTTAGTGTTAGAATTTTCTGGTTGGAACATGAGGCCTTGGTTTAAGTTGAACTAATAACATATTTAAGTCACAATCTACAATCACGACCTTGACAGACAGTAATTATAGATATTCTAAGAGGGGGCTTGTTGCTCCAATTCTGACTTTCTACCCAAGGGTCCCCTGAAAATTTTGTGGAGTTCACCAAGCAATTAATAGCATGATTCAGTGCATGGCGTTGCTGTGTCTCAGAAACACCAGGAGTGAGAAATATTCTCCCAAGTGTGCACATACACGGACATCAAGTTACCTCCTTCCCACATGTACTCACGAGACAGATGACTGATTCAAACAAATCTGTACTTGAGCCTTGTCTTTCCTGGACAACCTGTCCATCTTCTGAAGGATGATGTTATGGTCTGAAAGTCTGTGTCCCCCTAAAATTCATAGGTTGAGACCGAATTCCAAAGGTGATGCTGTTTGGAGGTGGGCCTTTGGAGATGATCAGGTCATGAGGGTGGAACCTTCATGAATGGGACTGGTGCCCTTGTGGAAGGCCCTGGAGAGCCCTCTCACCCCCCCCTCCCATGTGAGGACACAGCAAGTAGTCCGTGACCCAGACAAGGGACCTCACCCAACCCTGCTGGCATCCTGATTGTGGACTACCAGCCTGCAGAACTAAGCAACACATTTCTGTTGTTTATAAGGCACCCAGTCAGTGGTATTTTACTATAGCAGGCTTAACAGACTGGGCAAACGGCTTGTATTTTTCCAATTGATCTGTAACTATGTAGGAGTCCCTAATAATGTGGGTACTAGGCTAGACACCATGAGGAATCCACAGAATAGTAAGCATCTTCCATACACATCCTGAGTAAACATTTTATTAAAATTCATTCCTTTAAGGAATTGCCTCTCTCCTGGCCTCTGGTGATGCAAAGGCAAACAGATACAACCCCTGCCTCCAAGGCACTTACTACTTTTTATTACAGTAACAACAGCAGCAGGGGCAGCAAAGAGAAGGAGGGAGCCCGCTATGTCAGGCGAGATGTGCGCACCACAGATGCTCACAGCACGTGACCTACCACGGTTGGCTGCAGGGTGGCCCTGCCCTGCCTCAGAGGCTGTGGCCCACCGAGGACTGGAGGGATCTGGGCAGTCTCTGAATAGATAAATGGTGGGATTTGATAAAAGCGTTGGGAAATCTGTGATATTTATTTATTTACTTATTTTTTAAATAATTTCCTTGACAGTGGTCTTGGCAATGAATTTTTTTATTATGTTATGTTAATCACCATACATTACACCATTAGTTTTTGATGCAGGGTTCCATGATTCATTGTTTGTGCATAACACCCAGTGCTCCACGCAGAACGTGCCCTCCTCAATACCCATCACCAGGCTAACCCATCCCCCCACCCCCCTCCCCTCTAGAACCCTCAGTTTGTTTCTCAGAGTCCATCGTCTCTCATGGTTCGTCTCCCCCTCCGACTTACTCCCCTTCATTCTTCCCCTCCTGCTATCTTCTTCTTTTTCTTTTTTCTTAACATATGTTGCATTATTTGTTCAGAGGTACAGATCTGTGATTCAACAGTCTTGCACAATTCACAGCGCTCACCATAGCACCTACCCTCCCCAATGTCTATCACCCAGCCTCCCCATCCCTCCCACCCCCCACCATTCCAGCAACCCTCAGTTTGTTTCCTGAGATTAAGAATTCCTCGTATCAGTGAGGTCATATGATACATGTTTTTCTCTGATTGACTTATTTCACTCGGCATAACACCCTCCAGTTCCATCCATGTCGTTGCAATTGGCAAGATCTCATTCCTTTTGATGGCTGCATAATATTCCATTGTGTATATGTACCACTGCTTCTTTATCCATTCATCTGTCGAGGGACATCTGGGCTCTTTCCACAGTTTGGCTATTGTAGACATTGCTGCTATAAACATTGGGGTACATGTACCCCTTCGGATTCCTACATTTGTGTCTTTGTGGTAAATACCCAGTAGTGCAATTGCTGGATCATATGGTAGCTCTATTTTCAACTGTTTGAGGAACCTCCATACTGTTTTCCAGAGTGGTTGCACCAGCTTGCATTCCCACCAACAGTGTAGGAGGGTTCCCCTTTCTCCACATCCCCGCCAACATCTGTCGTTCCCTGACTTGTTAATTTTAGCCATTCTGACGGGTGTGAGGTGGTATCTCATTGAGGTTTTGATTTGGATTTCCGTGATGCCGAGCGATGTTGAGCACTTTTTCATGTGCCTGTTGGCCATGTGGATGTCTTCTTTGGAAAAATGTCTGTTCATGTCTTCTGCCCATTTCTTGATTGGATCATTTGTTCTTTGGATGTTGATGTTGAGTTTGATAAGTTCTTTATAGGGCGCCTGGGTGGCTCAGTTGGTTAAGCGACTGCCTTCGGCTCAGGTCATGATCCTGGAGTCCCAGGATCGAGTCCCGCATCTGGCTCCTTGCTCAGCAGGGAGTCTGCTTCTCCCTCTGACCCTCCCCCCTCTCATGCTCTCTCTCTCTCTCTTTCTCTCAAATAAATAAATAAATAAAATAAAATAAATTTAAAAAATTAAAAAAATAAGTTCTTTATAGATTTTGGATACTAGCCCTTTATCTGATATGTCATTTGCAAATATCTTCTCCCATACTGTCAGTCGTCTTTTGGTTTTATTGACTGTTTCTTTTGTGTGCAAAAGGTTTTTATCTTGATGACATCCCAATAGTTCATTAAATCTGTGATATTTAAATAGAGGGAAAGATGGTATGAGAAAGTGGCCTCTGTATTGGAGGGACACTGAGAAAATGTCTTAGATGAAAGGTCCCATGGGGCAATAATGAGACTCAAGACTCAAGAGACAGTTGTAACCAGCCTCATACACTGGGGGGTCAGGCCAAGGGGACAGTTTGCATTTCTAGCTCTGCCTCTTACGAGCTGACCCAGGGCCTCTGAACCGCAGTTCCTTCACCTGTAATGGGCATAATTTACAAGTTTGTATGTGAAACACTTTGAACTTTATATTGTGATTCATGGGCAGTGGTATAACAATAATAACTACTGTTATTATTGAATGGATTTTTTATTGAGCAGAGGTATGGCATTATAGAAGCAAGAGAAGCTGGGGTGGGGGAGAGGAGGAACAGGGTTAGGGCAGCAGGTGGGGAAGTGAACTCAGCTAAGGGGTAATTAGGGTCTGGGCCAAGGGGTTTCCCAGGAAGAAGGATGGCAGGGGATGTCTCTGTGTCTTCTGGGGTTAATTTGTGCATTGCCTTTTGGAAAGCTTTGATTTCAGTAAGAATCACTTGTTTCACCGATGGTCAAAGAAAATAAGCCTGAAAGCCTTAGTGGGTGGAGGTCACCCCTTCTGGGGCCAAATCCTGCAGCTGCCGATATCCCAAATTCACATACCAATGCAGAACCCCAAATACTGCTCTGTGGCTGAGGCTGATCTTTACCATTATATGCCGCATTAAAAGTTATTCATCCACGTGCTGTGGCAACTCAAGCTTGGGATTGTTACTAAAAGGAACTGAAATTAAGTCTTAGATTTCTCTAGAACAGCTCTTGAGTAGCTGGGGAAGGGAGCTGAGAATAGTCCACCTGAGACATTGCCCTGGATCTGTCTTACTTTCCACAGAAACTGGGCAGGTTACTGAGCTTTTCCGGATGTTAGCACCCAAGTCTAAAAATGGAGGGTTTTGACTAGGCCAAACGCTCATTAAAGTTACTTCTAGTTCTAATGTCCACTGACTCCAGAAGCTGTTCTAGCTCGCGGCATTTGTTGCTGGGGCTGTGCCTTCGGTGACAGATTTTTAGTGTTCATCAGCGGCCGCAGGCTCAGCAGACCTGACCAGGTAGAGAGTGCTGGGGCGATGGCTGCTGGGGGCCGCTGGAGGGCCTCTGGTGGGCCGCTGGTGTCAGAAGCAGCTCTCTCCTCCCTGATATAGCACTGATTGGCCTTTGTTTTAATTGCCTCCATCTTCAATTGCTTTTCTATATCATTTTGCTTAATTTGGAAGAATTTTTTTTAATGAGCTTGAATGATCTAATTGGGCCTAAATGTGATTTCCTTATAGCATTGTTTATTGGTGTGTAAATAGTCAGCAGATCCCAGAACAAGTTATACATACAGTGGGAAGCAACAAATGGTTTTGGGAGGAGTTCAAGTTGCTCGTAATTATTATGGGACCTTGGAAGTACAAGGTCCTGAATTTATTTATTTAACCTGAATTTATTAATCATTCTTTATAACAATTGATACATAACTTTTGAAAATACTAATAGATATAAGAAATCATATTTTTAGGGGTTTTTTTTGGTTACATACGTGTTACATGAGTTTGCTTTTGCAATAAACTATTAAACAATTGGAAGCATATAAGATAAAAAGTGAAAATCCTTTTTAGTCTTCATAATCCCACTCTTTTTCCGAAGATGATCCCAGTTAACCATGGATATGTACGCATTCCAGGTGTTCTTCTATGTATCGACATACATGCGTGTGACGGGTTACGGATTGGCAAAGGTGTGTGCAGGTGGGGTTCACTGTACACGCTGCTCTATAGCGTTCTGTTGACACTTTGCTCTTCATCGCGGTGACCCTGTCCCTTCAACCATACAGACCAATCCTACACTGTTACTTGTAATAATCTAACCAGTCCACTGCAGACAGTTCTCCAGTTTTGATCGTACGCAATACTGCATGGAACGGTCGTACGTGTATCTGTGTTAGATGTGACTACAATGTTTGGTGGTTGCTGGGAGCTGTAATCGTCAGGCGAGGGTCACACATCTCAGATTGTCACACACACTGTCCATTTCTGTAGGGCGTGGTGTTCCCATCACCGCCATGCAAGCCTGTGTGCGTTCCCCACCCCCCATGGACAGGTGTACCTACCAATACCCTGTCCTTGGCATCGGGGTCCAGCTAGCTCTCACTAAAAGCCCACAATGGGAAAGGAGTTTCCTTTCCAATGAGGTGGTGGCTTCAGATATGGGTGTAAGCGTGGGAATACCTAGTAATCAGAAGATAGCTGGAGACATTCCGAGGAGCCGTCCTGCACAGAGAATCCACAGGAAATACTAAGGTTGTACACAAGGTAGAGTTGGACCTTCTTAATTCTCAAAAATACATGGCAACACTCAAAAGGATGGAGTTTTGGGGCAAATATGTAACAGTTTAAATGGAAAATGCATGATGAAGAGGTGCATCAACATTTTTAAAAAATGACAAGCAGGAAGATTTCAAGACCTGCGTGCGTTCTGATGTCCCGTGAGTCCATCTGGAGAGACCCTTGTCCGCTCACTGACCTGTCCGTGTTCCGTCTTACCTTCCTCGTCATCTTTGTCTCCTGATGATGATCTCTTGTTTTTCTCTGAAAAACTGAAAATGGACCTAAATTTCTAAAACAAAGAATACAAGCAAGGGAGTGGATTTACTAAAATATCTTGAATTTGGCACAAAGGGAAACAATTCCTGTATTCAAGCAGGAAGGATTGATGGAGAGCCTACTATGTACAAGCAATTTACTCCTCTCCACGCCATCCCTGGGGGGTGGGATCTCATTCTATGAACAGGGACAGATGAGGCAGCTCGGGGAGGAGGCGGGCAGCCGCAGGGAGCATCCGCGGAGTCTGTGACCCCTACAACACACTAGTCTCTTCACACTCAAGCACACCGAAGTCCTTTTAAAGACAGGTTTTCCTGTTCAGAGAATATTGAGCATGGGTCCAGGAGAGCAAACAAAACCAGGTCATTGGACTTTGGATTCATTCCTGGAGACTCACCTGAGCCTCTGTGTCTGCTCGCTGAGAAGGATTTACCCCTACCTGCCTTATGAGGAATTGTCTGTCTCCTATTGTTCAATGTTGTAAGTCTGAGGAGGAGCACTGTCAAAACATGTCCCTCATTTTTTAACCAATCTCACATAGAACTTTTAGGGAGAAAAAAAGGCAAGAGACATTTCCTCTGGTAGATAATCCTGTAACAGTGACTCAGATTGCCAAAGAGACACCTGCGTGTGTCATTTAAACACAACTGAGTTAATCAGAAGGTCTCTCTGACATTAAGAAACCTCAGGAAAGCAAAGACACAGGGACCGGACCCCCAAACCCAAGGGGCTGGCACCTGCTGGGGACATCCCGGTGGAAGGGCAGGTGCACCCAGGCAAGAGGTCAGTGCCCTCCCGTGGTCGGGATGTCCTGCAGCAGAAAGGCATTTGTAGGGTGATTCCTGGGGCCACTTAGCCACCATTCAAAGGTGTAGATGGTACACCCACTCTATAAACAAACTTAGTGAGTACACGAAACAGGAATGGTGCTCTTCTCCTGCAAACAGTTCCCTGGCCGGGAATTTATATCCAGTGGCAGAGCAAGGCAGGGGAACTCCAAGTATTTGGGCTTTGGGGAGTCAAAGGAAATGCTTTTCATTTTTATCCTGGCCCTATAATTGTCTGAGAGAGAACCTGAATTCAGAGAGGTTCAATGACCCCAAAATGTTCATACCAATATTGGCTAAATGGCTCTTGCTTATCCAGAAATAATGTATAAGCATGACAGTCTGTAGGTTCACTAATATTGCATGAACATAATTATTATATTTTAAACCATTATATTATGATTTCAAAATCAATAATATCAAGCTTCTATGTAACTTTCTTAGTAGGATCTGGTGGAAAGAGCAGGCATGGGTTTCAGAAAGTCAAAATAGTGGAGGCTGGATTGCAATAGCCACTAAGCACACGTTTGTCTTCAACAGCCCTGTGTCCAGCTGCTGAGTACCTGTATGTGCTCCCAGCTCCATCTTGCAAGGGTGAGGGCTCTGAACGCTGAGCTTTAGTGACCAGAGTGCAAGGCTGAGGATGCAGGAGACATTGCTGTTCATCCCAGACGGATGCTCACCTCCAAATCTAGATGGTCGGAAGGTGGTGTGTCTGGTGTGAGGAGGTATGGGGGGCACTTGCTTCTGTCACATAAAAGTTAAGTTTACAAATCATACTGTAAGTAAAAGAATGGTTCGTGTTGAGAAGAATTTCCTGCATTTGTATTATGTGTGCACGTGTGTGCATGCATGTGGGCATGTGTGTGTACGTGCCTACCTATTTGTGTGTGTTTTGAGTATTGGCGGTCAGGAAAAGACCATAAAACACACTGTTCTCCTCAAAGATTTTCTAGTATAGATGGCTTTGGGTTGCTATAAATAAAACCACAGGTCATAATTTGTATTAAAAGCTTTACCTGTTTAAAAATGTTACATAAGAACTCCAAACTAATGAGTCTTGACTTTGATACACAGAAAAATACACTTACTCCCATTTTATTTTTCAACCTTGATTTTTCAGGGTAATTTTGAAACCTTTCTAGCTCCGTGTGCATATTTCCAAATTATTCTGTTCTTTATGTGTTTGTTTTGGTAAATTCTTATTAGGGAAAATAATAACATTGGTTATGGTTGCATTTTATTGGCTGCCTGTGAATTTCCTAGGAAACTGCGTCTTATCTTATTTCACACCCCACCTGCCAAGTATGCTGAGTATCTCCTTTATTGTGAGGTAACACGCAGGAAGGGAAGTACAGTATCTTTTAGAGGATTTATGGTAATGCTGCAGAATGTAGCTGATGGTAAACAGCGCGGAGCCCTCGGGGTCTCTTCATTTGCCTGACACACTTCACTGCTGCCCATTAACACTTCTCTGTTATTTGCCATAGACTCAATTTAATGAGCGTCTCTGAATTTGGAGGTTTGCACCAGAAACAATAGCTTTAAAACAAGACACCTAGCTCTCTCCACTTTCTGATATTCTGTCCATCTTTTTTTTAAACAAAATAAATTCTCTCTTTGACAGTGTAGTTTGAAATGACCTGGATATTTTCTTTTCCAATTAGAATAGTCAATAATTCCTAATCCTGAGACAATATTGCAGAAAACCCAGATAGAGAGTTAATAAATTCAAAATTTTCATTAATGAAGATAACGTCTTTTGTGTTCTTCCCCTAAAATAAAATTGAGTTGACATCTAGAAAAACCCTTGTCATCAACAGACTGTGTTTTGTTATGAGTGAAATCATATTATTTCCAAGAAACAGTTACACATCTCAAATATTTCTCACTTATTAAACTGTTTCTTAATTGCATCGAAGTGTTAAAAAGGCAATAATCTTACAAATTGGCTGGTAATTGGTCAATCTAAATATTACGTGCCCTTAGTTTTACCTTCAAACCTAGAGATGTATTTAAAAACTGTTAAAAATCTTGGATTTCAAAGTAACTTAACTGAATGTTTAAAAGCATTTTCTACTCATCCGTCATGGCCTTTCCTATCAGTTTCTGAGTAAAATCGTTACACACGTCTTCATGAGTGTGTTACTATCATGTATGAGTAACGCACTTTAAATGGAGCTTCCTGTCGTCGGGCCGCCACACAAAGGAGCACGTGCCCATCAGCCCCTCCCCTGCAGTTAGTGATGTTGTGCTGTTGTTGTTCTGCCCTCTAGAAAATGAACCCAAGGGAGAATTGGTGAAGTCACGTCGAGGGGGCGTCTCCAACTCTGACCTACTGAGGAAGCAGATCGGGTCCAAGGAGCACCCTGGGCAACTGAGTGCAGGTACCAGCCGCGGCAGCGCTGGGGGGCATGGACAGGGGTCCTGTCTCCTGGGTCCTCCCCATCTGCTGCTCCGACTCACCACTCTTCCCGGTTTCCTGGTGCTTCCTGGCTTCCGGGGGGGGGGCAGTTAAAAGTTCTGTTGTATATCGGCTCCCAACAGACAATTCATGCTGACAAGAGCCATTGACAGTTAAATTAGATGATGCATTTGTTATTCTTGCCACTAACACTGCATCGGGTGGGGCAGGCTGTGCGTCCTTCTGAGTGCTGTGAGGTGTCCTGGGGATTGCTAGTGGCGGGAAGTGGTCCTGGGACCCTCGAATGGAAACGCTTCATTTTGAATCATAGCCAAAAAATCCACACTTGCTGCAGAAGTAAGTGCTTTGTAAAGTTCATCAGTTATGGTTTGGAGAGTTGGGGGGGGGGGTTGACTGATTGCTGCCCAGGCAGCACATGTATTTTTAGAGAATCTCATAAGCTGGAGGTTGACATGATCGTAAATGTGAGTAAAATCTCGCCTCTGTGAAGTCTCCGCTCCTGAATGCACACATGGAACTGTTGTCTAAAGCTCTGGTATTATCCTCTCAATGCCCACATTCGGGAGTCCATCTTACACATGTTGCTTTGCTGGAGAAAACGAAGGCGACTCTGGTGGGATGGTAATTTCTTAGGACGCTCCATGAGGGAAACTCTGGCATGCCGCTTAAGGTTCACTGTGCAATAGTAATTTGTCCGTCTGCCGACAACCATTTGCCTGTCTGATGACAGAACTACTCCACGGAGATTAGGGCTGTTGTTGGTTTCCATATGCTGCCGCCCTGTGGGTGCTGCCATCTTTATGGGCTTTATGAACGAGCGTAATAGGTCACAGTTGTTCTGATTGTTTTCTAAACTCTACCCTTTTCCCTTTCCCTGAAGAACCCATTGCACCCATCAGTTGGGTTTTGGAAAGGCATTATGTTTAATCATCATTTCCCTGGAGTTTTTAAAAACCTACTCACATTGAGCATTAAAGTCCTACTTGACTTTAAAGTCAGTTCAAGTTTCTGGATTGTAGGTGCATCACAGATAGAGGCTATGTTGTAGTCATAAGCTAAAGAATATTTAATGGAATATTTTACATGGGTCTAATTTTTAAACGTGGATTCATTGAATTGGCACTTCTGGCTTGGAGTTAAACGTGCACATTGAAATGATGATTATCAGTGCAGTGTCCTATAAAGCATTCAAACACAAATCTCACCATGAATTAGTGAAATGAAACAAATAAGAGTAAGAATAAGCTAGTTTTCAAAGAGAAATCCATGTCTGCACCCAACAGCCTGGGCCTTGCATAGGCTTCTCGGTTGAGGGACAGCAGCTGACAGTGACAAGAGAGATGAGACTCCAAGGTCCCAGCCAGCCCTGGTCTCCTGTTTGGACTCTCAGTCACCAGCCCGTGTGTCCGCAGCCATCACCCAAACAGGCCCTGGCGTTGCGAGGTCTCCGGGGAGAAGGGGGGCGTGGCGGGCCCCTGACCATCCCCGCAGGCTCCAGACCAGGCCAGTGGTAGTAATAACAGCGGGAGCACAGCCTGTACTTGTGCGATTCACTGCGGAGTATTTCACGTGTGCACTAAATATCGGCATCTCTCCCCGGCAGAGCCTTGGTGGTCACACACATGATGTCAGTGTGGAAAGCTCTGCAAAAGCACCAGTAACGCTTGCATATGCATCCTCTGCGATTCCTGGGTAGTTCTCACCCGCTCTCTGGTCCTTTAAAGAGTCATCTTTGGTCCTGAGGGGATAATCAGTACATATTCACTGTGTGTATGTCATAAATACTTTAGTCCCTAGGTGATGAAATAAAGCAGCAAATTGAAATAAACAGAGTAGAATTCCAAGATAGGAATACTAATGTGTGAGCACAATAGCGTCCATGGGCAAAGGCTACATCTTCACATGACCACCTAGAAAATGAGAATGTGTAAGTCATCATGCTGCATAGATCAAAGTGCACAAGCTTTTTCTGTAAAGGTCCAGATAGTAAACATCATAGGTTTGTGAGCCTGGTGGCAAGTACAATACTGCCACAGACATATGTAAACAAATGGGCCTGGCTGTGTCCCAATAAAACTTTATTTACAAAACCAGCGGCAAGTGGATTTGGTCCTCAGATGGTAGTTTCCCAACCCATAGTAAATAACTAAATGAAGATGTCCTAAATAACCACAGTCATTTTTGGAAAATAGAATAGAACTCTTACTCTCTTTTCAAATTTTATTACTTGCAAACTCACACAATAGTGTCTAAAATTATTGTCTGCTGGCACGTTGCTCCACAGACAGGCCCATTGCTGAGTGCGAGCTCAGCAGTCAGGACACACTGGGAAGGAGCTGCAAGAAGGCCAAACTCTACATCTGTGGGTGTCGGGGCAGAACACGAGAAGCCTACGAGAGTGGAAGGGAAGAAAATTTTCTAATATTTCCAGGCCTACATCAACCTGCCCACCAAAAAAATATTTTTAAATCATCCTGAAAACTGTATGGATGTAAAATCAAGTGAAAACCAATACCCACAGGTATTGCCCCCACGTGGTCACACCGGGAGTTATGTGTCAAATCCCAGTGCCGGAAGAGCAACAATCCACTGGGTGCTCAGGGACGCTGGTGTTGTATACACCATCCACAACCAATGCCCCAGTGCAGGGCCTGGGCTTAGGACAGAGCAACACCACACAATCTGGTAAAACGTGATCCATTCAGTCTGCTTTCCCACGTACACTGTAACTCCAAAACAAAAATACAGAGAACACGGGAAATAAAATACCGAATAAAAAAGAGAATTATTTTAAATTGCAATAGATTTTACATCAGACGCTCGATAAAGGGATTAATCTTGAGAAAGACTTTAATGGTGCCATAGATTATTTTTTTAAAGGGCTATTTTATATGTGTCTCCAACTTATTTGGGATATGAATTAGTAGTATAAATCATTTAGTTAAAATGCAGAATATTAATTGATATTTTCCACTGAAACGGTTTGCTAGAATGCATGTATCTTTAAAGCAGCACTTTGACAATTAATACATTATTTCAGAATAGATCAGAACAGGAGAGAATGCATAATAGAAATTGATAGAAACACAAGTCACAGACATGGGTCAGCCAGGTTGCCCTAAGTAGTTAAGAAAGGAGAGGTCTGCTAGTTTCGCATGTAGTCAATGTCGGGCAGAAATTTGGGTATAATGTTGGAAGCAACAAGACCAGGGAACAAATCCCACTTCTGCCACACTATCTCTAACTTTGGAGAAGGTCCTTAACTCCTGGAATCTGAGCCTCAGTTTCCCCATAAGTAAAATGGGTATAATATATAGTTGCTTCTTAATAGGACCATCATAAGGATTAAATGAGATATAAGGTATATAAAGCACAGAATTTAGTAACTGAAACAGAAGATATTTCAGTATGTCAAGTATCTGTGCTGTTTTTGAAATGGGCAGTGGATTACCTTTTAAATTTTAGACAGAGGTGCCCTGATTCCTTTCCAGATTGTGACTCTCTGAGGAACAGCATCGCCAACGGGGTCCCCTGGTTCTGGGGCCTGGGGGTCAGCATTAGAAAGGGTTGAGGTGGATCCAGTCTCCCTGATTTCTGGGAACAAGCTCTTGGGAAAGGGATAGCTGCCGGCAGGCAGCCAATCCATGGACAATCCAGAAACATCACTGCTGGGTTTGACGTAAAACACACTCAGGAACTTCCCTCTCCGTCTTGCCATCTTGTATCCAAAGACTTTTGGTGTCAGCTTGGCATTCCGAGGGCGTGGGTGTTCTGACATGGAGACGTGTCCTGTTCATACTCCCAGCTCTTGGCACAGTGCTATAGCCATGTGCATCGTGCTGTTGACGTTGGTCTCAGCAGTGAATGCATGGGTTATTGCGCTGTGTGAAGGCTCATTATATGTTTGTAATACAGAGAAAGCTGATAGGGAATGACTGCTAGTACATGTTATTAAGTGTGAGAAGTAGGAGACAGACTCCCTGTATTGTAGCCCGATGGTTATGTAACAAAGGTATGAAATATATACATGGATACACACATACATATACACACATGCCTATCCATGTATACATGTGTGCATATACACATGTACATATACACATATGTATACACATGTGTACAACACACACATATGCACACAAACATACACACGTGCACATGCATACACACATGTAGGTACATACATATACACATATGCATGTGTGCATGTACTTATATGCACACGTATACATAGATATACATGCATGCGTGCACATGTATACATAGATACACATATGTATACATACACACATGCACATAATACACATACACACATACACGTACATATACACATGCATACATGTACACACATGCATATGCACACATACACACATATACATAGATACACATGCACACATGTACTTACACGCACACATATACACATACACATGTATGCACGTACATATACACATACATGCACGTACACATGCATATGCACACATACATATACATTGATACACATACGTACACATACACACATGCATATACATATACATGCACATACATGCATGCACACATATACACCTACATACATATACGCACAGATACATGCATATTTTTTTTTATTGGGGAGTCAAAGGTGGCAGGAAACTTGACTTCTCACCTTGTGTCATCAGTTTTCACTTATTTTCCTGGTGTGTGCCTGTAGTCCTACTTTAAATGAAACAGTGCATCCACTCAGGTGCCACCTTTGGCCTTGTCCACCAAACACCCAGCTCACGTGGAGCCTTACTAGGAGTCAGTCCTCGCTTTTCTTTGCTTGACCCCACACCGTCTTGCCAAGTGCCCACTCATAAATCTGAACCCACGAAGCTGAGGCCATCTGTTTTCTTGGGCTGTTCTAGTTCCATGTTTCTTTCAGGTACAAGTGAAGGGAGGACAGTTAATGGATATTTAAAGGAAATAGATGCCTATTTTTTTAATATAATGAATTATTCAATCAATGGCTGTAAATATCATCCAGTCACATAAATATGTGATTTTGTGCATTTATGCAACCCATTTTTGAATCTACTACATGCCTGAAATTACAGATAGAAAACATGGAATTACAGAACTCTGAAACCAAGTTGTTTATGTTTAACCATCTAAGGGACAGGGGTGCATGTATACCAAAAAAAAAAAAATTAACTACACACTGTGAGAAGAGCTATAAAAGTGGTATGTATAAAATAATAAAGTATAATGCAGGTAATACAGCCTCCAAAGTGGGTGAATCTAAGTATTCCTGGAGAAGGCAGGTAGGGTCCTATGGAATTAACACCCTGGCCATACTCCAAGGGTTCCTACACACTTTTCTAAGACACATGGATATTTTAGACTTAGCACCAGCCTCCAGAGACCCAGAGTCTCAGATTGGAAGCAGGAAAGGGTGTGGGCTCTGTGTGTTCTGTTTAAGTGCTGTGGACAGTGGGGACCATGGGTGAGTTTAAGGGAGGGAAGACATGAACCGACCTTCCCCTGATGAAGATGCATGAAGGGCAGAGTCAGGAAAGAGAACAGAAGGGGTCTGTTTAGAGTCCAGGGTCGTCAAGAGTCTCAGCCAGGGCAGGGCTGGTTGGGATGACGGTGCAGGTGTGTGTGCAGGCCATGGGGGAGGGTGTGCAAGCCAAGGAGACACAGATGTGGTGTGCCACCACTGGGGGGCGTGACTGCAAAGCACATGACCTCACAGCCCTGATGGAAGGGAGAGACCCTACGCTCCGACTCTTAGAACCTGTGTTTTCACCTGTAAAATCAGTGTACTGTTTTCGGCTTCACAGGGTTGTTGATGATGGCATAGAACAATGCACGTAGCTAGCACACATCTCAAGCTCTTTAAATTTTGGTTACTGTTGTTATGATTCATAAAGAACCAAGACACACTTGCTTCTCAGAAAGATTAAGGCAGAAGTAATCTGATTTACATCTGTGCTGTGCTTTCTGCTATTCAAATCAAAGTGCCTTCACTTTCCATGCAGCTGTGTCAAAATGAAGAGCATTCCATGAACTGATGTAGGAAGATTTCAAGGATACTTTGTTAAAGAGAAAAGCAAGATGCAGAAGAGAAGCAGAAATATGAACACACATACATATATTTGCTTGTATTTGCATAAAAATTCTAGAAGTGTAGACAAGAAGCTAATAGAAATGTTTATGTGAGTAGTTACTATACAGAAACAGGCAGGTCTGGGGGGGGCTTTTTTTATATTTACTTGTTTATTCCTTTCGCATTTATGTTTGAACCACGCAAACGGGAGGAAGGAGAGACACGAAGGGGAAGGATGGAGGGAGGGGCAGCGGAGATCCACAGCGGGAAACAGGAGGGAGGGAGCAAACGCAGGAAGGAGCAGAGACCGCCGTCTGGTGCCCTGGCCGCAGCACGCACATGGACTCACCTGTTCTCACCTGCTTCCCACGCTCCTCTCCTAAAATCCACTCAGTGATTTTACAGCCACTGTCGTACAACATATAAAATAAGAATCTACTTCATTTCTTATTCACTCAGTAATAGAGTTATAATTTAAAGTCTAAAGTCTTAACATTATTAAAAGAGTATATTCTAAAATAACCTTTAGGAAATAAGCCTGGGTGAGAACGAAGGGGAATAAAAGCAACAGCTGAAGGAGGAACTCCTCAGGTAAAGGAGGGACAGTGATTTGACACCTAAGTCATGTTTTAGACAGCAAGAGATCTACGGAGAACCTCGTAGGGATAATTGGAGGAGATATAAAGATGAATGTGAATCCCATGATATGATTGAAACAATATTAACTTCCTTTTGTGTTAAAATTACACCTAGGTTGGGGAAGAGAATGTGGTTTTTCTCCGTAAGAGGTAAATGTTGAGGACTTAGGTATGAGTGGTTGTGATACCTGTAGCCCACTTTCAAACGGTTCAGAAAACCATGTGTGTGTGTGCGCGTGCAGGGTGTGTGCATCTGGGTGCGTGTGTACATGTGTATGGTGTGCATCTGTTCGTGCGTATCTCTGTATGTGTGTATCTGTGTGTGTCCGCGAAGTGTGTGTATCTGTGTGCGTGTGTGTGTGTGTATGGTGTGCGTGTGTACATGTGTGTGTGCATTGGGTGTGTGCATCTGTTATTGTGTGTGCATGTGTATCTGTGTGTGTGCATGGGGTGTGCATATCTGTGTGCGTGTGTACGTGTGTATCTGTGTGTGTCCGTGGGGTGTGTGTATCTGTGTGTGTGTGTGCATGTGTATCTATGTGTCCGTGGGGTGTGTGCATCTGTGCGCGTGGGTACGTGTGTATCTGTGTGTGTGCATGGGGTGTGTGTATCTGTGTCCTTGTGTACATGTGTATCTGTGTGTGTACACGTGTATCTGTGTGTGTGCATGGGGTGTGTTTATCTGTGTGCATGTGTGCGTGTGTATCTGTGTGTCTGTGGGGTGTGTGAATCTGTGTGCGTGTGTACGTGTGTATCTCTGTGTATCTGTGTGTGTGTGCATATGTACCTGTGTGTCCGTGGGATGTGTGTATCTCTGTGCATGTGTATACATGTATCTGTGTGTGCGTGGGGTGTGTGCATCTGTGTGCGTGTGTACGTGTGTATCTGTGTGTGTCCATGGGGTGTGTGTATCTGTGTGCTTGTGTACACGTGTATCTGTGTGTGCATGGGGTGTGTGTATCTGTGTGCTTGTGTACACGTGTATCTGTATTTGTTCATGGGGTGTGCGTGTGTGCTTGTGTACACGTGTATCTGTGTTGTCCGTGGGGTGTGTGCATGTGTATGTGTGCTGTGTGTATCTTTCTGCATGTGTATGTGTGAGAGAGTGAGCATGTGTGGGGTGTGTATGAATGTGATTCATGTACCCCCTCCATACTTGGCAGTCTGTATAATATGGTCCATGAAGGCACAAGGTGACCTTACTGGACCCAATTTTCTTGAGTATTTATTCCTCAAACATTCATCTACAATGGTACCGACAGAGGGGCCACCTGGGTGGCTCAGTCAGTTCGGTGTCCGACTCCTGATTTGGCTCAGGTCATGATCTCACGGTTGTGGGATCCAGCCCCCAGTCAGGCTCTGTGCTCTGTGGGGGGCCTGCTTGAGATTCCTCCTTTCCTGTTGCCCCTCCCCCCTGCTCATGCACACACTCTCTCTAAAATAAATAAATAAATCTTTAAAAAATAATAAAATGTTACAGTCAAAGAGTAGGTCTCAAACTCTCCTTTACTTCTTAAGTGAAGGTAAATTGTCTGCTAGGTGGAATTTTTGGAAACCTGCTCCCAATACCCCAGGACGGCCGGCTCACCCTCCATGGGAGACTCACCCATGGTTTCACCTGACCAGCACTGACGACCCCTTATTTACAGGTGATGAAGAAGCAGCCCCTCTGCATGGAGAGACCTTTCCAAGTTCAGAGCATGTGTTCATGCAGAGATGCAAACGAACTTTGAATACAAGGTCATTTCCACTCTATCACATTGCATTTACTTGATTAATTGAAATAAACCTATTATAACAGGATGCTTAGTATGGTACTTTGCAGACAAGGGAATGCCTTTGTAAGGGCCCCAGGTACAGGAAATCCCACCTTTCAAGAAACAGTGCATGTGCTCTTCTGGAAAGTCCGCCTATCATCTAGCGACGGCTTATCTCTTTCTTCACATACTCTGAAATCCTAAGCGAAATGTCAAAATTTTATGAACACCATACTTCTTTCAGTTCACTCTCACACAGAAAACAAAAGGGACTGTTGGTCGGTCAGTGCTTCCGGAGAGTCCCCCTCCCCCGAGTCTCCACTACAGGGCAGTAAGCAGAGCAGAACACACACTCTTCATCAACCCTCAGGGGCTCGGGGTCAGGCGCTGGGGAGCTGGGACCCACGCAGGCCAACAGGGGAGCTGCGGAGGGACGCCGTTCCACGCCCTGCAAGCCACCTTCACCCAGACAGCGTGCCGAAAACCAGGCACAAGACTAGAAGGGATGTAACACTGATGGCATCAGGAAGTCAGAGCCTCGGGAGCTTCCTCCAAAGATCTAGAAAAGCCAAAGGGCAGGAAGGAAGGAAAGGAGAGAGGGACGGAGGGACGGACGGACGGAGGGAGAGCCGTGAAACGTAACAGTAGGGACCTCATTCTGCAAAGAAACAGATGAACAAGTAGAACCTACTTACCTGCATGGCCTCAAACGCTCAAATGCATTGTTGCATCATTATAATAAAGTAAAATAACTCCCTAATTAGCCAAGTTCACCAAGAAGGGCTAAATTGTGTTCACTATTCTCGGTTCAGGATCCATAAGATAATTATGTTTACATAAAATATACATGTGCATCTTTAAATTATAGAAGTCATCGTGTTTCTGTAGGGACGGCACTGAGATCGTGGTCCTTGCTTGAACAGGGTCCCATGTATGAGATTCCAGGGCAGGGAAGCATCCCTGTCTCCCCGTGAACAAGATAAGCAACAAGTTTGCTTTTTCCTTGTGCACGCTACAAAATGTGTTCTTGGTTGCATGTCCCCTTCGTTATGTACCTCCAATGATCCCTTGACAGATTGAGCCGAAGGATGACAGCATGGGATGTCAGAGTCATTTTGTTTGTTTGCATGTGTTTTGTTTTTTACTTTTCACCGCTATAAGCAGAGGATATAAATTCTATTTCAGTTATAAATCTTTCAAATGCTTTGTCAGAAACTCGCAGCTAATGATTTGCTCTTAGAGAAAATGTGAGTATGTGTGCCTTGAGCAGATAGGGTAACAGGTGGCCCTCCCAGCACATGGAAGGATGATAAGGAGGTCCCCCCACCCCCAGAACTTGGACAAGTGGCAAACCAAAGACCCCCAAGCACCTGTCAGAGTGGAAATCTGCTGAGCCGTGTGAGCCTGCTGGGCTGCCCCAGTGTTTTGCAAGATTCACCATCGTCTGAAATTGTCAAGATACACCAGGCAATTGAACAAGTGAACTCAGAAATAAAAGTCAAAGCCCAACACCACAGAAGCTCATTTCTTCCTCCTCTCACGGCCCAATGCAGTTCAGGCAGCCCCTCCATCCTGGGGCTCTGACATCTGAAACGTGTGGCCTTCCAGAAAGCAGTGGTCTTTGGGGGTTGTGCAGCATATTTGGGGCCAGGCTGACATGTTCCAGATCCTACCTGGAGAGGAGCTGAGAAGTAGAGAACCGCACCTCCCCCCCACAGCTGGTGGGCCCAGCCTGTGCCCACAGCCCTGCCAGGGTAGGCCAGCAACACCACCACCATGAGGACCGTCCATCACCACCGGTCACACGTCTGCCTGCCAGGGAGGGGCAAGGAGCCTGCTGAACCAAGTCTTCGGGTCTAGCTGTCATTTCTTCCTCAGACGCGTTTAGACGGATTCTCCCCTCACAGGTCAGTCTGTGAACTTGGAACTGGTGAGTGTGAGTCCGTCCTGAGAATAGACCACGCTGAGTATGCCTGTTCTGAGCACCCAGCCCTGAACCAGTTTCTCAGGAGCGTTCCCAGGACCATCTTCAGGAGAATCACCTTGGGTAATGTTTTCCCCACAGATTTATGATCTCCACTCAAGACCTTTACATCAGGATTTCTAGGAATAGGGTCTGAATATAAAATTTTTAACAAACACCCCACATAGTCTTATGTACGTTAATGAAGAGCTACTGCCCTAAACCAGAGCCTGATCATGGAGCTAGCGAGTTCCCTGCCTGCCAGGCTCCCTGGAGGCTGGCTTCCCTCCTTGGTCCTGCCTCACTCCCGGGGGCCCAGTGAGCCTATACACACACACACACACACACACACACACACACACACACACACACACACTTTAATTCCATCACCTGTGTCCTGGCAAATACAATTACTCATTCTTCTCTTTTTTAAAGATTATTTTTTGCAAGATTTAACACATGCACAGTGGTTGTGAGCCTTGATTGTGCACCCTGGAGCTTTGAGGACAGCACAGTGGTTGTGAGCCTTGATTGTGCACCCTGGAGCTTTGAGGACAGCACAGTGGTTGTGAGCCTTGATTGTGCACCCTGGAGCTTTGAGGACAGCAGGCTTGTTTCTGCTGGACCCCCCGCTCCTCTTACCTCCCCAAACATGATCATATGCTGAAGCAAACTCAAGTTAGTGTGCGACTTTATCTAGAAATGCTTCAGTATGAATTTCTAGAATATAAAGCCTCTTTTTGTAAAAGCATGATCCCCTTTTGAAACTTGTCATCAAACATCCGCTGAGGATCCAAAGTTCCCAGATTGTCTCACAAATTTATAGTTTTTTGTAAGATTTATTTATTTATTTGACAGAGAGACACAGCGAGAGAGGGAACACAAGCAGGGGGAGTGGGAGAGGGAGAAGCAGGCTTCCCGCCGAGCAGGGAGCCCGATGCGGGGCTCGATCCCAGGACCTCGGGATCATGACCTGAGCTGGAGGCAGACGCTTAACAACTGAGCCACCCAGGTGTCCCGAATTTATAGTTTTTTGAATCAGAATCCAAATCAAGTCCACAGTGCCTCTTGTTGAGATGTGACCCAGACCCTTCCTTCTCCCCTGGCCCCTGCCTATCGGTTGTGAAGCTGGGCCTCTTGTCTTGTAGAGGGTCCTGCAGTCCTGCCTCTGCTGGCTTCATCCCTGCAGTGTTGTTTAATCTGTTTGTCTGAACCCTGCATCTCCTACAAGCTGCTGGTTAGACTGGAGCCCCTTCAGGCTCAGATCGTTTTTCTGAGGGTCCCCTGCTACATCAGAGTGAGAAGGATGCACATGGCCTACGTCAGGCTGGCCCCCTCTGTGCAATGCTACCCTGGTCCGTGGGTGCCCGAGCTGTGCGGGTTACCGGCCTGAGCTCCATTAGAGAGTCACCCGTCAACCCTGTCCCCTGACGGCTGAAAATGATGCTCCATCGGTGCGTGTTGCCTCGTCCACCATTTCGTTAGGTTGACAAGATGGTGTTCTACCGTGTCTTCTTCATTTGTTAGGTGGAATGCTTCCATAAAGAAAATGTTCCTTCGTTAAGTATTGGCTCCTTTTGTACACAAAAACAAACAAAATTTTTCCTTCACTTTACCCGTTTCCCCATGATGATACCCTTCTCTTTCAACGAGGATTATGAATTCTAAGAAGTGAAAAGACATTTATTACAGCAAAAATCTGGTATCTCCTGAGGTTTGGCTTCTGTTTGCAAAGCTTACAGAGTCTTTTTTATGTACATACTAACATTGCTGATGGAAAAATAAGAATGAGCATTTTCTGGGTTAGAGGTCTGTGTGTTAGAGGTGTGCCGTGTTGTGGGCACAAGCTTTACTTCCTGACACTTCTCAACAACCCCGTGGGGTTGAGACGAGGAGTATCTCATCTGCCAACAAGAAATCGCGGACTGCCTCTCCCCCATGGTCATCCAGCTGGGAGATGCAGCCCTGGCTGCAGCCCGGGGGGCCCAGCGGGAGCACACCCTGCATCTGAGCCCTTCAGCTGCATTCACTCCCCACTTCCTGCATCTTTCTGAGAGAAAGACGGGAGACAATAAGTAGCAGAGAGAAGTGCAGCCCAACAGAAATGCAGGCTATCAGCAATGTCATATAAAGAGGGTAGGCACTTCAGGGTTTTTAAAGGTCATCTGATTGGTTAACAGGGCTGAAGATTGTGGGGGCTTTAATGTCCAGAAGTAGGTCCTGGCTTTCCCATCCTTACAAGAGAAGGCCTTGAGCCCACAGCAATGTGCAGGGCAACAGATGCCCACCTGCTGGAGCGTCCTACACTGGGATGAGCTGCTGGCTGCCCTGGCGTCTCGGCACAGGTGTGCAGGTGAGCAGGTACTGGCCTGGGCACCGTGCCTGCCTCAGAGGTGCCTCCCGCACTCCCAGAGCACCCATGGTCTGCGAAGGGAAGCCAGGCCTTGGTCCCTGGCCATACCTGCTGTGCAGGAACTAAAGGGAGTGTCCAAGCCTCAGTGGCACGCCTCTCACCTCCGTCTAATGCACACCTGAGCACTAATGAGAAGGCTTGCAGTGTCCACACAGGCCGGTCAGTATAGGTACCAGTGAGTGGAGCCTGAAGGATCTGTCCCACTGGACTATGGAGCCCATTCAGAGGAGCAATCTGCATGGGATTCTACGCAGACCACCTGTGCGTTCAGTTCAGGCAATTACACTGGACCAACAGCTCCATTATCGCCAGGCAGACAGCCCTCTGCTTCCCCAAGCACTTCTCTGGGCAGACATCCCGGCTTTGCCTGACTTTGGGGCAGAAGCTCTCCATGGTCCCCGAGCTGGCCGTTCACTAAAGCCATCTGTCCCGTTCGTTTGAGACAGAAGCAGAAGAACTCCTCCTTCCATGGTAAAAGAAGTTCTCTCAGATGTTAGGTTAGACCGCTCTCACTACAAAGGCTGTTCTTGTTGGTCGTGCCCAGTCCCAGGACAGCGGTAAACGACAGAATGCCCTATAGGTAAGGGTACCAATGGCGGTCCTTCAGCACCAAATGCCCCCTGCCCCAGGTGCTTCCACTGAACAGAGGCCTTAGCTCCACCTGCTCTGTCACCTGTCAGAAAAAGACAGGTGATCACCAATCACCACCATCCTCTGCCCAACACTGCACAGTGATGGCAATGCCTCTACGTCGGATTTCAAGCATGTACATGCGCAATGTGTGTTGTGTATCCATATGTACCTGTGTGTGGATGTGTATGTGCATGTGTGTGTGCACACCTGTGTGTGTGAGTCCATGTGCACCTGTGTGCGTGCATATTGTGTGTGGCAGGGGAATGAGAGGGGAAGCAGAGCCAGACCTCAATAAAAAGCTGCTATGTGTTACATAAATTCCAGCTGGAGTCAGGACAGTGTCCGAGCCTAGCAGAAGGCTCCCGCTCTTACACGCGCGAGTGTAAAGAAGGGGACTGCAGTGTATGTGTTTGATGGGCCCCTGCAGGTTTTCTGAAGAGCAGCCCAGGGATGACAGCCTGGAATATGCAAATTGTTGGTGAGGTGCCTGTGTGCCAAGCGTGCTGTTTCACACCTCCTTGGGAATCTGCCAAACCTTCTCTTACAGATTTTTTTTCCAGGAAACAACACAGGGAATAAGAAGCTTTTTTTTTTCCTTTTTCATCTGACTGGTAAGAGCCAAGGCGTCTTTAAGATTCATCTCATTGGCAACACTCCAAAGCCACCAGCCACGGGCACGGTGTGAGCTGGGCACGTCGCTCCTGCTCTGGCTTCTGGGACAGATGTGACTGGGGGAAGCGGACCTCGGGGGCAAAAACTACGTAAATGCAGCTGTCCGAGCTGCCGCCCGCCCCCCCAGCCCATGCACGGAGTCTCCATGAGGAGATCACTGGAGAGAACAGAGCGGAAGGGGCCAGGGACCCCGAAGCAGGGTGAGGATCTGAGGTGAGTCCCACTCAGAGTTCCACGCGAGCCTCATCTGCGGTCTGAGATGTTGAGCCTCGGGGGAGTGCGCACCATGGCCGAATTATCTGCTGTAGTTAGAACGGTACGGAAATAAAACCCAGTCTGTTCAGAAGGAGGCACGGACTTGACTCAGCTGCGTACAAAGTCCAGAGACCAGCCAGGGCCACAACAACCTCAGCAGGAAAAATAGTTCCAAGCCACTGATATTTTCTCTTGAAAGCAAAGCAAAGCAAAGCATCCATATCCTGTAAGAAAAACAGATAAAGTCACAAGAAGGGAGATGGTGGCATTTTTGCTCTTGTCTTTTCTCGTTTGAGCACCACCTGCATCGTTTGACCTTCTCATGGGCCTCTGACCTTGTCCATAAACAAAGTTATTAAGAAAGAGTGTTTTGTGAAAATCATAGTGAAATTGAAACTGTCACCAACAAACCAGTACTAACTGCAGTTCACTTCCCCTGGAAGCGACAGGAGCTCTGCGGAATAATGCGCTGTTGTTATTAAATGGCTGTTTGACAGAAGTCTAGTCCACGGGCAGATTCACTTTGCTTAATTACTTGGTAAAATTACGAGCCACCTGATATGTCCCTGTGAAAGTAATGAAGCAAAGTTAGGCACAGTAATAACGCACTGTATCTGGACTCACCACTTTTCCCTTTCCAAGTGCTTTCACGTATGCTATATAATTTCATTATATAGTTTTAAAAGCTGAGACGTAACCGAAAAAACAAACTAATGATTATTCTTATACCTTTAGACAGTGTCCTGGCCTGCTTTATTATTTATTTTATAAAACTGTCCGAATTCCCCGTGTCTGAGTGAATTCCCCGGCTCGGCGATGGAGCTGAGCTGTTCCCGCACCCCCATCCAGCGGGACGCCCATTTTGACCCAATGATGGCAGCACCATCTGGGGGCCACTGCGCCTGCATGAGACTGAGGGAAATCCTGCGATTTCCTCCCAAATTGAAAGAAACAAAAGGCAAAAAAGAAAAAGCTGATTTGTTTTGTTAGAGACCTTGAGAAGGTCCAGCTAGAACCCACTTATTTTTCCTCTTCTCGGGAGATGGTCCTGCTGCCCCGCATCTCTGCAGGGTCTCCAGATGAGCACTGTCCTCCTGGGGGCACCTCCTGTGACGTCAGCCCCCATCCCCCGGGAGCCCCTGC
>NW_027397072.1:1246267-1452673 GCF_003265705.2 Callorhinus ursinus | reverse complement strand
GTCAGCCCCCAGTGGGGCCTGCTGGGGGGTGGTTCCTCATGTGATGTGAGCATCCCGGTGCACCTGCAGGGGTACATTGTGACTTCAGCCCCCTGGCAGACCTGATGGGGTTCCTCCTGTGATGTCCGCTCCCCTTCCCTGGCAGTGCCTGCTGGGGGCACCTTGTGTGACATCAGCCCCCCACCACCTCAGAGCCGGCCCTGCTGTCTCAGGCCATAGCTGGGTAGAATGTGCCACCTCACCCTGCTGCCTGCCGTGGCTAATTGAAGGACAGATATAAGAAGGAGAAATGCAGCATTCTGCTCCTTTGGGAAGGATGGAAACACTTGAATGGCTGCAATGAATTGTGCAATAAACTTCTAATCTACATTTAATTTTCAGATTAGACCTGTTTTTCAGACTTGCTCATGAGAGTTGAATAGGCTGTTTCACTGAAGATATTTTACATAAAAACATGTAATTCTCAGTTTATTTACATGGGCTTAGGTAACCTTCTGAGAGTAGACGTGTCCTTTTTGGCTGGCTTTCCAGAGCAGGTGTCACAGGGGACGGCAGGAGGCGGCGTATTCAGGGAATGGGGGCTCTGTCTGGTAAATCGCTGCTCTGTGCTCTCTGGTCCTTTGAGGACCTGGGTGTGGCTGCATCAACTATCAGAATAAGGACTTATCTCTACCCCGACTGCTGGGTGCTGAGAATGGCATTATTCTTCAGTACGGCCCCAGCCCCCGAGGGGGAGCACCAGTCTTGCAGCCCTGCCTTCAGATTGGAGCTGGGGACGCAGGAGGTCCCTGAGATGCACACAGGTTCCAAGTCCATGAGCCAAAATTCGGAAATAGCCTCCTGGGAGAGTTCTCCAGCCTGCTTATTCCAAATTTTTTTTTTTATCACATTAACGGGTTTTATTATGCAGTTTAGAAATCCACTTTGTACAAAGGAGTAACACATTTGAGGCAATAATGACATTTTAAAGTGTACTTACCTATCCATCTTCTCTGCACCAGAGACCCATTATGTGATCTGTTGGATATTCTCGTCTGATCACTTTTAAGGGTCTAGAATTAGTATCATCTCCTTTTTACAAACAGGAAAAGTCAGGCTTGGGCGGGGGGTCACACAGTAAGTAAGGGAACAGGTTTTGAAATGCCAGATGCCTGAAACCAACACCCACTGGCGGAAGTGAGACACGATGTAGACAGAAAATAAGATTGTCAAAAGCTGGTATCAGAACTGCGAGAGTGAGCAGCGTGGACCCCTGAGAGAGGATCCAGGTGGCTCGAGACCGTTCCACCATGGGTCGCGGCCTCGCGCCGGACAGAGCGCAGCAGAAGGCTCTGTGTGTTCAGCACGCTCTGTGGTGGGAAATGAGAAATCGAAGGCAATATATTGCAGTGGAAAGATCAAGGCTTCAGAGTCAGACAGACTGGCTCCAAATCCTGATTCCAGAGCCATCTGGTTGTGTGAGTGTGACTTCATAATAACATAGGGGCGGCCTGAGAACACAGGGAATGTCCTGCACTCCTGCCCTTGCGTCTGACACCGTAGACCATCAGTGGGTGATAGGAATTCGTGGATAGAAAAATATTCCTGTCTTTCATCACCTATCTTAAAAAATAAGACTTCAGAAAGACATTTGGGTCATGCCTAAAGGTTCTGAAGGTCACAGAATGGGGCGTCTGAGTGGCTCAGTCGGTTAAGCGTCTGCCTTCGGCTCAGGTCATGATCTCAGGGTCCTGGGATCGAGTCCCTCATCAGGCTCCCTGCTCAGTGGAGAGCCTGCTTTTCCCTCTACCCCTCACCCTGATTGTGCTCTCTCTCTCTCTCTCTCTCAAATAAATAAACAAAATCTTTTTTAAAATTTTATTATGTTATGTTAATCGCCATACATTACATCATTAGTTTTTGATGTAGTGATCCACAATCCATTGTTTTCGTATAACACCCAGTGCTTCATGTAGTACGTGCCCTCCTTAATACCCATCACCGGGCTCACCAACCCCCCCCCTCTAATCTTAAAAATAAAACAGTTCTGAAGGTCACAGACTTTACTCCTGTGGCCCAAAGTCCCATTCACGTTACCTAAGTCCTGTTGATATCCAACAGTGACATGAAACACCAGGAGGGAAGTGGGCTTGCTCAGATACTCTAGATACTCAGTGATCACGACACAAATTATTTTTTTTTAATTTACCAATTATAAAAATCCAACCCAATACTTTCTGGAGAAACTTGTCCTAAGAGTTATGAATTTGACTATAGTATTTACGTTATTCTTTAGCTAATCATTAAATGCCTCATTAATTTCAAGTGCCAACATAGGTTATTTTTAATTTTCCTAGCTATTGAGTTAATAAATCTTAATTAATCTAAGTATTATTTAGGCAGAGTGGCTCACCCAATAGGTGGTGAATAGGTTTCCAACTCTGGGGCTAAGAAACCTACCTGTTAGGAAGGGTCTCCTCTTCTCCACGGTCTAATTAAGCATCAGCCCCACCCCCCACACCCCAGTACAAGCACTTCCCTAAAAGGCGGAACACAGTGCTCAAACTGGGGTGTGTGTTGGTCTCTGATGCCTCCACTGAGCCCCTCACAAAAGTAGAACCCAGAGTGCTCCAGACCCTTCCATGCAGCGTCCCACCCTCACAGTGGCCCCAGAACCCCATCTTCTCTCACCAACAACCCCTGCACCTCCCCCCTCACCTTGCTCTGGTTTCCCGCACACCACCCCCCCCGGGCACCGTGTGTTCTTGAGTGTTGGGGGCCACCAGGAGCTGCTCTTCGTGAGTGCAGCTGGCTTTCTCAGCGAAGCATGGTCTACATGTGCTCACAGTAGGCCCATCCTTCCCGACGGGCCCACCCTCCTCTCAGACTTCACCTGAACTCACTGACCTCAGAGGCTGAGTCCTGATTTCCAAATCCGGGGGACATGTGCAAGTTCATCTTGATGAGCCTCCAAACCGCATCTGACGTTACTGATCACTTTTCACGGAGCTCCCCCCTTCCTGCTTCCCCACTGCACCCGCTCTGTGCCCTATTCCTCTGTTGACTTCTTGGGTCCTGGGTGTCCTCATCTCGGCCGGCTGCAGCCCGGCTCTGTGCCGGCCCTGTTCATCTCTTCCAGCCTCTGGTCTGCAGTGCCACCTGCGTGCTGAGGAGCCGCCGATGTGTGCGCCCAGCTCTGCTTTTCTCACTAACTCCCAGACTGTGCATCTAAGAGCATCTTGACTTGATCCTGCTCGGATGCCCCAAACCCAATGCCTGAGCCTGGTGGCCTTGGCCTTCTGCGCAGGCTCCTCCTCTGAGCAGCCGTGATTCAGCGACCACAGCATCCTCCAGTCAGATGCCCTGGGATCACGAGTCTGCCCCTCATCATTCAGTAGACTGGCTCGCCCTTTTGGTGTCAATTCCAAACACTTGCCCACCCTGATCATGATTTTATCATCTCTGGCCTGGGCCACTCCAAGGCCTCCGGGTCCATATTCCTTGGTTCAACGCTGTGTCCCTCAAATCCTCCCCCTACAGCTTTTATAAGAATCCACAGAATATACGGGATTGAATTCTTTAATCGGGTCTGAGGCCTCCTCTCTGGCTGACGCATTGGGGTTCAGCTACCTGGGGATGTCCCACAACACCTGGCCTGGCTGGTGTGCGCCTCAGCATCTGCTTTCTGACACCCCCCTGCAACGACATTTTCCCCCACATCCTCTGTCCTGCTTGCCGTTCGTGGGTCATCGTCACCTCTGTCCCTGCTGTCCCTAGCCCACACCCTGGTCTCAGTAATGACCGTCACTCCTTTCAAATCATACACTGGGTTTACCATCGTGTCCTCGCGTGTTAGGCCATGCTGTGTAGTCAGCAGCCGGCACTGAGTACTGACTCAGCACTCAGTACTGAAAGTACGCCGAGTGCTGGCTGTGAGCGAGTGACCCCTCCGCGTGAGCACACGCGGAAGCTGCCCCTGCTGTTGGCTGCAATCTCCTCCTGCCCAGTGTGGGAGACGCAATGTTTTAGAGTCAATGCTCGTAAGAGCAATGGCGCATCCTCGCTGTGGCTTATGGCTATGCAGAAAAGTCTCTATTTTTTAAGCCACAAGTGGTTTAGGCTTTGAGTTCAATGAGAAACATTAAAGTCGGTCAAGTTATAAATTCTTCCTTTGAATGTCATCAAAGGACGATTTCTACTAAGCTGTCTTGGACAGAGTACAGATTTTTATTTTTAATTTACTTACTTTGAGTGTAAACAATGCTTAATATTGTATTTTCTTACCTCATAAACTTTTACCATCCTGCCTGACATTAGTCCTTCAGCCTGCCCTTAAACTTCTCAGATTGTTTCCCTCCCTCCCTCCCTCCTTCTCCCCTTCCCTCCCTCCTTCTCCCCTTCCCTCCCTCCCTCCCTCCAACTCTCCTCCCCCTTCTTTCCTTTCTAGAGGGCACTTCCTCCACATCAGAAGCTTGATTGCATATTTTGCATCTTCCAAAAAATAAGATTGAAAGTGTTAAGCCGTTAGGATGATGTTGGGAATTCAAGTGTTAGAAGGAACCCATACTCTGATGTGATTAGGTTAATACTCAAAACAAATTAATGTCATCGTGACCTATGATGATGTGATGTCTAAGAAAAATTTCAATTGTATCAAAATGGGCGCTAGGCTAGGCTCTGCTGGAAAAGAGACCACCATAGAGTGGATGGAGAAAGATACAGCCGCCGAGCTACACTTTGCACATTAAATTTCATTTAACGTGCTCATTTCATTCCAGTTCACCTAACTCACTGCACTAGACGGACAGCTAAAATCTGACATGAATTTTCCTACTAAGAGTAGGGGTGACTATCTTTGCTTAATTTTCAAAAATGTCAAAAAGTTAAGAGGAAACCTAAATTGTCAGCATATATGAAGAGTCGGTTCATCTGCTTCTTGGAGGTACAGAATAATCAGGTCCTAGAATAACAGCCCTGGAAGAATGCTTACAGAAGTCATCCTCTGTCACCTGGCTTTTAGAGGCCGTGGCCCTCTTCAGGATGCTCCGTGTCTCTGAGCCGCCCCCCCTCCCGTCTCCCCCTGGCCCCCCGGCCCCTGGGGTGAAGCCCCTTCTGCTGCTCACCCGGCATAGCGGGGCCGAAGGGCAGGCCCAGCGAGCAAGGTGGGAGACAGGAAGGGCACATTCTAGGGGGACGCGGGGTGTGCACTCGGGGCGTGATCCACCTCGACGATACAGCAGTTAAGGGCCGTGCAAGGGCGGGTGGGGCCGGGGGGGCCGGGGCCTAGGTGGGAAGTGGTAGCTCTGAGGACCCAAGCTGTGAAAGTGGACTCGGAAAAGTGCGGGTTGAGTGTCGGGCGTGCAGACATGACTGGGCTCACACCCCGGCCTCCTTACAGACCGTCAAGGTCCCCTCGTCCGCCGTGTGCTTGGCCAGCTGTCGTCGCACCGCCGTGTGTCCTGGGGGGAGGGCGCCGTCCCTGCGGGGCTGTGGAGGGGCCGAAGCCGCTCCCCGAAGAACCCCCAGGGCGCCTGACAGGGTGTCACAGAACCGGGCAGATCTGGACGGAATTCAGTAAAGGGAAATGGGGACTCAGCCAAGCTCAGCAGATCCATGCGTATGGGCTCAGGGCTCCAGGAACACCTGAGCCACTTCGGTGAAGGTGGCTCTGGGCACGTGGATGCTCTTCTCTGTCCTCCGTGCGCCTCGTCGAATCACGTGAGTAGCACCGGGTCCTCCGTGCGCCTCGTCGAATCACGTGAGTAGCACCGGGCGAGAACATTGTTTGCAACCGCTCTCGCCTTCACGCGTCTCGTGGCGGCCGTGACGGACTTGTCGCTCTGTCCTCCTAGATTGTGAGGACGCTTTCCCCGGACACTCCCTTGCACCTTACCAGCATCTCGAGGGGTAATTTTATGTGATTTTCATGTGTTCCCAGATTTGCTCCACTCAAGAAAGTAATTGGGAAATGAAGGAGAAACAGAGCAAAAAAAAGAAAGTAGGAAAGAGGCAGGGGAGGAAGGAGCGATGGGGAGAAGAATGAACATGCATGGGACCAAGCTGAGGGAGGTGTTCTGCGGGACTTGGTCCCCTCCACGTCACAGCTGCCGCTGGAACGGATCAGCTCGTGGAAGGAGGGTGAGGCTGGTGCCGGCCTCAGGGAACTGCCTTGCCCGGGAGCAGGTGGGCTTCCTGTCCAGTCCCTGACTTACCGCAAGGACATGGGATGCTGTGCTTTGACCAACACAGGTGACACACAGAAAGCATTCCACAGTGATGTGACCTGGTCGCACCAGGCAGTGTCCACCTTCTGGAGATTCACACGGTGCGTTAACTTATTACGAGTTATAAGAAATCATGAGGTGGGAAGACCTGTTTGCTGTGGTTTAGCAGTGTTTTCAGGCGTGTTTGACTCTGGAACCCAGCGCTCTGCAGAACGCAGAAAGGCAGGCGTCAACCCCGTCCTCCCGTCTGGTTCCCTGAGTCTCCGCTTCCCCCTGTGGTTTCATCTGGGAACTGAGAGAAACACCTACTGCACTCAAGCCTTCCGTAAAGGAATCATGATTAGACATTTCTGCCGTTGTCCTTGATAGTCCGTCTAATTTATGCAGGCACCAGGCAATGTGGGAGTGGTGAGCCCCTGGAGGATGCGAGAGTGTGATCCCGCACCCTCTTAAATTAGAGTTGAGCTCCCCACTCAGGTGGCCTCTCACTAATCGCTTCCAACAGAATTCTCTCTCTGGCTCTTAAAATGACAATTCAGCTGCAGTTTGAAGTTCGCGGTGGGTGTCTGTGTTTCTTTCTTGAGGGGGACAGTGAAAGGCAACGTGTGTTAAAATTAAAAATTGGAATTCCCTCTAGTAGCTGGGAGACACGGCACCAGATGGACCCGTGTCTTTAAGTGGTGGTGAGCTGCTGTCTGGTGGCCGTGGCGCCCTGCCACGCGCCCGCTCTCCTTGTCCGGGGCGCAGGCATCCTGCCCGCACCTGCCTATGGCTGCCATTTCAGCCCTCGTCCGAGGTGGGCAGCCTGGCGGCACGCCGTCTTCCCCCAACCACACACCCCCCTCGTCTTCCCGGGTGCAGAGAGCTCAGGCTCCTTTGGAGTCAGATTAAGGCCATGAGCTGATCCATGGCTTCTGCTGGAAAGGGCTTGTCCTTGAGCACAGAGCCAGGCGCTGGTTCTCGTGACTCACTCATCCTGACTCCGCAAGGACAAAGCCTGCCTTGGGCACCGCAGAGAGGCTCCTGATGCAGATTCCACCCTCCCCAATGCCTTCAGAGCTGCGGAGCATGCCTGCCCGGGGGCCTGGGGCCTGCCTCACCAGCGCACGCAGGTGCCACTGCACGCTACTCAGGAACGGCCCCGAGTGCTCCCACATTATGCGGGACAGGGACGCTGGTACAGACTTGAAAGCCTCCAGGCCGAAATGGCGGTCTGATTGTGTTATTCATTATCACCAGAAGGAGAGTTTACTCTGGGAACGTGATTCGGTCATGGAATGCTCGTCTCCAAAAAGCCTCTGTCTGAGAGATTTGCAAGGCACTGGATGTTTTCAAGCCTGCTAGCCGCTGGAGTCCCACGGCAGCTCCAGATGGCTGCTGAATGCTAATAACTGCAGTTCCCTGTTGTCACGAGTCTTACTGCTGAGAAATGCCATCTTGAAGCTGTCACTAGGCTGCGATGTCTCAGATCCGAAGGAACAAATACTCCGGGTCCTTTCCTTCCTCTCTATGCACCAAATTGACCAAAGAGCCTTGTATTTCTTGCCAGTGGCTTGGAGGACTTTCAGGGTCACACCGGGCCCTATCCAGAGTTTTGTTCTGGAAGCACCAAGGGAAACCATCATGAAGTATTTGCGTGGCTGACGTGGTCCCTGTTTAAGTGGGTGTCAGCTCGTTGGTTGATGTGGGACAAATGCAGGGAGAAGGTTAAGAGAAAGCACAGAAACCGTGAGGAATGTTTACTATTCAGACGTGCTTGTGAATGTTGCTGCAGTCTCTTCCCGAATCTCAGGGACAGACAGAGGACCACCCACAGCACTTACAGATGTGCCCTTCTGCCCACGTAGCTCTAAAGGTCATCTGTGCCTCCAGGGGTGGGCTGAGAAGCAGGTGCAACACCCGGCATAGCGGATCAGGTGACCCCTCCTCAGCAGCATGCACACCCGGACTGTAGTTACCCCATTCCCAGGCTAGCAAATCCATCATATCTGTTTCCTCAATGTTTAAAGGAAAAAATGCATTAATCTCTAAGCCAAATAGCATTATATTTTGTAAAAACCATTTGAAGAAATATGAAACAGTCCCCGAATGTGCCTGCCGAGTAGTCCAGCTCTGGGTGCTGCCGTGTGCCGTCCACAGTGGTGGATGGAGCCGTCTGTCCTCAGGCAGTACAAGCCCCGAGACAAGCGGGCCTTGAACTTCCTCTGTGAATGTAAGAAAATAAGCTCCCAGGGCTTACAGGCTATCAAACTCTGTGGTGGGTTGGGACATTATGTTGACCTTTCCTTAGTTTCCAAATAGAGAGGATAGGAGACATCTGGACAATGCTTCTGTTTTTGAAATGACCATTTTATAAATTCCTTGCATGGGCATTCTCAGCCTTATATAAATGCACCTAAATTGGGGCACCTGGGTGGCTCAGTCGGTGGAGCACCTGCCTTCAGCTCAGGTCATGATCGCGGGGTCCTGGGATTGAGTCCCACGTCGGGCTCCCTGCTCAGCGGGGAGTCTGCTTCTCCCTCTCCCTCTGCCTCTCCCCTTGCTTGTGCTTCCTCTCTCTCTCTACCAAATAAATAAGTAAAATCTTTTTTAAAAAAATAAAAAAATAAATGCTATTAAATTGCTTTCAGTTTAAGCCAAATTTATTTATGTAATTAATGCATATTTATCAAAATCTTATATTACATACATATAATATCTATATTATAAAAATGTAGAATTTATTATATACATATATAAAGATGTATATATTATTATATTTATAACATAAATAATATCTATATATTTACCTAAGTATTTTTTTTAAGACTGTCCAAAACCCCTATTCCAAGTCTGCCTTTCTGGTGCTCACTCTGTCTCCCTCTATCTCTCCCACACACACACACGTAAACACACACACACGTAAACACACACACACACACACACACGTAAACACACACACACGTAAACACACACACGTAAACACACACACACGTAAACACACACACACGTAAACACACACACGTAAACACACACACACGTAAACACACACACACGCGTAAACACACACACACACGTAAACACACACACGTAAACACACACACACACACACGTAAACACACACACACACACACACATTTTTAAGTGGGAGACAAAGACTTCCTCCTTTCTTTTCTGTAAAATCTTCTACCCTTTTCATCTTAAAAATTGTGCTTTTTCCATTTAAATCTGGCGCCACAGAGACCTTTTTCATCCCACCAGGATGCCCCAGTGCAGCAAGTTCAGAAACAACAGGAAGGAAGCCATGAAGACAGGACTATTTTTATGATGTGTCTTTTATCCACAGAGCTATTTAGGTCCCCTGCTTCATATACCAAAGGGCTGGAGACATGGCAAGGGCTGCTCAGGAGCACTTGGAGGAAACACAGTGCTGACTCCGTGTCACATCTTCAGACCCGCTTCTGTGGCCCCGGTGGTCATTTGGGTCTTTAGTTTTATTTTTAGATATGAATCTCCCCAGAGGCTATTTGTTCCAATCACACACTGGCTAGGAGTTCCGTGAACCCCCACCCTCTGAGTGAAGCATGTACACAGGATCACAGTTTTTAAGAAAGCAAATGTTAAGGAACCTAGTCTTCATGATCACAGATATTTACAAGTATAATTATATTTTAATCCTATACATCTTCTTATTTTTTTCCTAGAGAAGATTTATAGGAATAATGATATAATTAAAGGTGTAATTCATTACAGTATTCATCAGAGTTTGTGGGGCAGAAGCATGGGATATCACTGAATCCTGAATATTCCACACCTGCCTCGCTGCAGAGCGAGATACCGGCTAGCCAGTAAAAGTCAACCAAAAATGAACATTGTTAAAGCACATTATAAATTTCCTCACTCCTTTGGTCCTTGACAAATCATGCCGCTGAATGTGAGCCTATAAACACAGGGCAACTTCCAACTTCCAAGCAGGCTGTACTCTCCACGTCCATCAGAAAGACAAGTGTTTGAGGGTCGCAAGGAACCTCCTTTGGAGACAGGAAATGAACGGTCTTCAGATGCCCAGACCTCTGGGCCGCATCACGTCTCCACTGTACTCCCACAGTCGGCAAACAGCAGTATCAGATTCAGCGGGAGGTCTTTCCTCTCTGACCTCACTCTCCAAACAATCACGTGCACAGATGGGATCGCATGGGGACAATGCGCGGAGGGTAGACCCTCTCCTCACCTGGGGCCGCCCGGCGGGCAGTGGCACCTGTGTGGGGACCCACCTATGCAGGGACAGACCACCCGGCGGGCACGAGGCCATCGCACTACTAGTCTGTGGGTGCTCCCCAATGTGCTCCCCACAGGTGTTCCCCAAGGCAGTGCTCCTCAAGCTGGGGAGATGGGGGAGGACACCACTCCCCACAGATGGAGCAGGGTCAACCCTGAAGCGCAGGGAGGGAGGGGGGTGAAGAACAGGCTGGTCCCTGCCTCAAGGGACCCCAGCCACACACCCCAGCCACATGCATGCCCTCCACAGTCCGGGAGCAACCTCCTCTGGCTGTGGCCATCCCCACACACGTGCTGACCCACAGGCCCTTCCACCCAGCTCCATGTGGCCAGATGCCTGACCTCTGACCCCTCACACTCAGCCACCCAGCATGGCAGGTGTTGGAGAAAACATCTCCCAACCTATGGCCTCCTGGCACCTGAGTGAGTGACACCCCACCTGAGAGCACCTGAGATTCTCAGGGAGAAACTTTGGCTTCCAGGAAACTTGCAGTCAGTAAAATGGTACTATAACCACGTGACACAGGTGTGGATTGGGCAAAGGACCCGTGTCCGAGCCTAGGGTCGCCCTGGTGGGAGCATCCTATGGGCTCTATTTTGGAGACCATCTCTCCCCATGTCCCCAACAGCTCAGGTTTTCTGACCTTAGAACCCACAACTTTTCTGAGAGTTACAGGATTTTCGGTTTGCTCCTTCCTGCACATCAGCTTGCAAAGCATTGCAATGGAGTCTCCAGCTCTTTCGTGCTGTGGGACTTTCTGTAAGATTTTGTCGGCATGTAGACGTCCATGCACACGGGGCCCCCACCCCGCAGAGCGAGCTCCTGACACTGGGGGAATCCCACCTCCTGTGTGGCAGGTCGTCTTTGGCACAGCCTGAGGCTCGTGTTTCCTGTGGCATTAACGTAAGTGACCATCCTTCAAGCCAAAGCGTTCCATTAACATATCTGTGGAGTGAACGGTATGCAAAATGTTTGTGGCATACGAACATGAGAAGAGAGTAATACTGAGAGACGGCTGGAGAAGGATGGCCAGAGGAAGGCACGAGCAGTCCTCCAAGCGCCGGCTGTATCAATGGCTCGAGAAGGTCAGTGACTTGGGTCCTTGGTCAGGTGACTGCAACTAGCGACACGATGAGTCTAAGTCTAGGAAGAGACTCACATCATTCCGAAATAAAACTTAAATAGGCAAGAAAGAGATACAACAGTCACTGTTTGTGCAAACAAAGCATAAATAATATGAATTCAGAACTTTGAAGAAAAAAGCAAAAATATTCCTTTTTTAAAAGATAAAAAGCGAAGATGCTATTTTTCTATATTGACAGAAAACGTTAAATTTTCCATCGGAAAAAAAGAACCCAGAGAATTAAAATAACATATGAAAACATGCTGAGGTTTTTATTCTAATTTTTAAATCCCCCAAACTCAGTCCCTCCATCTCCCTCTGCAGAAATTCTGCAGCATTTCATGGTGTCTGTGACCTATGGGCTGGACAACCCTCTGGGCGGCGGCTCCAAGTGCATTCCCCCCACCCCAACAGAGAACCCCCCAGTCTGCGTGGCGTGTGCTATTTATGAAAATCAAACACGATGTAGAAACCCTCAAAGAATGAGGGATTGTAATACCTCAGTGGGTTTTTTTTCCCTAAAGATTTTTTTTTTTTAAGATTTCAAATAGCTGACTCTTCTCCTGACTTTTAGGGGTTTAGTTGGTGCCCGTCTTCCGCTGGGTGGTTTGGCAAAGTATCTGTCAACACGAAGAAAAAGACTCTCTGGAAGAACCTGACCCAGAAACTTGACTTCTGACACGTATCCCACAGGAAGTACGGAACGCATACATTATTAAGGAAAAAGGGACCGTGGGGAGGGGGTGTGTCCTAATGATCTTATAGAACAGATTGTGACCTCAGTGGCTATAGAGCAGATATTAAACACTAAAATCAGTTTACACTTATCGACATGAAAATACACGCAGGCTGTGTTTCTGAATGTAAAGTCACGGAGAGCGTATGTGTGTGACGCCCCCGACACGTAGCCGTGTGTTCTCATGTGCATTTGAGCCGCTGGGATGCGGGTGCGGATGGCGGGGGGGTGGGAGGGCGCCTTTAGAACAGTATCTGCCCCCTCATGGATGAGATTTCCCTGAGTTTTGTACCCTTCCCTACGCTTCTCCACAGAAAACACGCATCCTAATATAACGCAAACAAGTAGTTTTGAAATCAACATAAAATTTTTTGAGTTTTTTTTTTTAAGAAACCAGAAGTAGGTAAATAGGTACATTTTGGTTAATTTTGGGAAAAATGCTTTTGATAGTCTATTCCAATATACAGTTGTCTCTCCTAAACATTAAAAAATGGTGTCCAGGCACATTGGCTCTTTCATCATCCTGGCTTGAGCTAAACAAAAGGGGCAAATGTCCACAAAAGACAGAATAAATCCAAAACAGTAAAGCAGCATTTTTGCAATCGAATTCAGTTGCCTTTTAACAATACCTTATCGGTTCCTGACTCTTAATCTGGATTAAATTTTAAAATGTCTGAAGGCACATTTTTCAAGCGTTTTATTTAATCCAACTTAGAGGTGGTTTTACATTTAACAATGATGTCTGTGAACATATGGTAACGCTTGTTCTGAAAGATCCTTATAGGATTGTCTTTCATTAGGAATTTTAATCTACAGACACATCTGTGTTATATACATGCTTAAATAACGGAAGAAAGAGACAAGATGCTTTATTTCTGCTGCAAGAGACCCCTTTCTAAATTAGTTTCTATGATACTTTACGATTTGTATTTCATGAGCGAAAGTTTTGACTGATCCTGGCTCCCTGCTCTGAAATTTTATACTTAAAAACAGAACAAATAAAACCAAACATAAACCAATAAACTTGAGGTAATTCAAACACATTTATTTCCCCTTGAGATCATGAGTGACTTTAATCAAGAAAGTATTTCTTTTATGAAAATGCTGACATCGTTTGCCATGACAATAGAAGGATAAGCAGTGTTTTCTAATTGTTCTGTTCTCCTCGGTCTATAGCCATGACATGAAAAATTTGTATTTCTCTTCAGTGTGTGTGTGGACCCCTCCCAGACACCACGATCCTACATGTGCATATTGTGACTCATCTGTATTCTCCCTGGCTTGTGTCAATAACAAAGGTGAAATGTCAGGGCCCCAGTTAGATTTCTTGAATGCAGGTAACAGCACTCTGGTGTCCAGAAAGCACATATGAGCAGAGCAGACATCCCGTAGCAGATTCTGCCACAGGAGGTCCGCCCAGGCCCCAGGCCCTCCCCGAGCAGGCTTGGGGCTCACCTCGGGGCCCCCACCCACCGCGGTGCATCTAGCACACACAGCTGTAATGATCCCCACTAGAATCTGAGCTCCGTGCTGAGCAGGAACCTGTCTATTTTGCCCAAGCCTCTCAGAGCCCAGCTCCTCTCAGTCACCACCCAGAGAGTGGCCCGCACCGTGAGAAGCGGGGACACCCACCATTGCCTGAGCAGGAAAATGCAGAGCCTTTAAGAAGCAAGGGGTCCTTCTTTCTAACCAGTCTCATAAGTGATGTGTGATACACCAGTGATCTCTCCGGCTACTGAAGAAAGCCTAAACAGTAAAAATTACATAGATTTACTAAGATTGAAGGCTTCATGACCAAAAATGAAAAGAGAAAGAGCATGTATTGATTTTAAACCAACAAAGAAACTGGCTATGCTGACAGCCAGGCTCCTCGGTGATTGACTTGCAGGGTCTTCTAGAGGGAGCGGGAGGGAGGGTAATAATCTGCCATATCTACATCTCTCAGCAACTGTTACCTAGAGCTGAAAATGCATCTGCCTGTCAAGGAGATTCTCAGCCTGGGTTTGAAGAATTTAGCAGTTTCCTGGATATCGGACCTGATCTTGCTGCTGAGAAGCGGAAGAATTTTAGATTCTTCACTCTTGGGTAGCACATTAACTCTTCAAACACAGAGACATCTGAACACAGGGAAACGCAGCCCCTGCTGGGACACGGGAAGGAGACAGCTTGCCCTCTGAAGTGAACAGGTCACTCTCCTGAACTCGGCCATCTCAATTTCTGGGGAGACTGGAGGGTCTCAAACAGGGAGAGCTGACCGGGATCCTGCAGAGCACCAGGCTCGGAAGCATGGGTCCACAGGGCCGTGGTGGGGGAGAGAGGAGGACCCGCTCCACCCTTCATGGCCACCTTCTCACATTCTTCCTGGTCCTTCCAGAACGTACAGATGACCCCATGCCACCACAGCCACATTATACAATAGAGACTTTTGCCATACGGAACACCCTGATCTATACATCCTTCTGTTTATCCGTCCATCTGTCCATCCTTCCATCCACCCATCCATCCATCTACCCACCATATATCTATCATCCATCCTTCTATCCACCCACCCACCCATCTATCCATCCATCCATCCACCTACCCATCCATCCATCAACCATCCATCCATCCATCCATCCATCCACCCATCTATCCATCCATCCATCCATCCATCCATCCATCCATCCATCCATCCACCCATCTATACATCCATCCACCCATCCATCCATCCATCCATCCACCTACCCATCCATCCATCAACCATCCACCCATCTATCCATCCATCCATCCCTCCATCCATCCCTCCACCCATCCATCCATCCATCCATCCATCCATCCATCCATCCAACCATCCATCCATCCATCCATCATCCATTCATCCATCCATTCATTTATTCCTGTGTTCAATTAACAAATGTATTTCAGGACTTATGTCATGTTCTGGTAAACAAGACAGGAGAGTTTCTGGCCCCTGCCAAGTGAACAAATTTGTAGATTGCACAGACAACGCAATAATTAGAATAAATGCACAAATGCTATGTCAGGGAGGACCAGGGTGCTATGAGGACATGAGTAGAGGAAACCTGACTTCGTCTAGTGGGCCAGAGACTTCAGAAGGACAGTCCAAGAGCAGAGGCCATCAAGAATCAGAGGTGCGGAGGCTCAAAGACAAGAGCATTGCTGGCACCTTTGAAGAAGAGCCTTCATCCTGGCCTGACAGGGGCCGTGACAGGAAACGGTGAGCCATGAGGTGGGAGAGGCACTCCTTTGAAATCCAAGTTCCAGAGTTTGGACTTAGAGCCAAGGATGAGGGATGGCATGGATGATTCCATGCAAGGGACCGATGTGGTCACCCTTGTCTACGAATAACAGCTCAGGTTCCACCTGGAAAGTGAGCAGATGGTGGGTGGCGAGGTCTCTGGGAGACGTGCAGTATTTTGGGCAGGTGTGCAGTTGGCCGTGACTGGGCAGTGGCCATGAGGCTGCAGACCTGGGAGCAGAGGTGTTTAAGGGACAACAAACATTCTGATGTGGAACCAAGGACCGAGATTGATTCTCAGGCTGGAATGTGAGCACAGGAAGGGGTGAGGACTCAATTCACTAGCCTCAGGTACGCAGAGGGCAAATGAATTCTTGGGGAAACTTTCATTTTGGAAATGCTGAAGTCATGTTTCATCATTGCACAAATAAAAAGAGCTTTCAGATGTTTGCACAAAGACTTCCACGGGGAGCACGGCTTCGAGGGGGGCAACTAGAAGTTTGCAAAGAAAATTGAGATTTTTATTCTACTACAAATAGATAAGTGTCATGATGGAAAAAGTTGAAAAAATTCTTTTTTTAAAAAATTTTAACTCTTAAAGCATTTGTTCTGTGCTTGAGCCATCAGGGTGTTTGGGAGTGTCCATAAGCAGGCGTGCATAAGAGACAGTCAGGACAGGGAGCTGGAGGTATGAGCTCTGCCCTCACAGTAAACAGTGTTTGCGTGTGGGGACTCCCTCAGACCCATGCCTTCCCCCGGTGCCGTCACTGGATCAGATTAGTGCAAAGTCAGAACACAGAAAACTCGGGGGCGGGGTGATTTTGCAAATTAACTGAAAACTGAATAGGCTGTTTGTGGCCTTTGAAAAGTAAACATTTTGGATATTGAGATATGAATGCAAGAATTTTGCTTTTATAACCACTTCCCAGGAAAAGGTTGTGAGCTCTATGTGTTTGTGTGCATTGAATTTACATTGGGTCAGTTCTAGGAAATTGATTTCTATGGGATTTAACCAAGAAAAATGACTTAAAATTAACAACATAATAGATAAGCACATTTGCAAACTATGAGTGGATCAACCTGGTTTCAAATGAACTTTTTCCCTTTTTTGCTAAATTCTCTACGTTTGTTGTGTGCCTCATTCAACATTTTTTTCCCATAATTTCTGAACGTTGAGTGAAGCTGGGCTTGATTAACAGTAATTGTATGTGGGGGGATCACGCTATGAGTTTTAATGAGCCCACCTAGGACATCACTTTCCACGACTTACTGTGATTTCTGAAACTTAGAGAAATATCTTTGAAGATGAGCACAATTTGGGTAATGTTCGCGTGCTAGCTGTCATCACAAGCATGCAAGCAGCAGTATCTCCTAATGTGTTCATTCTGTCCCCAAAAGAGACAATAGTCACAGAAGGAACTCGAGGAGAAGCAAGTGCGTCCCTTCTTGTTATGACATTTCTCACAAATGAGCGATTGTCAGCAAATATGAAGAGGGAAGATCCAGGCCAGGAAGAGAAGCAGGACATTCTCAAGCTGAGTTACCGAGAAGCCCGCTGTCTCCAGCAGGCCCAGTGAGCATTTCTGACCACAGTAGAAGCAAGGGGACTTAGTTTCTTACTCCATGAGTTCTGTAGGCTAGTCTCTTAATGTCACATAGATTGGCTCCTAAGGGACCCTTGGGGTCTGCCAAAGAGTGACCACGTCTCTTGGAGTCACCTCCCAGAGTCAGAGGCCCGGGACCCTCTGCAGAGGAGGTGGTCTCTAAAACCACAGTCCTTGTCCAGGGCCCCACACAACCCGGGTGGGGCTGGATGTGGCAGGTTGTTAGTGGCTCCATGGCTTCACAGTTAATTCTGACAGTCACAGGGCCAGCTCATCACCAACAGCTGCGGTCTGTCCCCCGCGTCACCCCCCACGGCAGCCGGGTGATAGGCTAGAGTCACGTGTCAGCCATGCTGCTAGCCTCTTATTTAGTTACTGATGTGCTTTGTCACCTTTGCATTCCAGATGCCTGAAGGCTAAGGGCGGGCATCACGTTTACAAATTGAATCAGCAAGAAAATAAACTCTCTGTGTAGATCCTTCACCAATAAAATGCCATCTTTCATAAAAAAGCAATCCTTACATACTTATTAACAAGATAAAGTGACATCTGCTCTGATAATTATGAAGAAGCTTGTGTGTGGTTTTTGTGAGCTAGGAGCTACACGCCCAGTCTTGCCCTATTCTGTCTTGGGCTGTTGACTTAAGTGCATCTGCGTGCGAGCAAGTCTGTTGAGCGACGTGCACCCTCCCGTGGGTGAACTGACCTCTTCATAGCCCCTCTCCTGGGCACGTGTGAGCTGCTGCGTCTGGGTGGGTGACCGCTGTCCACTCTCAGTGGTTGTTCTCCCTTTGGGTCCTCAAAGCTCTTCACAGTTAGGATGAGGAGGACCCACATGGTTTTGCCCCAGAAATAGATCTTTCTTGTTGAAGACACCCTTTCTCCGCCCATATAAGGCCATTGCAACACAGACTTCACTCTTGTAAGCTTCAAATTTAAAACCTCTTCAGAGGTGACACATTTTTCCCTTTAAATATTGATTGCTTCTTTTTAGCACGTTTAATGCTGGCATTTCTGACTGGAATTTATAAACGTATCTATGAAAACTGCTTTAGAGATTTTTTTTCTTACTTGGATTTATTTTTGAATTCCTGAAAATAAGATTGTAATAAACCAAGCAAACGAGCATATAAAGACAATGCCAACATTATTTTCCTCATTCTGTCCAAAAGTTTAGATTCACTTGGATCCACCCCCAAACATGTCTAGGTCAAACCAAAGCAGGTTTTTTCTTGTAAAAAATGCGATTATACTAAAAGTTGTGCTCTGCAACTTCCTTTTCTTATTCAATCATGTATCCTGGACATCATTCCTGATCAAAATATCACAGTCTAGCTCATTATTTTAAATTAGTGGCACAATGTTCCATGATTTCCATTCCTCTGTCTGTAGACATTTCGGGTGGTTGCCGTGCGCTGCCACTCGGGTCAACACCATCATGGACGCCTCTGTGCACGCAAACCCAGAGCCCTATTCCTTGGTCTATAGGAGGCTCTCCCCTGTACTGGACTGTTGGTCAATGGGAATGTCATTCAAAATTTAATGAGCAATGTCAGATTTCTGCAAACAATGCTATAACAATCTATTCTTTCACCAGGCCCTGTAGATATCATCAATTTCATTGATGAAGATGTTCCATTATTTTAATACACATTTCTCTAACTGCTAATAAGCCTGATCAGTTACATATTTTTGACTATTTGTGCTTCCACCGCTCTGATTAGCTGTCTCTATTCTTGACCCTTTTCCTATGAGGTCGTTTTTCTTGTCAAATTACAGAATCTCTTTATATTTGGGAATACCAATTCTTTCTCTGTGCTGTGTTGTAAGTCTTTTATCTCAGTCTGTCATTTGACAGCTAGCTCACTGCATCCTCAGTGCCTTTTACCATGTACAGAAATTTTACATTTTTACGTAGCCACATCTGTTAATTTTGTGACCTGTGTAGTTCCTATGATATTTAAGAAATTCTCCCATCTTAAAATCATAGTCACATAAGCCTTTTCCGATGTATTTACAGCTCCTTCAAAAATGTGTATTGTGTTCAATACGCAGCTTACATTTGTGTGCATGGGAATAGTGGGCAGTCTTTGTTTTCCCGTGTGGAGTGCCAACTTGGCAGGCTTCCTGGACCGTGTGGCCTTCACGCACAGGGACGGTACCATCTTTGTAACATACCATTCGTGTGGATATTTGGAGATATTTCTAAGCTCCTTATTCCTTTTAGGTAATCTGTTTTTTTGCTTTTTGTTTTTTCCAATTCTGTGCTAATACCATACTGATTTGATAACATTAGCTTTACGGTGAGCTTTAGATACTTCTATGGTATGACCTTACCTAATTATTAATTAACTAATCTAATAATTCCCACATATTTAATTTTCCAAGTGAACTTTAAAATAAATGTATGAAGCGCTCCCCCTCTCCAGGTGAACCTGTGTAGAGACTGAGTGGAAACACATAAAACCACGAATCTACGTGTCTTACCATCACCACTCTCTGCCGGGAGCGTGGCACATTGTTCCCTAGATTTCAGACACGTGTGTCTGTCTTGTATCTTCTGTATCAGTGTGGGGGCTGCTAACTAAAGACAGGAGCTATTGATTCTGGAATATTTACATGACTCCAACTACTTTGTTGAGTTCTCTACTAATTTTTATATTCCTTAGAAGAACTTCTCCTGTTTCCTTGGTATGAAATCACTTCACCTGCAAATAAAGCATCCTCTCTTTTCATATTTATGCACATGATATTGGACAATTAACTCATTCTGTTAACTGGAACCTCTGAAATAATGTTGACTAGAAGTGGTGGTAAATGCACATTGCTTTTAACTGATCTTAATGCCATGCTATTTATATTTTACCATTTAATTTGACCCCGCCTTTGAATTTTGGTAGGCATTTATGTCTATTCTATATTGAAAATTGCATAGAATTTCATCTATTGCTTTGCTATCTATTAGTTTAATTTCTTGGTATAATAACTGATATTGATAATTTTATTTAAATAATTTTTAATGGACATAAACACTTGAGATTACCAACTATTTTTACACAGAATAATCCTCATTGCTACTAATTATACCTTTAACAAGTGCTTCTATGGATCGTGCCAATATTCATTCTTGCAACAACCTATAAAGTTGCAAGTAGCTGCCATGGGTAATACTATTCTCATTTTGAAGTTAAAGGTTTGGAAGCAAAGAGATTTACCAACATGTTACACTTAGTGGTCTGGGATCAAATCCCAGCTCTGGTCATTTTTCTGGTTTTCATTACTATCTTCTAAACAGGCAGAAAGGATAAGTTGGTTATTTTTTTTTAATAGCTAGCACTTTTATGCTATTTTCAGTTTAAAAAATAATTTTATATAGATTATTTAATCAATTACTACAGGAAATCTGTTAGGTAGGGTAGCATTATTAACACAAATATTTTGGAGAGATTTAGACAGGAATAGTAATTTACTAAATTTCATGAAACTATTAAGTGGAAAGTTGAATTTAAATCCTGTTATCTGACTCATAAGGCCAAAGGCTCCCTATCACACTACTAATGAGTATGGGTGATCATATGGATGCAGGAAAATGTGAGGATGGTTTTAACCTTCTGGTTGGAAGACAAACATGGACCTGTCCGTGTGCCTGTTTCCTTTCACTCTATTCTTTGCACGGTGGAATTCACTCCATGGAATACTGCCCAGAGACACAAGGCGACAAACTATGTGTATTTAAACAACACAGCTCAGCCTCCCAGAGACTGTGTTGAAAGGAAGAAACCAAGCACAGGAATGTGCATGTTGTGTGTTTCCATTACACGAAGCTCAAGAACAGAAGGACCAACGGATGGATGGATGTCCGTGGAAGTCAGGATGGTGGGGCGCTCATGGGAAGAGCAGGAAGGAACCTTCTGGAATGCTGGAAGTCTCTGTGGCTGAATGTTCTTTAGGTGGAGATAGTGGTACTTTGGGCATCTACATATGTAGAACTCTTATTAATCAATTTATGCACGTTACTATTTGGAAGTTAAGGAAAAGAGCTTTAAAAAATTCTTTGATTTGTATTTAATGGAAAAGCATTGCCTTCGGTGAGGGGATTCTTTTATTATTGTGAAAGGGATTTTCCTGGGGTGTGTATGTGCATGTGTGCGCACACGTGTGTGCACCAAAGTCTAATGCTAAAACACAGAGAGAATTTAAAGCAGAATTTACTCATTTGGTTAATGTTAAACAGCTATTTAGCTCTTTAGAAATGCATAAACCCAGAGAGTGATGTGGGGTAGGGAAATGCTAGAGGTTTTCATTATGAAGAAATATTGCAGGTCTAAAATATATGGAAACATTTTTGATGTGTAAGGCATGCATGTTGGTTACAAAGTCTGTGAAACTCACAGAAAGAAAATCTCAGTAGTCATGAAGAAATGCTATGTAGGTGGTCTCTGAAAAGACTCGGTGCACAACATGTGAATTTATAAAATGTCTAAACTACTACCCGTCACTCAGGCCTCTGCCACAGATGACAATGTCTGGTAGAAGGGAAGGATGTTTCCGGAAAGAAGCTCATCAGAGGGAGAAGGCCTGCTGCAGACTTCCCTCTGTTTTGTCATTGGCTCAGATGCAGTTACAAACCCATTTCTGAATCAGTCCCTCTGATCAGATTAACTCCTGGGCTGACTTTCAGAGGCTCCTCCACCCCTACCCAGCTCCATGCCCAGGGGATAAGGTCGCCCTGATGACTGCCATCAGCCGGGCCCACCCCTTCCTCTGGGGCCCAGGCCCCATGGCTGCTAAGCAGCAGGGAAGGGAGCAGACATGGGAAGATCCAATGTCTGCAAAGGGCAGCTCTCTTCACAGCGGCAACTGTAGGCTCCTTTAATTCAGAGTAAGTCTAGTGGAAATATTAAGATGGACTTTGTGTGGTAACGGGCACTGTTGTCCATTGAACTTCAGCCCACTGTCCCTGGACCTCAAGATAACCCACAGAAGTAGGTGCTGTGGACTTAGAGCCCATCCACCAGAAAGCCAAAGAAGGGACTTGGCTCTTAGGTGCGTATGGGTGGATGGAGACGGGCAGACTCTGGGAGACTGGGAATAAGGGCAGAGCGTGGTCCCTGCGCTTCCTGCCTGGATGAGTCATGATCGGCGAGGGAAATATGATGTTTCCCCATGGCCTAGAGTCTTAATAAGAATGAAACAAAACACTCCTTATGGAAATATTTTGTCAGTGTGCACCAGCCATTTCCTATTGATTCCTGACTGGTGGCATTGTTGCTAGAATGAATGCATCTCTTTGTATGTTTGGAGAGTCAGTGGAAGCACAATCAGATTCTGCTTTGCAATTGTTTTGTGGCCCAGGAGGTGTCCAGGTAGATCTGTAGTAGCGATGGCTGGCCTTGACTCGCCTCCTGGTTCTCTCCCTCGGTCAGCCATGGCCCTGGGGTATGCCGAAGGGAGTGCCACGCCATAACACACAGTTCTTTCTTTCCATGACTGAAATGCTTTATAGCGTTTCTAATTACCTCCTAATCCATCTTCTCCGTTAAGCCTTAGTGTTCACATAATGGGTCTTATTATGTAGGAGGAACATGGAGTTGCATGTCTCATTATCAGTAAACTTAAGAAGTGTGTATTGAGTGTGTTTTGTGCGTTGGGCAAAACAACAGATGCCAGGTGAGCCAACTGCACACATCACATGCTCCTCGGAGCTTACATTTAGCCAGGGATATGTATATCTTTACATCAAATAATCATGTATATGTGTATATGTATATTTATGCTTCTTTTTTGGTAAAAAGAATCAGAACAAGTCATTAATTGGTTTTCTTTGAGAAGAGAACTTGGGGATGGTAAAGGCTCTTGTTTCTCATTCTGTGCATCTAAGGACTATTTAAAATTCCTAATCATTTATATGGATTGCTTTTATTTAAAAAAAATCATTGTTGCTTACTCAGGGAGATTATAGGTAATTTGAAATTTTCGTATTGAAGTGTAAGTTATAAATGGCTATGTAATTTAGCTGCTTTAAGACCGAAGGCAATGATCACATGGTGCAGATTAGCGCTAGCCCTAAGCCTGTGGCTGGAAGAGAGCACAGCCCGCATTGCTGGGCCAGCCCACGGTTGGTGCAGGAGGGGTGGCCGAGCGCCAGGCGGGCACCTGGAGATTGCAGGGGGAGGCCCGTGAGGTGGGGCTGGGTGGAGAGCCGATGGGAACCAAGTCATTCTGTCCTTCCTACAGTTGCCATGGAATCTGTCGTTGTTGTTTTAATCTCAAGGACAGCACAGCATCATTGAGGGTTTGGGGTGGGGTGCGATCCCACAGGCCACACAGACCCAGAGGGGCCAGAGAGGAGGCCACTGGTTCAGGCCAGCAGGGACCAAGGCTGGGAACGTCACCTGCATGAGCGCTGAGGCCAGGGCGCTGTCCCCCGCGTCGTGTCCGCGGGCAAGCAGTGGGAAGACGACTAGCACCAGGCACAGTGAAATGTGGATGTGCCACATTAGACTCCCTTTTGTGCATCCTGACTATTGCAGCTTGATCAGCCAGTTAAACCCTCAACTGACAGTAGGGAAAGTTTGCCCTTTGAAGTTTACATTCTAGGCATATTCAGTCACAAGGAACGTTAGCCCATTTCTGCATTTGTTAAGCACAGAGATGGCGGTGTAGCCAACTGCTTGGCTAGGAGGACCTGAGGACTGGTGCCCCATGAGAAGCATCTAGACAGCCTCGCAGGCACATCAGGTAGACAGCGGGACCCACGGGGAGGCCTGACCCAATGTCAGAAGACTTTAGTCCTGAGACATCACTGGTTTCCAGAAGTCAGCCCGTCTACGTCTGTATCTGCATTTACAAATGGGACTAACACCCTTATGTTCTTACGCGGGATGGTTTTGATGAATCAGATTCAGCAGATCATAAAAGCCATACAATCCTAAAACATTATTAACTCTAAAGAACAACTGGTGTTTTCCTTGTAACACTCCCCTACCCCGCTAACTGGCTCGCGCATTTGTATTTCTGCCTGTGTGGGAGCGCGGGGCACACCGTTAGGCCAGGGGAAACTCAGGGTGAAATGAGAAGTCAAGGTGCCTGTGAGGCCTCCACGAGCTTTTGACAGAATCTGATTGCAGGTCTCCGTGTAAGTTCCCAACTGCTGCCCTAACAAATTACCACACTGCTCAGCAGCCTCAACACCACCAGTGTATGACCATAGAGTTCTGGGGGCCAGACCTCGGACACGGGTCAGCCCGGCTGTGCTCCCACCCAAGGGTCCCTGCATCTCCATCTTCGCAGCTGCGTCACCCAGCTCCTCACATCTGCTCCCAGCGTTGCATCCCCTTGTCTGACCTTCCTGCCTCCCTCTCTTATGATCCCATGGGCCCACTCAGGGATTCAGGATCGTCCTTCTACCTCAAGGTCCTTAGTTGAACCACACTTATAAGAGTCCCTTTGCCATTTTTCTCCATTTACAGGGCCCAGAGATTGGGGCTTAGACATCTTTCGTGGGGGAGGAGCATTATTCTGCCTACCTACCACAGGCTCCAAAATGCGTGACACCACTCCAAACAAGTAAAATCCATGAAATGCTATGATTTAATAAAAACAGTGTACCCCAGTACAAGCCAGAAGCTTCATGGTCCCATCTGAGTTGTACTACAGCCCAGGAAGTGGGGCTAGCCATCCTGTACTTGGCTGGAATATCTTGGAGGGACACAGAGGGTGGGGAAACTTCGCTGAACTTCGGAAACTCTTCAGGATTTCCCTGACCCACTCCGCCTGATTTCCATTCTTTACCCTGCAGAGCGAACCCTGGACCCTCAGTCTCTGCTCTTCCCCCAAAGCTGCACAGAGCTGTCATGGTGGCTCTGGCCCGCTCCCCTCCGGGGTCTCTCTCTGTCTCTCTCCTCTCTTAGATGCACTCCCCACCAGGCTCCCTCCCACCACAGTTTTGCACGAAAGGCCAGGAACCCATCTGGCAAAGACAGATCCCCTTAGATGGTGGGAAGGACAAACATTTGTATGCAAACTCAGAATTCTCTCTGAGAGAGAACAGAGAAGCACCTTTGGGCTCACCCACGGGTAACTTCCGACCATGTCCCAGGATTACACAGCAGCCAACATCCCAGCTCTTTCCATGTGGTTTTAAATATTCTGTTTTGTTTAGAGGATCAGGGTTCCTTAGACTTAGACCCTGTACATGAAGTATGTTGTAAAGCACAGTGTGTCGTACAAATGGTATGTATTTACTCCAACAGTTACATAGAGGGACGCGGCTTTATCTTCCACCCTTCATTTCATGTAATGTCTGGTGTATACAGATAGTCGGTGATGATCTCGGCCCAATGCCCTGAGTGTTTATGTCCCGGGCACCGTTCTGGGCGCTGCGTGAGGGTGGATGCTTTGAACCTTCAAAGCCCCCTATGGAGGAAGTAATGTTACCATTCTCAGATCACAGATGAGTAAAATGAGGCTCAGAAAATTCAAATAAACGATCCAAGATGAGAGACGTAGGAGGAGGCAGTGTTCAGATTCCAATCTATACGGTCCGAGGCCGGTGGCCACACCAGGAGCGCCCACAGCAAACGCTCAGTGATGTCATTAGGACGCCTGGCTCACAGCTTCATGTGGTAGGCAACGTGGGCACCCGAAGCAAACTCAAATAACTGGTCCACGAAAAGGATGGCCAAGTGCTTGAAGGAGGAAACCTTAAAAAGGATAATGCAAGATCCTGCTTCCGCTCACTGACAGACACGGGAGGGTTTCTGCAGGCTGCCCGCCGGTTCCCGCTGCGTTTGGTCTTGTAAAGAGGAAAGGACTGGGAGTCCGAGCAAGATGGCCGCTGAGACGCCCCCTGTCGTGGCCCCGACCTTGGCCCCAGCGGCTGGGTGGGGCACAAGGACGCGTCTGGGACAGCGTCGTGAAAACCGCACAAATTAAACTGGATTCTGTCTCATCTTTAAGTAATTTACAGGCAGAGTAGGCAAAATGACTGTTAAGCATGATTATTTTTCATGTTAAATAACTTTTAAAGAGTTAAATTATAAAATGATAAAAATTTGACAGTTAAGTCAGTGAGACTTGAGGGGAAGCAACACCTTGACCCCCGGAGCAGGACAGCGTGGGGGGCACCCCCGCCGACGGCCAAGTGCGCGGTTGGCTGTGGCCTTGACCGCCACCTGGTGGCCGAGCCTCTGAACCTCGCCTGCGTGCAGGAAACGGACTTCTGGTGGAATCTGCAAGCCGGGTTAGTAGCATATGCCCGTCAGAGAGGGAGCACGCAGAGAAGGCTGCTATGGGAGCGGCCAAAATGCCCAGCGAGCTGGGTGTCCCAACCCGGTAACAGGAGGACGACAGCCCTTCACTGTCTGTGGACCTGTCCACGCGCGTGTACGATGTACACGTTCTTCTCCACCAGAGGGGAGTGAGTAGCATGGTACGATGCTTTAGACTTTGCAGATTGCTCTATCTGAACAAGTAACATGGTCCAAATTTCCCCAATCCTAGACATTCAGCTTCTTTGGTTTAGATTCCACCGTTCTTGGGTCCGTTTTTGTAAGAACGCGGCTTCCGACCCTTCACACTTATATCTGTCACCGGCATGAGCAGCATGCCTTCTGGGAGCCATAATTTAGGTTAAAGAGAACGAGATGGAGAACAAGAGCAGTATTGACTTTACAATTATTTTATAAAATACAAATAAATAACAAAGCCCTTAATGGAAAGTTTAATGTCATGGAAAGAGGACAAAAGCAGAAAGGGAAGGACTCTGTTTTGAAATGACCTAGGTTATGGTCAGGCCATCAGGCAGCTTGCAAGCAGGATGTGACTTGATACTTAGAGTAACCACGTCACGTGCGGGGAGACGGGGCTCACATGGATCAAGTGCCTTACGTGTCAGAGGGGGCTGCCCGGGGTCTCCCCGGGGCTGGCTTTGCCGGTGCACAGACCACTCATGGCCAGGGCCACAGGGAAGAAGGTGGGGGGGCACAGTGACCAGCATACATTCCTCACAGGAAGAAAAAAGGCTTATTGAACTGAATTTAATTATTCATAAACTCAGATTTTGCTGAGAAACCCTGGCTTTCTGGAGCAAAAGCCCCTGCCATGCCGTGTGAAGACCTGTGTCCCAACCTTGATCTATAAGGAGCTGGGACAACCCCTCGGGTTCAACTTTATTTTCCTCAGATATTTTTGATCATCTAAGTTCCCTTTATTCTCTTTACACACACACACTCAAACATGCACACTCACTCACACACACGTTTCTTCTTTCCATCTGTATTTTTCTCGTAAGTCACCCAAAATGGTCATCAATTTTAAAAATGTGCACCTTATAGTCAATCTGTATAAAAGTTAATGGATTTTAGGTTGGATATTTGGAATAATAATTTGCAACTAGGTCAAAGAAAATACACACATAAAAACTTACATGCTCAAGTATTACTTCCAACAAGATGAAATTGGTATCAAGGTGTTGTGCGTTCATGCTAACCAACTGTAATGTTAACTGTTGTCACCAGCGAGGGACAAATAAGTGACACAATGGCTTTGAACCCAGCTGGCCTCGACTCCCGGGAGGTACCTACATGGCAGGCCATCCTGCCTCTCCTGCAGGACTTAAGATAAATGTTTTCCTACGGTCTGGGAAAATGATCATTTAATCCATGAAACATGTTTTAGAATTCAAAGACATAATTCAGTGTCCTGCATTGAGATAAATTTTTAATATATTCATTACACAAAACCTGAATTTTTAGTTTCCCTTAATAGCTTAGTGGTTAATGACTCCCAAATAAAATGAGATATTTATGAGTTTTTACCTTACCCCACATCTTTCACAGATTACTATTTATTTGTGGTAAACATGAATTCCTAAGTGCCTATTTATATAGGTTAAAAGCACTTTGTGATATTTAAAGCACCGTGTTCTTACAATTACTGTTTGTTCCTAGCAGTGGGTCACTATCCTCACCCGTTTCTATGTCTGTGGCAAACATCCTTTCTGTACTATTGTGAAGTGTTCATGGTCATAACTTTCTGTTCGTATGAGGCCGTGATTGGGATTAGCGTAAGACTTCAATGTAACTGCGTACCCAGCCGGCAGGAAGCTGTATCCTCACGTTCAAATTTGTATCCAGCCCCGTGGCTGAACCTCTAACCTGACACATGCCCTGTGTGTGACTCGGGGTGGCCCCCACTTAGACATCCCCCTCTCAATGAGATGGCTTCCCATTCTTTTAACTGACCACGGAAGCGGTAGCACTCCAAGCCCGAAACAGTGTTGTAGAGTACGCATGGGATGCTTGCTGTGTCACCCATCTTTGGTGGGGAGGGAGTGCATCTGATTAATGATTGCTAAATGTAGACACTTCTTTTCCTTCAGCCATAGCAATCCAAATATCATTTGATTAAAAAAAAAAACTCCAAGAAAAAATGGCTGGAATTATTTTATATTGACTGGTAGTCCCAAGGGGGCTCTTGTGGACAGAATTTGCTTTATTTCAGTAAGTACTTAAAAATCTATGCAATTTTCAGTTATGTCAAATGGCAGCCCACCATGAAAGCCAGATTCGTAACCCTTCTTTATTTAAATCAAGGTCTCTTTATCATTGGTACTATGGGTGCTCGATATCTGAGTAGGATTTCTTCTGGAATTTCTGGAATCACTGATTTTGATAACTTCATGCAGCCTTATTTATACCTCATGATAATATTGAAGAAACAGTTTCAGGTTTTACATATCAATTACTTTGCTTTTTACCTTTAATTAGTTTTAATTATGATATGATTATCTAGTTATTTATTAATAAGAATGTTTGAACTTAAGCTTAAAAACTTTTGACCAATTCTCCACTGTAAGTGTCTTGAAGAAAATTTGGGATGTGCTGCCTGTTGGGTCCCACCCACTTCTCCGCTCTGTGTCCCTTTCCCATCCTGGTTCGGTCCGTTTGCTCGCAGGGCACACTTGTGGCCCCATTCATGACGTCCCGACAGCCTCAGTGGAGACGCGAGCCCAGACATCCACTCTAACTGACCGGGTGGAGATACAGAACAAAAATGTGGCTCAGCAGTCCGGCTAATCGTACCGTGGGAGCCCACGTGAGCACGTGTGTGTCCATAGGTGATATTTTGTCACTGTGTCCAGGTCATGCCCCAGCACGAGCAGAATCGTGGTGAGAGGCACACACAAGGAGAAACCCTTGTTGCCTTTCCAGCTTCCCACGCTCCCGCCGTTGCTGATGCAGCTTCTGTCGTTTGGGGGACTATCACCACTTTCCTCGTATCAAGTGGCCTCCTCTTTGTGACCCAGCCCTCAATTCCTGTATGTGGAGTATTTCCTGACTTTTTACCCTGATGATCCTGCTTGTCCAGTGAACATAACTGACCAAGAATAGCTAAGGATTAGGGAAAGTTGCATCCAAAGCCAGCAGACACACACTGTGCTCGAGTGCCTGTGGCACTAATTCCAGCCTGCCTCGCGCGTGGGTGCGCGGTATCTCCCCTGCACATCCTGGCTTCCTCAGGGCTTCCCGTCCTGCCACCCACAGCACCTCACGCTGCGGCCACGGATGCTCACGCGATGTGCGCCCACGGCCGGGAGGGTCCCTGGGCAACACGTGGGCAGGCTCCGGGGACCCCTTCTCCACTTCAGGCAACTATATCTGGTTGGTTTTCTCGTGATTCTTCATCACTACTTTCTGTCAGATACTTCTTATTGTAAAGAAATGAGACGGTCACGTTCTGAGCTGTGAAACTAGCTTTCGTTCACTGGGCCTGACGGTAGAAGACATGAGTGAAGAGGTTGGGAAATCGTTGCCTGGTTCAGGTGGGAGACTGAGGGCTTCAAGGGCAGAGAGATCAGGGGCCACGTAAAAGTCTGTCCAAACTTAGTGGCGTTGAACAACTGTCCCCTGTGGTGGACTGCACCCAGCTGGACGGATCTCCCTCGTGGCCACTTGTGCTGTGGCTGGCAGATGGCTGGTGTGGCTGGGGTCTTTGGAAGGTGCCTGGTTTGACGTCCGATGTGGTGCCTCACTCATGTCTGGTCACTGGGCTGGGGAGCTGCACCCCTCTCTATGTGGCCTCTTGGCGCCATCGTGTGCTGTGCTGCGCAGGGTGGTCTCGGGGGGGTCAGAAGTTCTGCATGTTTGGGCTTCCTATGTGGACCCTCATGGAGGTGGCAAGGCATCCTGGGGCCTCATGCACCACTTTGGCTGCATCGTACCCATCACGAGAGGTCCCCAGGTCTGGCACAGAGTCAGGAGAGAGGCTACGGGGCAAGCATACCAGAAGGTCAGGCTCCTTCAGGACCCACCTAATACGTGATCTGCGAAGGAGCTGAATGTGGAAGGTGGAAAGAGGTGTGATTGCACGTGACTCCAAGGACCGTGAGCCCGTGGAATCAGAGCCACTGTTGGGTTGAGATCTTCCAGGGACCGGGGCAGAGATCAGGTAGACACAACTGTGAGGAGCGTCTGGGTTTGACGAATGAGCTTGAACGCCAGTGAAGAGAGACGCCAGAGACACTTTCCTCAGGAAGATGGAACCAGGAGAGTCCCACATTGTGGGGGTCTGAGCAGCTTAGAACGGCAACCAGGACAAAAGCCTCCCCCGGGGCTGCCAGTTGCTGGATGGTCCCGTCCTTACCCACTGTTTCATCTGCAGTCCTAGAGTGAGGGGACAGGGAGCCTGTGATAAATGCTGGAGGGCACAGTTTGTGCGGATGCCTCAGATCCCTCGGCCTCACCTGTCCTCACTGATGGGGTGGGACAGGCTGCCCTCCCCAAGTGTCTGATCCTCTTGTGCACATGTCTGCACTCCTGGCGGCCTTGACATCAGGTGTATGGCCCGGGGTCCCCGAGGCCCGTCTCCTCGAGCACCCCGTCTCCGAGAGTGTGAGCTGCAGAAGGCCCGGGCAGCGTCTGTCCCTATGGCCCAGGCCGGCACTTGGTGGGCACTCAACACACATCTGGAACTTCAGTTGAATGGGCCTTTTTTGGGTACGTTTCAGTATTTGGCAGAGTTGCGTTCTATGTGAGGTCACTTGTTTTCTGAGTCCCATAAACACTCACGACGGAGGAGTCACAACCTGCACTTGGCCTGTGGTCCTCTGAGCTTTTGACAAAGACACCAGGGGACACAGTCCCTGCCTTTATGTTACATCAATTTGTTTATTAAGAACAGATATACTCAGCACCTGCTATGTGCTGTTCTGGGTGCTGGGGCTGTGTCGGGAAGAAGCGACAAGAACGCGGGCACTGGCATCCCACTGGAGGTTCCCAGAGAGCAGTGCTGGGGAGAACACACTGGGCGGTAGTTTAGGAAGCTCTCGGCGCCTAGAGAGAAGGAGAGCTGGGTGTGCGTGACAGGGAGCGCTGGAGGAGGGCCAGTGGGGGCACAGCAGTGATAGTTAAGTGAACTAGTTAACTCAGGAAGCAGGGAGCAGTCCACGCAGTGTCTGGAGGACGCGTGTCCCCAGCAGAGGGACAGGCAGGCCTGCTGTGCGTGAAGAATTCAGCAAGTCTGCGAAGCTGTGGAGATGGGCCTTTAGAAGCTGGAGGGGATGTAGATATTCTGATTTTAGATTAAAAAACAAAACCAGAGACAGAGGGTGGTACACCAGGCGGGTCACAGAGGCGAGCAAGCAGCCGTGGAGCGGAGACCATGATTCAAGGTCCGATGACAGAACTGGACACTGCACTGAGGAAGCAACGTCGGCTGTGTGTCCATGCTCTTCCCTCCCCTCTCATCATGCGTGTGTTCATTCATTCGTTCACTCACCTCGCGATGATCTATTGAGTGCTTATTACGTTCCAGAGTGGGCGTATGAGACTGAACTAAATGCATGGCTCCTGCTTTAAAATCATTCACCATCTCCTGAGATAAACATGCGTGAAGCACCTGAAGAGTCACTAAATGTCTAATCACGGAGTGTGATGAGCGCCGCGAGGAAGGACCGGCGTGTCATCACAGATCTGCGCAGCCTACTTGTCACGGGATGATTGTCGGCATGGGAAGGGAGGGCTGTCCCCGTCTGTTGTTTGCCAACATCCCACGGACTCAGGACAAATGGCAGCAGGCTTCACAACAACCCTGGACCTCTCTCCTCCGGTCAGGGGTGGACCCCGTGAGGAAGAAACGGCTGGTAAGGTCAGATCATAGGATTTCTGTTTCCGGTCTAGACAGGAGGCAGCCCTGGGACCTGGGGCCACGTTGCCATCGGCCTGGTGTCTGAGGCGAGTTCCTGGGAGGCCCAGCCCCCCGGCTCGGATTTGGCCTGTATATCTCTGCGTTCATTCTCATCCATATGACGAGGGCAACAGCATCTTCGTAACTTTCCTCAAGCTGAAATGAAACAGCTCCGTGAACCTGCCTGCCCTGGCAGCCAGCAGCTGAAAGAGAGCTCTGAGCAAGTTTTCAACTGAAGATGGGCCAGTTCTTGCCGGTGCATCCAGCACACAGTGCGGGGTGCGGTGAGGGGCAGCGATGGGGAAGCACCGGCCTCCACGTCCTGGCTCCTGCCGGCGTTTCTGCCAGAACTTCTTCCCCGCGAACCACACACCGCGCTGCCCGCCCTCGGGAGGCCGCTTGTGCTCTGTTTTGGAGAAGCCCCCCACCACACCTAGACCCCGCAGGGAGCTTTCAGGGGCAGGTGTGGCCCTGCAGGGGGCAGGCTTGAGCTTGGGGCAAGTTAGGGGCCTGTTGGGCGGGACTCCCAAGGCAGCCTCTGATTCTGCTCTAGCAGAAATAGAGCCATGTGTGATCTTCATCCCTCGCTTCCCCTTTGTTTTTCACTCAGTTCCAAACTCAGCAGGGGAACAGACCGGCCCTCGCTGGCTCCCTCCAGCCCCCCGGTTGGCGCTGTCAGCAGCGCCATCGCCGGCCCCCTCGCGGGCATCCTGACGACAGGGCCAGCAGGGGCGCAAACACTCCCTGGGCACGAACGACGCCCCAACACCGCGCGAGGTGGTTCCTGTTGCCCCTACAACTGTCAGCAGATAGCGGGTGTTTCACAAACAAGAACTGTAATCCCAGCACGGTGATGGATGTTTGGGGCGGAGGTCGCAGAGTCTGGAGCCAGTATTTGAAGCCAGGGTCACAAGATTCAAAATGAAGTCTCTCATCACGAGCAGCCACCAAGGAGAAAAGGTTTGGTGGAAAGGCAGGGCTGCTGAACGGGTCGTGATGGCCCACAGTGACCAAAACCATTCTGGCGATGGGCTTGGGTAGGTGCGGTCCATAAGGGGCATCCACCTGTGGTCCAGGGGCCGTCTGAGCCATGGAAATGCAGAAATCGGGCCCCTTTCACAGTCTGCAAATTTTAACAAGACGCCAGGGGATCAGAGAACACAGCTCTGATGCCTAGGATCGAGCCACCACCCGGTCCCAGCCTAAGACCTACCAGTGCTTTTCATGGCGTGCAGGGAGCTCTTCACAGAAGGATGTCCATAAGCTCCATTTTCTTTATATATAAAAATGTATGAACTCTGTTCGCTGGTAACTTAGTTTTAGATGAACAATTTTAGACATGCAATATTTTCCCCTGAGCAGTCAATTTTGCGTGGCAGATTTAAGCAATGATTACTTTTAAACTCTTTTAACTATTTCTTGGTTTTATAAATAAGTAAATGAACACAGTCTTGTTCAATTTGGAATTATGGACGTGGGCTCTGGGCTTTGAGAGACAGGTCTTCTGTTTTAGAGGAAACGTACAGTTTTGGTTTCAAGAAGAAAGGACCAGCACACTACCCACGGGCGATGTTGACCAGGGACACAAGTGGACAGAGCAGAGGTGCCCACTGTTCCTTCCTCACACCCCACCAAGCTCAGATGCTGTTTTTAATCCCTTGACTTGAGCGCACACCTGAGAACCGCCGGCAGAAACTCTCGCTCTGGGATTTCTTACTCCCGTGCAGAGGGGGTCAGAGTGGAGACTGTGGCCATTTATTTTTGTTTGTTTTCTGATAGATCCGAAAAGCAGATGCTGTGCCACCTGTGCCTGGTGAGCTGGGTGAGGGCTGTGTCGTCCACGGCCCACCCCATATCAGACGGAATCAAACTCTGTGGACTTTCCCCCTTCCATCTCTCTGGCTTCTTTGTCAGATTCTCATTGACGGGGACCCTCTCTTCTCAGGAAGCTGGCAAAGAAATAATAGTCCCAAGTCCACATGCTTTGGAGAACAATCCAGAACAGGCCTTTATTTGGGCGTGGGGATTGTTTATCCTGCGGTGTTTCACGTGACTGAGGAGAAAAGCAAGGGGGTTATACATGACCCAGGGAGGAGGGCGTCCAGCACAGGGCACAGAGAGCGCACACAGATGGGGGGCTGTGCCCGGGGCTCTCCATGGAGTCACTCACTGCTTCACCTTCTCCTCCTGTGCACATGCTGAGCTGTTTATACGTACATGTATGATTAGGGGAAGTAGTCGCACGAGAGCCAACTGCTCTTGATGGTCTCTGATGGCTTTGTCCCAGCAGATGGCCAGCACATCACTTGGGGATGCGTTCCGTGGCGCCCCCGCGACCCCCCGAGGCTCAGGGCACACACGGGGCAACAGGCGCCACTTCTTGTTTGACAGGTCTCCGGATGTGCCTTCATGTCACAACCCCGGATTGACCCACAGGTTCTCGAGACTAAGACGTGCACTTGGCTCCCATTCCTTGAACACCCGTGGTGCTCATCACCGTCCCTGTCTGTGTCAGGGACCGGTTTGCTACAATCTCTTCTGCCCCCCGCCTCCCTCCGCCCCCGCCCCCCTCAGCCTCTGCCCCCGCCTCCCTCCGACCCCCGTCCCCCTCGGCCTCCGCGTCGGGTGAGGAGCACGTGAGGAGGGCTGGTGGGGCCCAGCTGGTACCCTCTGCTCTGCTGGCGGTCCTTCTTGGACACCAGGTGGAGACGCCAGGGCGGCAGCGGTCCATGCGTGTCTGGAGCTCCGTGAGAAGAGCAGGGCCACCGTCCTAAGAAAGATCCCCCAGGGAGAGAATGGACAGGCCTGGGTCCTTCAGGGTTGGGCACCTTCATTTCCCAGCTACGAGGAGCATGGGCTGCCCACGGGGCCCCACCTTCAGCCATGGGAGGTGCCCCGGGGTTGTGCCCCCTTTGTGGCGGGACCCCGGCCTGATCCGGCTGAGGCGACAACAGCCCTTAGGATGGGCCTCAGCCGCCGAGTGTGCACTCTGCACGCTGACAATTCCTGGGCCCGTTCTGGGGACCTCTTCCAGGGTGGACGCCCAGAGTCGGCACAGGGCTGTCCCTCAGGGGCATTCATGACAAGTGCGGAGCCGGCATTTCTAATTAGGGCTCTGCAATCACAGCGCTCCCGCGCTTCTCCACGGTTATTATCATGATCTCCGAAGGACAGTTTTGACATCAGTGAAGTGGAATCCACAGCCTTTCAGCAATTAAGAATGGACCGATTTGAGGGGTGCCCCGTTGCCCTTGTATTGCTGTCTCCGGTGTAGAAACAGGACAACCACCGAAATCCTGGCAGACGGGGGTGGGGGAAACACAGGTGCGCCACCTGGAAAAATGGGTGCCTTTGCTCACCAAAGCCCAGCCACAGCCATCCATCCTGCACGGTATGATGTTAGCAGAAATAGACGTACAAATGCAGTCCACAAATCTGAATAATAACATAGATGTTTAACATCTAAAAAGAAAAAAAAGCAATTAATGCAAAGATTATAAAATGAGGCGGCAGATACTTTTGGGTAAACCAAAATAAAATAATAATGATAATAAACAAGTGAGAAGTCACAAGAAAAACTATGTGAAGGGGTGTAGCCGTCTTGGCAGAAATTCAGATCATAAGACGCCTGGCATTCACCAGGGTTCAAGCAATCCTGCTTTCTAGCGCCTTTGCCATGAATGGCTTCCAGCAGCCTTGGCCTCCGTTCGTGTGGAAGGAGAAAGCAGGGACATCCGAAGGCCTCTGTCCATTCCCCAGGAGCTCTCGGGAAGCCTGTAGTCCGAGCAGGGGAGGACCGTCAGGGTGAGAGAGAGGACGCAGGAGGACAGCCCAGCAGGAGCTGTGAGGAAACCAGGGATGGAATGGAGCGGTGTTTTGTTCAGTGTGACACTGCATGGGGGGCTTGCGGAATTGGGAGCCTGGCTGCTGAGTCCATTCCCAAAAAGCCAACTTAATATCTGGCACCACTGGATGAAGCTGTGGGAGAACAGCCCCGGCCCCTCCGTTCTTCCCCACAGCCCTCCAATGTCAGCAGCATCCGTGCTGGGGGATGGCCTTGCAGGGACTCGAGTGGCGGTGCGGGCGGGAGAGCCACACACATGCAGGTGCTCATAACACGAAGATATTCTGAATACGGTGTTCCTTACTGAACTCTTGTGAAGCTGCTTTTCCCCGCGTCCCGTGCCTCCCAGAATGACTAGCCAAGTTGGTAAGACTGAATCTCGACTCGTGGCTGGTGCGACGTGCATTCAGACACGTGATCAGACACAGACTCTGAACCTGGAGGCTCACTGGACGTTCCTCAGGAAGCACCTCAATCCCACGGTTCTGATAACTGGGCTTCAGATCGCGTGAGCCGCTGCGGGGTCAGTGGCTGATGCCTTCACACAAACCCAGAGCCCCGGGCGCTGCCAGCCCTGGTCCGATGCCCCTGTGGGAGCACGCCTCCTTCACAGCGGTCCCCACGGCCTGGAGTCTGCCCTGACAATCCCTCTTCCCTCCGAACTAGCAGTAACTTAAACACAGTCCTTCGTTCTCTGAAAACTAGCACATAATCCTGTTTGGTCATAAATTGTTTTGTTATTGTAGTTTCGGCCAGTTACAGTGGGGGCAAGAAATGAGGAACACTGAGAAGACACCACAGGGTAAACATCTCGTTAGAGCTCGTGCTCGAGTCCCAGTGCGTGGGCTGGCTCCTGCCTGTCCCAACCAGCGGCTCCGGGAAGCAGTCCCGGGTGTTGGGGTGCTTGGCTCTTCACCAGAGGCAGGCAGCTCTTCCCATAATAGGTCGGATGGTAAATATCTTGGGCTTTGCGAGTTGTATGGTCTCTGATGCAGCTACGTCCCATAGAAGCAACCACAACCAACATATAAATGAAGGGCACATTATGTGCCAATAAAACTTTATTCACAAAGCAGGCTGTGGGCTGATTTGGCCCATGGGCCATCGTTTGCGGCCTGAGTGTATGCAAGGTGGATCGTGTTTGACATTGTTGGTGGGGCCTGAGAGTGATTGGAGCCCCTGCCAATACCTGCACTGTCATCTCAGAGTCCACGTGTTCTGTTTATAATTTGTTTCCTTCTCTGCCGCCACTATTGTTCCTGCGTTATGTGACAGGTCCTGCTTCATAGGCATTCTTACACGTAATGTGGCTCTCGCCACAGCTGTGGGAGGCAGACAGGATGCTGGCTGCTCTGTAGATGAGCCTCTCAGCCTGTCCCGGGCCAGCTAACCCAGCGGAGACCACAGCTGACCCGGGAGAGGGGTCCCACCTGCGCCGTCCGCCCCATAGCCACACCCTCGGCCACCGCAGCTCACCTTCGGGGCAGTCAAAGGGCCATCCCGACAACAGAATACGGGGAGCAGGGCATCAACCGCTTATATTATTTTGTTTTTCAAGACACTGAAAGGGCATGTCCTGAATACTTGCGTGTAGCTGGTTTGGTCATGGAGGTATGAACATGAGAGCTTCCACTCACTGAAATGAGCTTTCACTCATTTTAATCAGAGTCTTAGGAATAGGAACTATACTGAATGCACAGCCCAGGTTAAAGGACAAAAGGAATCAGTGACAATTAACATGTTTTATCTGGCTCTTTCTAGCATATTCCCCCTACTTAAAAAACGAAAGGAAAGAAAAACTTGGAAGGTTTCCAAAGGAAGTAGGTACACATGCTGTCCTTGCTCGGGACTCGGGACCAGTACCTGAAGGTCCCCACTACATTGTCACGCTGTGCCGGCCCTGTGGAGCTCTGCCCTGGGAGCCCGTGTGTCCCTGGGCCCTCAAACACTACACAGGTCAGAGGGCTGGTTCTCAGCTTCAACCAGGAATTGCCTTAAGAAATGCAGAGTCCCTAGTTATATCTTAATAAACCATCCTGTCCTTGATATAAAAATGCAGCACACGTAGTTAGCCTAATCGTTTTATTGAAATTCATTAAGCTGTTTGTTTTCCCCGAAATGAACCACAGTAGGCATATACAAACCTCCATCTCTATCCCATGTTGTTCCGTAAGGTGATTTGTTGGGGCCCTCAGATCTGGTAAGAGGCTCTGAACAATTTACCTCTCCAAACATCTATTCATTTCACAAATATGCAAAAGTACAAAAGTAATTCATCAGAAATTCTTGAGAGTATAGCATGCCTTCCTCCTAAAAAGATTTGAAAACTTTACAAGGGAAATGTTGTCTAGTCACTATTAACCCAGTCCCTGCTGATACAGTCTTGTTTAAAAAAAAAAAAAAAAGAAAAGAAAAAGAAAACAAAAATAGCCTCATGTCATAAGAAAAAAAAATCCAAAAAATAAGAGCATAGTGAACCCAAGGAAAGCAACGGCTTATATGCTGTGGGCAGAAATGAAGACGAGAAAACAGGGTGTTAACAAAGTTTTATTATTCCTCCCAAGTTCAGGTGAGAAGACAGAGGAGCAGACGTCCTCCACTCTGGGGCAGAATGAGGCTTCTTTATTAACTGTTCCCCTGCCATCATGAATTAACATCAGTTCCTGGTGGTTGGGCAATAAATCCCCTCCTAATCTCCGAACCCCTGGTCTGCAGCCTCCGGCTCACGGGTCCTGAGCAGTCCGTGGAGCAGATCTGTCACGCTCCACGTTGGCATACTTATTTACTCCAACTGATATCACATGGGAGCTTCTGCAAAACTACACTGTTCAATTATATTTTCTGAAGATTAATGGAGTCATTCTTGTCTTAGGTATAAAATATAATCATCAATAAATAAAAGTAGATGACATTACAGAATGAGAAAATAAGTAGCTAATTTTCCAATGATAAAATGTGTTACACCTATGATCCAATGTGTTCTTTTCATTAATAATCTTGATGGCCCCGATGGAGGGATTTTATCAGCGGGCAGGATGACCTGAGATTCTGCTCTGGAGCGGTGAGGTTTCTCCTTTAATAAGAGCAGTGATTGCTAAGGATTGAGAACTTGGGGTGGGAGTAAGGAGCCGTACTGATTTCTCCAGGGACAGAATCAAACCCTTCTCCACGGCCCACCCACCCAGCCATGAAGACCCCCGACGGCCCAGCCAAGACCTTTCTTGAGAGAATGATGCTCAGTAGAACACTAGCCTCCAAGGCTTTGCTGTCATGGCTTCGGAGGATGATAAAAACTGGACAAAGGCCTTGAAAAGCAGCGGGCATCAGACAGGTAACTGAGTACAAAGGCCTGAGGCATCTAGAATGTGTGCTTGTCCCTGGCCAACCAGCTCCCGCACCCGTGCCTCTGTCCCTAGGAAGCCACCTCTGCAGCACCATCGTCTGGGACCTCCTGGACTTTAGCCTGCATGTGGTGGCCGCTCACTTATTAAAATGCCACTATTTGCATTTCCCCCCAATTAAGTAGTTAAATAATATTTAATTCCCATTGGAAATTTTAACTTTCCAGTTCTATCCCTAATATGGTAGTTGGGTCCAATACCTCGATGTTCCTCAGACTATAGTTCTTCCATCTTCAGAGAGTTTGACTGTTATGAATCAGGGATCCTGCCCCTGTGTGGACGGTGTCGCAGGCTGTTGGGTGGGTTGTGTTTGTCTGTGTGCCGGCAGACTGCTTTCCTGTCTGGCGATACTGCGCACGTGGAGCTCACCAAGTCCCCAGCGCGGCTACCTAGCATCGTCAACACATACCTTGAACAGCACATTGTTTGCATTTCTATGACTTAATAAAAAGCCTTACTGCACAATAGTGACTTTTTAGGTTGTACTAGTATCAAAAATTGTAAGGCCATTTAAACCAATTCCCCCAAGCACCATCGAGAGCCCCTAATTGGAAAAGGGTCATCAGAGGCAACCCCAGTCACCGGAGGGAGGTCCGGGCAGCTCCATCGAGAAGCAGGTGGGGTGTACAGAAGCCAACCCCTTATTCACAGCATCTGCCATGGCGGAAGCTTCCTGTCAGCCAGTCCCTCCAGGGCCCCCATCACTTCCCTGAACCCAAAGGACCCAACACGACACTTGCCTGTCAAACCGTGTGTCATTTGCTTTTGTTTTTCCCCAAGGAGGAGACCCGGCATCCGCACCGCAAGCCGCTCTCAGGCACGGGCGTGTGGCAGAAAGGGTGGTCGAGGAGGCAGGGCCACGTGCTGGGTTTGGCCGGCTCCTTGAGTAAGTGTTGGGGCGAGCAACGTGCACCCACCCACCCTGCGCCCTGCGCGGTGGGGCCGAGCCGGGACGCAGCTGTTTCAAGGCTCCCCCCAACCGAATCTCCGGGACGCAGCTGTCTCAAGGCTCCCCCCAACCGAATCTCCCAGCATTCGGTGGGTCAGGTGACACTCCTGTCCTTTGCCTGGCTGGCGGAGAGGCCGTCGCTCAGGGGCCGTCTCCTCTCAGCCCGCGGCCATGCCTTTGGCTGTGCGCCCATCCGGGATGAGGCGGCACCCCGACCGGGATGTCGGGGCCCAGCAGGGGTGAGGCGCTCCAGCGGGCCCCGCACAGGCAGCCCAAAGCTCATTCGAGCCGGTGAGGGGTGATCAATTGTTTAAATTCGGGGCCGTGTGGAGGCCATTGTGAATGTGTCTGTCTCATGGCCACGGTGCTGCAGGGCTGGGTGAGATTTTCTCTCACCCCAAACATCTAAATCCTCACATGTAAGTCACCACATGCAGAGATTTCTTTGAGAATTAACGGGGAAATATGCAGACTTTCTCTGGCACATGCGAACGTGTGGAGAAATGTTCTAAACCTCCTCTTGGGGATGGTGTCCATGGCAACCACAGGCTCTGCTGTGAAGGAATTCTCAATTAGCACTAAACACACGTTCCCTGCACACAGCGTTCATTTTTTACAGGGGTCCGGAGGTATTTTTTACTTTATGACATTATGTGATATTAATATAATTTATTTTTAAGCTGCTTATATTTATCAGGCACGGGACTCTCGTACTGACTAATATTCACCTGGAAAGCTATCTTAGATGTTATATCCAGGATGGACTGCAGTTGGATGCAGTGTGGGGACAGGTGCTCCTGAGATGCAAGAAACCGTGAGCTGCACTGTGACCCTGGACAGTTGCTTAGCTCACCCAGGCCTTGGTGCTTTAGGGTCAAATTAACTAAATCTCCAACGTGTGTTTATACGAAAATCTATCTGTATATATCTCCACAATTCAACCTACAATGTCAAGTGAAGAGTGCGAAGACCAGGACGGTGTGCAGCAGATGACCACCTCCGCCTTAAAAAGGGGAGAACGGGGACCTGTTTTGTTTGGCTCTGCAGAGCGGTCTGGGGGGCTGTGTGAGAAGCCTGGAGCCGCGGGCGCGTGCGCAGGGGGGCCGAGAGCCGGGCGGGTGAGGAGAAGCCACTGGGCAGACGTTTCCCCGGAGATCCCCAATATGCCTGGTTTTGAAACACGTCCATAACTCACCTACAAAAATTTAACTTACAAAATATCGAGATATGTTTCATGAGGGGCTCTCAGACGGAGGAGTAGGTGCTAATTCTCATCACAGTTCTGAGGTGTTATTCAAGCCTTTCTTGATCACGGACTCAGCCAGCATCTGGCACAAAGAAGCGAGATTCCTTCAAGGGGAGGTCTAGGGGCTCGGGCGCGTCCTCACCGTGGTGGTGGAAGCTCAAGCCGGCAGGGACTCGGGCGACATAACGTGGGGGACAGGGATGCTCCCTTGCCTACGTGACCTCAGAAAGGGCACGGCCCCAGGATGCAGAACGCGAGCTTAATGAGTCTGGCAGTCAGGAACCACTGAAGTGTTTGGAACGGAGAAACCTAATCCCAGATGCTGCTTTCCGAGAAATGCTGTGACTGGTGACCCTGCACGATGAGGTAAGGCCGCCCTTGGCTGCCACTTCGCAATTTATGGAACACATGTGCCTCCAAGCACTTGATGTGAAGTACTCCACATGCATTATCTCCTTTAATCCTTCAACGACCCTGGCGGGGGGGCGGGGGGCCGGGAGGGGGGAGGCTGGACGCCGGGGAGAACTCACAGTTAATTAATAATTAAAAGTTCGTGTTACCTATATTAAAACTGGGCTCAGAGGGGATAAGCAAGGGGCAGGCTGTCCCATGGACAGCACGTGGCAGAGGAGGGCCCGGTCCCGACACGGAAGCTCTGTGCCCGGTCGCGCTGGTCACTCACCTGCCCACGGGCCAGAGAATATCTACCACGCCTGCGTGGCTTTTATAAACCTTGGATGTGGAACTCACTTTCTTTCAGGACCTATCTAGAGACAGGCCCGAAATGTATAAAGCATCGCTCATATTTAATCAGGAATTGTTCTAAGATTATGATTCTATCTCCAACTCTGTTGAAGAGCCAGGCAACCAGTTTGAAGGCGCCGAATTGTTGGCCCGACCTGACCTGGAGCCTGGTGCACAGCTGGACCGTCAGGCCGCCGGGCCCCAGGCAGGCCGTGCTCCCACTAGCGTGGGGTTAGTGTGTGTGTGCTGTTGTGCTATTTTTCTCTTCTTTAATATCAGAAGTGTGGCATATATATATTGTTACATTAGGTCCACAATTCATCCAGCCTTAGGGTCACTGTGAAGATATGAAGCAACATTCTTTTGAAGATTTATTTATTTGAGAAAGAGAGAGCGAGCAGGGGGAGGGGCAGAGAGAGAAGCAGACTCCCCGCCGAGCAGGGAGCCCGACGAAGGGCTCGATCCCAGGACCCTGAGACCATGACCTGAGCCCAAATCAAGAGTCAGACACATCACCAACGGAGCCCCCCATGTGCCCTGTGAGGCAACATTTTCCTGTGCTTCCCTGCTGTGCGTTTTGAGCCAGGACTGACACAGAGAGACCAGTGGGGATGGGTTGCTTGAGGAGAAGCAAAGAGTAAATGTCAAGGACAGACATGGCACCCGTGAAGGAGAGAGAAGCAGAAGCACACACACATCTGGCACCAGAGAGCTGGATCAAAAATGTGAATCCCATTATCTCGTGTGCGTGCAAGTATCATAACGTTTTATCTAAAACTTGTCCTTCATTTTAAGCTCCCGTCTTGCTGGGCCTCTCCTTTCTCTCAAGGTTTTGTCTCAGTTCTCAGGGGCTCACATCTTGCTGACATGCCACGGGGTGAGGTGGGAGGAGAGACCGTCTGGTCCTTGATACCATGCATCACCACAGCCAGAGATCCCTGAGCTGTTGCTGTCCGTCGATAGTGTCCACCGCCCACCGTATGGGACCAGGCAGGCCTTCAAGCGCAGTCCTTGTTCTGGGGTGATTTCTCCCAGACCGGGTGCTGCAGTGAACCCTCCCCTGTCCTCTAACCTGTCTTGATTCAAAGACTAGAAGAGATTTTCTCCTTCCTCCTGCTATCCCTCCCTTCCCTGAGACAAAACATGGAGAAGCCAAGGCTCCTGGTCACCGCCAGCCTCCTGGGTGATGCTGAGCCCCGCTGCGGGCCCGGAGCATGGTGGGCTTCGGGTCCTAGACCCACGTGATAGATACTGCTTCCCTTATTGACCTTAGGTCTTTGCAATTTCCTTAGGCTCCAGTATTTCCTATTATGCTCATAGGCAGACCTGCCCACTCGGTTCCTGGAAGAAAATAAAATGGCATAATTTAAACACATAAACTAAGTTTGCTGATCTCACTGAGAGCTGTGTACACTCTGAACTTTGCAGCCTCGGTTGCACGGCTGTGTGGGGTCCACCTGCAGGGGCGCATCGTCTGACACTGGCAGGCTGCCTGGCCACCTTGGGTTAGCGGCAGGGAACGGCTATGCTATTTTCACTCTTTGTTAGCATCTTTTAATTTGTTAGCATCGGTGCTCAAAAGGGAGCAAAACGGACGAGTGCATGTCTGCACTCCCCACTAGGACAACAATGAGCTGTTAAGCCTGGAAGCAAGGAGGCGCAGGGACGGCATCGCACCGAGAAGGGCCCGTGAACAGAGGTGTGGGACTTGGATGTGAGAAGCCCATTGTTCTTTGCACTAATTTTCTTAAGGATAATGTTTGGGGATCAGTTTCCCACGAACCTTTCTGAAGCTTTTCTGTATTAGCTGATGATTTCCTAATTTCTCATCACCCCAACCTAAACATACACACACACACACAGAAAGCAAATGGGTCCAAAACTGTATCACTCCTACCTCACTGTGCGTGGTCCTGATGGCCCGTGAGCATGGGGCCTGTCCTCAGGAAGCCTGCGCTGCAGCTGAGGAGGACAACACAGTCACCTCAAAGATACACAGTGCAAGCTGAACAGTCCGAGGCAATGGTAGGAAAGACCCAGCGAGCTGACCCAGGGCCGAGCAGGTTAGGGTAGCTTTCCTCTGACCCCCCTGCCCCCCAGAGCACAGCAGGCCTTCTTCCTGGAGGGCTGCAGGGCGTGGGAGACAGCTGGCCACAGCCGTGGTCTCCTGGAGGGACCCCACTTGGGGGGCAGGCTGCCTCCTGTGTGAATTGCACCGTGCAGCCCCAATCTTACAGGCACCGGGAGAGGGTGCGAATCCCCACACCAGCAAGAGTCCAGGCCACGCTCTGACCAGCTCTTCTGCACAAGGACATGTCCAACACCAGCAAGCTCCAGGAAGGGCACCAGCGCTGGGGAGGATGAGAGGAAACACGGGCAGGGAGGCGAGGGCTAAAGACAAAGCCCAGTGAACCCCCAGCTTGCTTCCCTCCATGTGTCACAGAAGCCGCCCCAGGGAAAGGAGCAGGCCCCGGGGCATCGCACGGGGCCGGTGCAGGAGCCCTGGCCGCGGAGACAGGCCTGGCCACCCGGCAAGAGTGGGTCTGCAGCCTGCCTGCCTCTGGGGGGCGCCACCCGCGAAGTCCGCCCTTCCTCCCGCACTCCTGCATCCACCCGCCGTGGGGCCTGCAGCCCGGTGCAGCCAGCCACTACGGAGGGACAAAGTCCCCAGCAAAACTGACAGTGAGGATTTGTGTTCAAGAGGCCAACATAGGGCCTGTGCTGAGGACACTGGTCCCTCCCGGAGGTCCCTGCCGGGCACACAGCCAGGGGATGAAACCATTCCCGACCACAGCCACATCTGCAATCCAGACCCGTCATCTGCAGGAGGGAGTGAACACTGATGTCACAGTGTTTGCTGACACTGCACATCGTGGTGGTGAAGATCCAAGACCATCAGCAAGCATCATATTTTATTTAGGATCAAGGCCTTATTTTACAGATTCTTAAAATATGTTGAAAAGCCAACCTCGCCTATGTCAGAGGAGATTTTTGCTGTAATTAAGGGAGAACTTCAGTTTACTTAAAAGTGATTGCAACACAGACGGGCCCGCAGTGTGAACCTCAGGAAGCCTGAGTGTGGAGGTGCCCACCTTGGAGCCTCACCTTCTCTGCTTCCTTGTGGTCCCTAACCCTCCTCCAGTGAGATTGTCCAAATACAGTAGAAGGGAAGGATAGCAATGCAAGTAGTAATGTGCATGTTATGCTTTAGCTTCGCTTGACATTGCAAATCTTCAGAAAAAAGGAAAAGAAGGAAAAATCTCGCATGCCCAGCACTCTAACACCCGCTAATAGGGTGATCCCAGTAATGCAGGGGATACAACCAGAGAAGGAGCAAACCGGTGTAAGCACGCAGTCGGCTGCAGGACTCCGGCTGTGGGTGCCATAGGAACCTGCTCACAGAGCCCCAGATGCTCTGGAAGGTGGGGGTCACAGGGGAGACAGAAGGCATCCCACAACCAGGCCTGGGGTGGGGGAAGTGGAGCTTGTGAAGTCCAGGATAGTTTGTCCTACAAAGTTAGAGCATGATACATTGATTTTGTTTTGAGAATGTTGTGGCCTGCACGAGGCGAAAGGAGCATGGTAGAACAAGGCAGCACCGGAACCGGGGGTAGGAGCACATATACACATTCATGGACATTCGCTGCCTAAAGCATCCAGAGGAGAGGGAAAACCATGGATGTGTAACAAATAATAAAATAATATAAGTGAAAGGTCAAAGAAACTACCGAAGCCCTTTTTCTGAGACTCCATCAGCGGAGAATAACTGAGAAAGCACATCCCGCAAGCCTGGTGCCTCGCAAGCCCTGGACCGTGCGGGAGGCAGGGAGATGGGGCTGCTTCCAGAAGCCTGTCGTGATTATTCCGTGGCTGCACGTATGAGACATTTTGTGTTTTACGACTTACGAAATGCCACGCGAACGTACACGGAAATGATGAGACGAGGGCAGAGTGAGATACGCAAGTGAAACGCAGCAGAGTGACCTAGGGTTTGGGCTTCTTTCTGGGCTCAGATCTACTTTGTATATTTTTCAACCATTCACTTTACTCTTCACCCATTTCCTTCAGTAACAACGGTGCACAAGTACAAATTTGTATTATGGAAACAAGAATGCTTAAAATAATACAATCCTACATTTTACTTTCCAGTCTGAATCTATATCCCTTACTACGCGGATTGGTTTAAAATCCCAATCATTTGGGCGCCTGGGTGGCTCAGATGGTTAAGTGTCTGCCTTCGGCTCAGGTCATGGTCGCAGGGTCCTGGGATCGAGTCCCGCATCGGGCTCCCTGCTCAGCGGGGAGTCTGCTTCTCCCTCTGCCTCTCTTTCTTTCTCTCTCTCTCCTCTCTCTCTGTCTCTTATGAATAAATAAATAAAATCTTAAAAAAAATCGCAATCATTTCACCGAGTGCTCTGTCACCACAGTATGAAGGATCTTTCACGCTCTATTATTCACACGTGTCTAGTGCGTGTGTCACCGTGGAGTATTGTGCCTTCTTAGACAGTTTCCAGTGACGCCTGGCCCCCGGGCACTTCAGTGTCTCTTAATTTCAATATTTCATCATTAAGACAGAGAACTCTTCTAAACACAGGACCCTAGGAAATAAGATCACTGTGACCTATTCCTTCGTTTTTCTTAGAAACCCGAACAAGGGCCTAATATAAATAGTAACAATAACTTGTGCAATTTCTATGTCAAGAAATACTGGATGGGGGTTTAGATCCCACTGACTCTTTTCTGGGACAAGCGTATCTGCACAGAGCACAGGAAAAAGGAAATGAAAAAGAGAGAAATCATGAGCCGGGAAACCAAGTGTGAGAGGACACCCGTGGGAATGGGGCAAAGTCTTCGTCGGGGGGAGAGTCAGAGGGCGACGTCCGCAGGCTAATTCCAGTTCCTGGGCTGGCCACCGAGCTGCTTCCGGGCCTCGTTGTTCGGGCTCCAGTGGGGATGTTAAACAGTAGGACTTTGTGAATCAAATTCATTCCCACTAACGTTACTGAGTGCTTGTTATGCTCCGAGCTATGAGTGAGGCATTCGGGGTACTATTATGAATAAGATTTATTCTGTTTGGGACTTTGAGAAATGCACAGGGCTAAGAATAAGAACCTCAATAACCATAATCAACGGCAGACCAGGCCGAGCAGAGCGTACCGTCTTTGCTGCAGCGATCCACAGTGAGGGGAAACCGTCAGGAGTTCTGGGAAAAGATCGATGCAGACTTGATGCGCAGGTAGCAGATTAATGACGGGGTGGGCCTTAAGGACGAAGAGAGGTTCAAGGGCTAGAGATGCACAAGAAGACATCTCAAGTCCCCGGAAAGCCTGAGCAAACATGAGCAAGACAGAAAAGTCAGGGCCAACGGGAGAGCAGAGCACTAGGGCGCTGACCCTGATAACGGCGTGTAGGGTGGAGTGAGCAGGAAGTGGCGGCAGAGAGCCCCGTTGCCATAGCTCCTAAATGCGGGTCCAGGAAAAACAGGGACAGTTAAGGAAACGAATTACAAAGATAAGAGGCACTGCCCAGTTCGGCCTCAGTGGGACAAGGGTGCAAGCTTGGTCAAAGGAGCCTACTGAGCCCCAGGGGCGCCTGGAGAGCGCAGCTTTGGTGGGGCCGCTCGCAGAGGTGGGAGAGCCAGGGCAGCCCAGCAGTGAGGGCCGCGGCGGCCATCCTGCACTTGACTGGCCTCTCATGAGACACGCGCATCCGACTGATAACAACCAGTGTCGGCTCCTCTAGCACTGGACTATGTTAAGATGCAGATTATTATTTTGCTAATTATTTTCTTTCACAGTTAAACCTTGTGCTCACTGTTGCTGGGGAACAAGTTACGCCAATGTTTAGTGACTTAGGAAACACACGGGTCTCTTCTCTCGCCATGTCCGTGGGTCAGGAGCTCAGGCACCGCTTCGGGGGACCCTCTGGCTCAGGGTCTCCTAAGGCAGCAATCATCACAAGGCCCAGCTGAGCAGGCCCACCTCCCAGCTCACTCCGGACGCACTGGCAGAGTTCAGTCCCACACGGGCGGTCGGCCAGAGGCCTCCCCTCCTCGCCGGCTGCCGGCTGAAGACCAGCCTCTGCTCCTTGCCGAGAGGCCACTCACCGGCCTAGTGCAGCCTCGTCAGGAAAGGGGCATCACCTCCCCTTCGGCCACAGCCTGTACTGGAGCAGCAGGCCGTTCGGCCAGGGTCCACCAAGAGAAGGGCATTCCTCGTGGTGTGAACAGCCAGAGGTGGGGTCATTGGGAGCCGTGATGACCGTCTGACACTTTCTCTGAGGGCAGGAACTGAATTTTCTGTTCTTCGTTGCCGCTTTCGCTCTCCACCAAAATGCCCCACATGTTAGATGCCCTTCTGACATGTAGGTAGTTCATACATTAGCTTCTTTTTTTATTGACTTACCTCTGCCTGGACCCTTGTCTCCCCAGTTTCCTGCCACCCTGGCATCAATCCTGTTCTTCTCTGAAGCATGCAAATGCCCACCCCTTTTTCTTACTGCTGAATTTTGCAAATCTTAGGATTCCAGATTCCGGCTCAACCAATTCTCTATCAAAAGTGACTGCCTTAAGGAGAAGTGGTTGACAGTTGCAGGAGATGAGTAGAATTATGGCCAGCTTGATGTAGTTAACTGCGCAACTTCAGCTGGTGTCATGGATGAGGTCGTCTGCAAGGCTGCCTGTGTCTGTCCCACCCAGAAAAAGGTGATGACAGAGGTGTCAGGTCACTGCTGATGGTGGCCGTTCCCTCACGCGGGCAGGGAGGGAGCCTTGCCCCAACTGCTGCCAGCCAGACTGCATATCAGCAAATCTAACTGCCTGGCAACACTCATCAACCAACTGATTGCTAGTCAGGGCACAGCTAAGTGAGGATTGGCATCCTTGAGCCTCACAGCCTTAGAGGTTTGAGACAAGCATCAGCAGTTGGGTAGGGTGGATATTTCTTCAAGGCAGAAGTATTCCAGCTGGCTTACAGTGTGTGAAAACTCAGAAGACACCTGCCTGCATTGCTCCCAAGGGCAACAATGGAGTCACTCTAAGAGCAAGCTCACAGCTCACGTGTACCGCCCAGGACTCTGGATTCCCATGATGGCTTTGCAGGGGCCAGGCTGAGGCATCCGATTCTCTCTGAGATGGCTCAGTATCGGAATACCCACGCTGCATCTTGATCAGGAGGATGGCAGGGCTGGCTTACACAGGGCCAGATGCAGCTTCCCCTGATGCACTTCTGCCCCAGGCAGGGCTGGGTCTTAGGCAAAGAGAAGATTGCTTCGGGTGGTAGGCCATGGAATTTGTGTGGTACAGCATGTCTGAAAGCCACTGATTGTATTCCCAATCAGGAAATGATCTTCCTTTTCCAGCTGGGGAAGCCGAGTGAGGTCACCTTGCTTTCTGAAAGGTTAAAAAAAAAGCCTGACCCCCATGTGAACTTGGGCTACGTGAATAACATGATGACAAAATCGCACTGCAGTATTTCTGGAACTATAACCCCTCGCAAGCCTAAGGATTGATTTTTAAGTTTCAACAAAGCATTTTCACATGATAGTTCCTATTAATATAAATGCTATAATGTTATATGCTATATTGGGGGGGTGTTGTTCTTCTATTTCTGTGATTAATTCCAAAATAAATTCTGAGCTATTCCTAAAATGAAACAAGCATTCTTGGCTAATGGCAGCAGAGCACTGGTCAGAATTTCTGATGTGTGGTCCTGCCTTAAAGACCAGGACAAGAAGTGTGATGACTGAGGTTGTTATCCACAGCATCATCTGCTGATGTAAAGCTTGAAAAAATGAGAACGCTCTTTAAATGACTCTTTAAAAGATGAACAAATAAGTTTGACTTAACTCTTATGTTGTTGAAGTTCCCCACTAGATCAAACGATGCTTGGTTCAGCCCAGTGCTGGCGCTTCCTCCAGGAGCAGGGCCAACTGAAGCAAGCCCACGGGTCTCAGGTTCTCTGCTGGTGAAACGGTCCCAGGTGCTACTGAGCATTTCATGGATGCTCTATTACACTGCACACGCGTGAATGTCTGTGTGTGTGTGTGTGTGTGTGTGATATGGCATTGACAGTATTAGATCCTCGCAACATGCCAATTAATAGATGCTATCATCCCTTTTGATCATCACCCCCATTTTACATTTGAGAAAATTAAGGTACGAAGAGTTTGAGAAGCATATCCAACCCTCTGGGACTACTCTTGATTTCCTGAATTTTTTTCAGAAATGTTTCAAAATGAAGCAGTACAGAGCTCAATAAATGTCTATAAGCAATTGAAGGCCCAGGTGAATGAATGGGTTGATGTACAAACAAACGGCCAGCAAGGAACGATGAAACCATATTTGTTAATTTAATTAAAAATATGTAAGAGCCGCTTGGCCCTTTGCAGCCACCAAGTTGAGCCAATGGGTGTGATTCCGACACCATCAGGGAAGTAATCTGGTCAGGCCACCTTAGAGCAGTGCAGAGACTTCTCTGAGGGGCAACTGACAGAGTGGAAAGTAGGAATCAAGAACCATTCCCTGTTCCCAGAGCATTTTAATGACCACTAATGAATTTTAGAAACAAAAAACTGAAGATGCCCCTGGCAAGAGAAAGAGCCCACTTTATCCCTTGTTCTCTCTACAGTGGAAACCCATATTTTTTATGCCTTTACTGAGAATCATTCTACATATTGTAAAATTCCCCCATTAGGAGTATATAATCTAATGATTTTAATGTATCCCCAGAGTTGGGAAACTCTCATCATAATCTAATTTTAGAAAAGTTCAGTACTCCAGAAAGAGGCCCCATGTCCATTAGTTGTCATTACCCTACCCTCCTCTCGCACCATTGGTAACCACTAACCCACTCTCTGTCTCTGTGGGCTTTGCCAGTCGTGGACGATTCCTAAACATGGAATCAAACAGTATGAAATTCTGTGACCGGCTTTCTTCATTTTGTGTAGTTTCTGAGGTTCATCCATGACCTAACATGTATCAGAACTTCATTCCTTTTTATGGATGAACAGTATCCCATTGTAGGTATATTCCGCAGTTCATTTATGCCTTTGTTAATGGAAACTTAAGTTTTTCCCACACTTTGGCTATTATGGATAATGGTTCTGTAAACATATATGTACAAGCTTTTGTGTGGATATGTTTTCATTTCTCTTGGGTAGAAGCGAAATTGCTGTGTTGTATGTTAATCCTATGTTTAGCGCTTTTAGGAACTGCCACGGTCTTAACCAAAGTAGCTACACTATTTTACATTCCAGCCTTCCACGTGGGAGGACTTGATTTCTCCAATCCTTGCCATTGTCTGCTGTTTTCCTTCTTTTTCCCTTTATAATGGCCATTGTAATGGGTGTGAAGTGTTATCTCAGTGTGGTTTTGTTTATACATCTCTGACGACAAATAATGTCCAGCATCTTCTGATGTGATTATTGGCCATTTATCTATCTTATTTGGAGAAATGTTGATTCAAATACTTTGCTCATTTTTAAATGAGGTTGTCTTTTTATTTTTGCATCGGAGAATCATTTTCATATCCTGGCTACAGGTCCTTGTCTGGTGGCTGATTTGCAAATATTTTTCCATTCTGTGTATGGCTTTTTCACTTTCTTGATGATGTCCTTCATCACAGAAAAGTTTTTAATTTTGATAAGGTTCAACGGACACATTTTTTCCACTTGTCTTTTGGTGTTATATTTAAGATACCATTGCTGGACCCAAGGTCACAGAGATTTACCTATATGTGTTCTTCCAAAAATTTCATAGTTTTAGATCTTGCATTTAGATCTAAGACCCATTTTGAGTTCACTTTTGTATATGGTGTGAGGTGAGGGTCCAGCTTCATTCTTTTGCATGTGGATGCCCAATTGCCTCAGCATTGTTTGATGAAAAGACTGCCCTGTCCCCATTAAATAGTTCTGGCATCCTTATCAAAAATAAATTAACGATAAATATGATGGTTCATTTCTGGATTCTCAGTTGTATTCCATAGATCTATGTCTCTGTCCTTACCGCAGTACCACACAGTCTGGGTTACTGCTTTAGCTCTTTGTGGTAGGTTTTGAAATCAGGGAACTTGGTTCTTCCATTTCTGCTTCTTCTTTCCAAGACTGTTTGGCTTATTCTGTATCCTTCCATTTTCATTTGAATTTTAGGATCAACTTAATGATTTCAGGGGAAAAAAAATACACAAACAAATTAAAAAAAAAAAACAGCTGGGCTTTTGATGGAGTCTGCACTGAATCTGTAGATCAGTCTGATCCATGAACATGGGATGCCTTTCCATTTACTTAGATCTTTTATTTCTTGAAACAATATTTGGTAGTTTTTAGTGTAACTACCTTACACTCCTTTTGTTAAGTTCTGTCCACATTGTATACCCTTCATGGTATAGCCACCAAGTTCTTTGGTATCTTTTCTTTTTAAATTCTTGGGGTTTGCTTGTTCATTTGTTTATTTTTGTATCTGGTTTCCTAGGTGTCATGCCTGGTCAATATAGTGGTCAGCCAAAGATGGCTTGGATTTTCCTAAATGCATTTTGTGAATATCTTCTACCCTTTGTCAGAGGGATCTATGTAAGAAAGTATGCCTTCCAACTTCAGGCTTTTTATAAGACAGGCTTAGCCCTCACTCTCTACTCGTATAGGTCTCAAGGTCCCCAGAGGTGAACAACTAGTGACTTTCCTTCCACACATCTTTCCTGGATATGCACACAGCCTTGTGCAGGCAAACAGCGTTTAAACCCCAGGATGTGCCTGAGTTTTCCAAAGCTCACTAGTATTGTCTAGTTCTTGGGGTTTCTCTAGGATTTCCCTTTCAACCCTCAGTCAGGCCTCTGTCTGCCTCATCTGAAGTCACTGCTTTCGGCAGCTGAGGTGTTGCCAGCATTGGCTATTTTTTGGTAATACCCTGAAGTTAGTCCTTCCCACCATGCTCTCAGAATAGAGATTTCCTAGGAAACTACACTCAGACAAAATACTGTGCCCTGAAGATGATACTCTTCATGGAACTCCAGATCCCATCAAATCTTTCTGACTCACTGTTGCCAGCATCTGGCTACTACACCATGGACCCAGGAGGAGAAGTAGTGAAAATAGCCTCAAGTCAAAGAGTTGCAGACATTCACTACCTGATGGAAATTTAGTGGTTTCTCTGGATTGGATGATTTTCAGTTTATGCCTTGGCTATGGTTAATTGCTGTGGTTCTGAAATGGTTAATTTTATTGTTTTGCCATAAAGGATATAATTCAGAGTGTAGTTCCAGCTGCCTTTGAATCATATGTAATTGAATGACATAATGTATACAGGCAGCAAAACTTGGTTCCTTCATTCTTGCACCTGTCGTTCTCATGGTTTGAACCCCACAGTTTTAGTACTTGGGATTGCACGTGGCCTTATACTGCCTGTTCCTCCACAACCTGGTCCTCTCAATCCCACAGCCTCAGTTGGAGATTCCCGACCTAGAAGAGTAGTAGCCCCGGGTGATTGCGAATTCACCAAACTGAATGTGTATACAAAGTGGGTGGCACATGCATATCATAGCCTCACCCACAAAGAAAGACTGCAGCATCATCAAATTCTCAGAAGGCTGACTGACCCATAAAAAGTTAAAATCCTCTGATAGAAATTCTAATTTAGAAAGATATTTTTTCCTTTCTTTACATCTTCTCTGCCCCAAGTGGTCAAAAACTTTATTATCTTAAAATTGGTCTCCCACTCCTGGTCTCTATTTCTTCTGTTTCTTTCTGTGCATAGATATAGGCTCTGGCCCCAAAATAGTCTCTCCACAGGATAGTGGATAAAAGTGTTGGGTCCAGGGTCTAGTTGGCTTGACACCCAGTTCGGCCACTTATCATCCCTAAGATCATTGGAAATGCTTTTAACCTCACAGTGCCCTAGTTTACTCACCTGTAGGGATGGGGTAGCCATCATGGCTACCTCAGTGGTGTTGTAAAGATTAAGTAAGACTGTGTCACAGAATAAACTCTCAATAAGTGTTAGTTCTTTTTTTTTTTATTCTTTATTTAAATTCAATTTAGTTAACACGTATTACTAGTTACTGGAGTAGAATTTAGTGATTCATCAGTTTCCTATAACACCCAGTGCTCATCACATCATGTGCCCTTCTTAATTCCCATCATCCAGTTACCCCATCCGCCTGCCCGCCTGCCCTCCAGCAACCCTCAGTTTGTTTCCTAGAGTTCAACGTCTCTTATAGTTTGCCTCCCTATTTTCATCTTATTTTATTTTTCCTTCCCTTCCCCTATGTTCATGTTTTGTTTCTTAAATTCCACATGTGAATGAAATCATATGGTATTTGTCTTGCTCTGACTGACATATTTTGCTTAGCATAATACCCTCTAGTTCCATCTATGTCATTGCAAATGGCAAGATTTCATTATTTTAAGTGGCTGAGTAATATTCCATTGTATATATGAGTATTAGTTCTTATTATCACATCATTCCAGTACTCAGGTGTCCAAATGCCCTGCACAGCCTCTGCATGAGATCAGACTTTATCAGACTGACTTATTTCTTTTAATTTAAAGTCAATTAGCCAACATATAATACATCATTAGTTTTTGATGTAATGTTCAATGATTCATTAGTTGCATATAACACCCAGTGCTCATCACATCACATGCCTTCTTTAATGCCCATCACCTGGTTACCCATTCTCCCCGCCCCCCCCCGAAACCCTCAGTTTGTTTCCCAGAGTCCAGAGTCTCTCATGGTTTGTCTCCCTCTCTGATTTTCTCCCATTTAGTTTTCCTTCCCTTCCCCTTATGGTCCTCCCTGCTATTCCTTATGTTCCACATTCGAGTGAAACCATATGATAATTGTCTTTCTCTGCTTGACTTATTTCATGTAGCATAATCCCCTCCAGTTCCATCCATGTTGATGCAAATGGTGGGTATTCATCTCTTCTGATGGCTGAGTAATATTCCCTTGTATATATGGACCACATCTTCTTTATCCATTCGTCTGTTGAAGGGCATCTCGGCTCCTTCCACAGTTTGGCTATTATCAGAGTGACTTAATACTCTTCTTTAACTGAATATATCTTTCCCATCAAAACAATCTCTGTTATTCTTCTGGACTCCAACTTACCTGTTTTATCTCCTGGTCCTTCATACTCAAATCCACCTCTCCACCTTCATGTAATATGTTCCTTCCACCTGGATTGACACTGTATGTCTCTCACTTCCAACCATACTCTACCACTCCTATGGGTTTCTCCAAGCCTTAGCTGAAATTTTAATCCATAGGCTGATATCTCTTTCTGTGAATGTATTTATAATGTAGGCTTTACCAATCATTCTGTGACATGATTATTTAATGAAGATGTGAGCACATTTGATGTATGTTACAATAAGCTTGAGCTCACAGTGGCTGTGACTATTCAGGCAACTAATCAGTCTTGGATAGACAACTTCAGTAGAGTATTTGTCATTTCTACTGATAAGGATTAAATAGGCATTTCATTTCTAAATTCAAAGGAAAGACTATAACTTTTGTGTGAAGCTAAAAATAAAACAGTTGGCATTTTTTTCAAAATTGGGTAAGGGCAAAGGTTGTTGACTTACCCAGGTTATTAATCTAGGAGAGATTTCTATCATGGTTCACAGAAAAGTCTTCCATTCACCCACAGAACAAATGAAATTATTTTTAAAAATTATGTATTCCATTTTCATTGCTAATCAAGCCTTTCCACAGAACACAGTTAATGAACATTCACTGAATGACTTCTTTCATCAGCCCTGTGACTTGCCTGGAGGATATGAAGCTACCATGATGTCAGGGTATCAGCGTTTTGTGGAAGAGATAGGTAATTCCAGTGGCAGGTGTGCATCTGGCACATAGTATGGACAGAGCCAGGGGAGCACAGAATGGGCCTGCCCTCAGCCCACTAGAAATGGAGAGAGTCAAAGGAAGGCTTCCCTTCAATGGAGTGGCTTAGACTAAGCATTGAAGGATGAGTTAGATAAAGAGAGAAAGAAGGGACATTCTGGGAGGAAGAAGGGCACGAGGCTGGGAACAGAGACACATACCAGCTTGGAGTGCACAGGGCCTGCACACAGGCTAGAATCACTAGCCAGACAGGGAGGGGCTGCCCAAAAGTGGCTACAGTCATATGTGGGGAAGCTTGAAGGATGAGTCAAGGAGTGTGGGGTAAGTGATTGGTCGATTGATTGATTTCTGTCACCAGTGGGGGCCCGGAGAAGGGGTTTACAGAGGAGGAGCTTGACTACAGCTGTGGTGACTTTGTGGAGGAGACACAGAGGGTGGGTCAGCAGTCAGCTGGCATTTGCTCATCTAGTGGAGAAAAAAATGAGCCTGGTCTGAGGCAGGAGGTGGGAAAGGGACAGTGGGCTGGTTTAGAGCAAGAGAGTAAAGGAGAAGAAAGACCCCGCAATGCTTCATGGGTTCATCCTCGGCAGAATTGAGGACATGATGAGGACCCTCACTGGAAAGAGCAAAAGGGCAGCAGTTAGCTCAGTCTTGAACATGGTGAACGTGGGAGACATTCCAGTAGACCATTTTAGACATTTGGCTTCACAAATATAAAATCAATGCAGTGCTCAGGACATACTTGGAGATTTCTGCCTAGGTGGCAGGAAAAACCCTGAGAAGTAGTACTATTGCCCAGGGACAATGAGGAGAAGCATTAAAAAGGCAACAGAACCTCAGAGAACAACAGTTTTTAAGGGGTGGGTGGAAGAAGCCACATAAAAGGAGAAATCACAAGTGCTACCATGGGACCAGCATAGTGCAGATTTCAAAGAATGTGTCATTTGGATAATTGTGCTAATCTTCCAAAGGAAGACAAACTTCTTTCATGTCAAGGAACACAGCAACCGATGGTCTGACATGAAACCCAGTGTTAAATCTATATTTGCAATTCTTTACATCCATCTTCCTGTTAAAAGTCTCCCCCCGGAAGCCCCAAATTTATCTCAAAATCAAACTCTGCAAAACCAAAATCCTTTTCTCCTTCCAATCTGTGAATCCCTGGTGGTCCTGCTCTTCGTAAATCTGTCCTGGCTGCCTGTACCCAAAGTGAAGTCACCTCCTAATTAGACCCCCATCCCCCAGACCCATACCTCCCTATCCATTCTTCTCGTTCCAGCCAAAGGGCAAATTCTATTATCTAAGATACATACTTGAAAATCTTTAATGGCCTGACTTTCATTAGGACAAATTTCAAATACCTTCCTCTGTCGCCTTTTATAACTTATTCCGATTTACCTCTTAGGTCTCAATACAGATGCCACTTTCTATGAGAAGTCTTCCCTCACTCCCCAGACTGAGAAATATGTCCTTCCTAAGTGAGCCCAGAGCATCCTAGGCCTCCCTACGTTGTAAAAATACTTGTGACACTCTACAGTGATGACCCATGAGCTTGTCAGTACCACACTCTGCACAGTGAACCTGTTGAGTACAGGGTCAATACCTCCTTTCTCTGTTTATCCCCAGTGCTTGGCCTGAAATGCAGCACTCAAATATTTGGTACATATTTGACTGAATTAATGAATTGATGATGATTAAACATGATCCTAATCGAATTATAAATGGAGATCTGCCTAGCATTTTATTAACCAGTAGCTCCTATTACTATATGCATTTTAAAGTAATAGAGTTACATTTCTTTTAAAACCTTTCAGAAATTCAAATTGGCTTTCCCCCAATTAGTCAGGATTTGTGAGGTTTTACTACATATTAACATTTTTATTTCCATGGCATAAATCAGAAAGCCACTGGAGGATCAGGATTTATCTGTACATTGGTTTCTAAAGTACCACTCTTTTTTATTTTTGTCTTCTTCTCCCACCGGCACTATTATTAACATCACTACTAGTATTAATCATTCCTACATTGTATTAGTATCACCTTATACTTTCTAAAGTGTTTTCATCATGTTTTGTCTCATTTGATCTTCAAAATAATTCATTAGGAATTAGGAGTGCAGATAAAGTATAATTATAGACATTAACCACACATGGATATTCATAGGTGTTAAATGATTTTTCCAAGGACACCCAAATTATCAACTAGATGAAACTAATGTATCCAGGGCTCATTCTATTCATGGTGTTTTCTTTTTCTTAAGATGAATATATCATTGATTTCCTACTTCCAAGTTAATGAATTATTATAACTGATGTGTGGCTGTCTCCATACTTCAGATCTGAGAGAGGTTTTTCAGAATGTGCATAGTATGGTTGAAACAACGGATATGCAGGTATGTCCAGCTCCCAGTTCTTTATCTTGCTCTCCAGGGTAAAGTGAATTGGTTGATATCACACCCCAAAAAAGGACTGCAGGAAAAAGAAAATATTTTGATATCTAGCAGATTTCTCTTGCAATTTCTTCTATTCCTACATCACTTCAGGTACTTACTCCCCCGTACGACTGTGAGCAAATTGAGGAGCAAGCCTGGACTTAATCAGTTCTTAGTGCTCTTAACCAGCACATTGCCTCCATACATGGAGTGGAGCCAAAAACATGAAAAGGTTAGACAGAGAGGTGTGTAGGATGGTGGATGGATGGATGGATGGTTGGATGGATGGATGGATGGATGGGTGGATGGATAGACAGAATGATGGGGAAATAAAAAAATGTAGGGATTGCCTTAAAAGGGAATATGAACTTCTCTTCTGGGAAGAGCAGGTAAGAATGATGAATTTACTGTTAAGGCCAAATCTCTCTTATTCAAAATAGCATTTCTTTACTGCTCTTGAAAGGTAGTAAAAATGGAGCAGCAGCAAAGAAGTTTAAGACGGGTTTAAATTCAGAGAGGGAAATCTGTTCTTCCTAATTACCAAGGACAGGTGGGAATGGTTGAGTGTTACTCCTCATTCTCTTTCTCTGTGTTTCTCACACACACACACACACACACACACACACACACACACACACACACACACACACAGGCAAATCATCAAAATAGGCAAGAAAAGGCACAGCTATTCATCTCCAAAACAAAAACCAATTTTAGTGTTGGACCGTTAAAAGGCAAATCATAATCTTTAGGAGGCGATACATTTGGCCAATTTAGTAATACTTTAGGAATATCTTTCCACCTGAAAATAACATCAGAAAAGGAGTCAAGAAAACAAGAGCTGTCAGGGGTAGCATCAAAGAGTTGTTCCTGAAATTCATCTACTTGATTTTTAAAATCAGCTGGAACTTGAGTCTAGACTTGTCCCAGGTCCATGAGCCTTGAAGGAGGTCCCATGTACCCTTGGAATATGTTGCAGGTTTTTCTCTGCTCATTTAAGGTGATGAATTCCACAGAACCCTACAGATTTTACCCATGTCTAGAGATTTCATATTTTAAATTAAAGGCTATTTATTTACTGAGGTTTTTCTTAGAACCTGGATTTTGTTTGGGAGGCAAAACACAGCTCTGGCTTTGTTCAGCAACTACATAGACACACATTTGTGTAAGATTCAGACTAAGGAAATGATTTGAAATCACCACCTAAAACTTGTCCCCAAATTAGAAGCATCCTCTGGCTGAGCCACTTTTCTTGATAAATGCCGCTCTTCATCCAATTCACTAGTGCTGACTTCTCACATTCTCTCCTTGTCGAGGCCCCAGATGAAGACCTTCCTTCCACAAAGCACACAGATTTTGTGGGGGAAGAGAAGACTGAGAGGTGGGTAGGCAAAGGTCTAAGTAGCCAAAGACAAAGTTGCCTGATTTTGAGCTGCAGTGTGTCGGGAAACAAAGATTGAAGTAGCTTGCTGACTTCTGAGTACACTGTATTCCACTCAGAAATTATAATCTTGTCTACTCTGCATTATTGTTTGGTCAAGTATTTTGTTAGTTGGTATTCATCTTTTTTTCCAAAGCTGTGTGTTCCTTCTAATCAAGTAATTTTAGAAATGAAAATAACCTTCATTTTGAGATTATTTTCATTTGACTTCGTGGTATTATAGGTGATAGGAAATATTGCTATCTTTCAGATATTTACCTTAAGGTAAATTGCTCAAGAATATGTTTATTTACAAAGTGAATAATCCATTAAATTTCTATTTACTGAAGATACAAATGCTCACACTTCAGAATTTTGGTTAATGTTAAAATATCAAGGAAAGGTTGGTTACTCGCTTTTAGTGAATCCTTTCCTGGAACCAAGGAGGGAACTAGATTGTAGTGGCTTCTGAAGTATCTCCACACCATTGGGACATCAGAGACCACAGCATAAAATTCAACAGACCAGGTGATTTCTAAGATCTTTTCATGTTTGGGCATTCTCTGGTACTTCTCTCTTGGTATAAAACTAAATCCCTAGGAAGATGTCATTTCTATCTAACACCTGGAAGTGTCAGGCTTAAAAAAATGCAACCCAGTGGTAGAACAGTAGCTCTTCGTAGCTTATTTTGCATTTCTCTGATGAATAATTGTGAACAATCTCTTCACATCTTTGTGATGGACGTGTTTCCTCTGGTGAAATGCTTGTTGATATTTTCTGCCCAATCCTCTATTGAAGTGAACATGCTTCTCTTACTCATTTCTAGTTCTTTATACTTTCTTTATGCAGATCAAGAGTATCTGTTCCAGGTTGTAGCTTGACTTCCCATTTTCTTTAAGCTGAGTCTTGATAAGAAAATTTCCTCATTTACTATAGTCCAGTTCAACCAGCTTTTCTTTTATCATCAATACTTTCTGTGTCTTAAATTTTTTTCTTACTCTAAGATCTGAGAATCTATTCATCTATATTTTCTAAAGAAAGTCTTAAGGTTTTTTTGTTTTTAATATTTAACCCCTTAATCCATGTTGAGTTTACGGAAGATGTAAGAACCCAACTTAATCTTTCGTCATGAGATAATCATTTTTCCAGCTTCCTCTATTGAAGAATGCCTCTTCCCACCCCCCTACCCTTTGCCATCTCTGTTCTAAAATTCTATCATACAGCATGCAATGATCTGTTTATGGGTTAATTTGCTATACCTTGTCAATACCACACAGACTTAATTACCAGAGCTTCAGAGTAAGTCCTGAAGTCCTGCTAGCAACTTTCCCCCTCCCGCATGTTCTTCACAAGTGTCTTAGGTATTCTCGGCCCATGACTGTTCCCTACAGATATCAGATTTCTTACAAAATCCTGTCGGTATTTTGGTTGAAATGGCATCATCCATTAATTTGGGGGAGAATTGACATCATTACAATATTAAGTCTTCCTAATCATGTGTTTATCTCCCTGTTGGCTTAGATCTTCTTTGGCCCCTCTTAATAAAGTTTTATGATTTTCCCTGTAGATGTATTACACATCTTTTGTTAAATTTATTATATACTTTGTATTCTCTCATACTGATGTAAATTCTTTCCCAAATGATACTCCCCCAAGTGACACCTTGCCTACGGACACCTCTTGTCGTGTGTCTGCCACTTCTTTTGAGGCAGTGGTGGGAGTGGGGTTGGGGGCAAGATCAGGCCTCCAATGGTGACTGTTCCCCTTTATCCTCCAACAGCTGGCAAGGCTCTCCCCCCTCAAAAAACCCACCCCACACCACACAAGGCACTTCTAAATTTCCCCTCCACACCCCACCCAATTGTCTTCATGTCTTGATCTTATGCCTGTAGCTCCTCTTGGAATGGGTCTTGCCATAGAGTCAGTGGCTTTCTGGTCAGCATTTTGGCAAGAATAAAAGAAATTTCACTTAAACTCACAGTAAATACAGAGAATGTTTATGTATAATACCATTTAACAATGAAGAAACGGAGGTCTGGGGAGGTCAAGTAATGTGTTCCTGACCACACAGCTGCTCTTCTGAAATGTATTTATTTTACTGAAAAGGAAATATCTGCATCTCTGTCCACATGGATCCCATGAGATATTTTGTACGTTCCATCACACTGTCAAAAGTTTTACCTGAAAGTTTTGAAGGTTATCAGAAATCAAGGTTACATCTGTTACTCATGATTTTATGGGTTACTGTGTGGAAAAGAGAGGAAGAACCACCCGCGTGATACGTTAAACTCCCCTGTGATAGAAGTTGTCTCTTGACAAACCCACTGTGCTTTTTTGTAATAATATTTGTGTATTATTCAAATGCGGAGGAGTATTTTATGTGCTCTAACTAAAAAGTGAAGGCGAGGTTTGCACAACGGCTCCCGACCGAAACCCTCTGCTCTGAGCACGTGATGTGTTGTCACCAAATGGCCTACAGTCGATGGGAGGAAGAGGCTCAGATGGTGACAAATACATACGTGCAGTCTGTGTCCCACAATCTAAGCTGCATGTAAGCCAGCGCACAGAAGGCGGCTGAGTAAACTACATAGATTTTGCGAATCATCAAAAATGGAAAGAGAGCCATCCTTACGTTCTATTTCCAGAGAGTGAAGCAGCCAAGAATGGAGTCTACGGCGCAGGGGTGTCAACGAGGGGCCCTCAGGGAGCACCCTCCCTTCTGCCCCTGCACTTGGTTCCTGTGAGTAGTTCTCTTTCTGGAAGGCTGGCCAGGCCAGCACCCTCTCCGGCTCTATGTTAGTGATGGGTATGCAGAGTCCCAGCATTCAGAGCAGACTGGAGATGTGACCTCTGGGCAAAACGGGTCAGGGGAGGGGACAGAGCACCCCAACGTGGCCCCCATGGGGCACTGCCCACCCCGAGCCCCTCCAAGACAGCTCCCCAAGGATCCCTGAACATTTCTCGGGGAAGAGTCAGTACTTGCCGAAACCCTCAATTTACAAATGAGCAGGCTGTGGCCTACTGAGTTCGTGTGAGCTAGTCTCCTGGGAAAAAGACCCATTTTCTGGTAGTTTTGCTGAAAACTGAAATGCTTTCTCTTCCTCGTAAACTCAAATTCAAATTTCTGGATTAAAATTCACTTCTTATAAGTTACTCTACAAGTCTCCGCCATCCCTCTTTCCCAAATACCTATTCAGAAGTCACCTGGGTCAGTGAGGAGCACCTGCTCGGGGCCAGACACTGTGCTAAGCGCGTGTCATTTGCTCTCAGTTAAGCCTTGCCAAACCCCCAGCAGATGAAGACACGGCTGGAGGGCGCTGTTGCACCCGGGCTCCCGGCCCTGGCAGAGAGGGTCCTGGTCTGACTCCTGCAGCCCAGCCTCAGACCCCCAGATGGGCTCCTGGAGCAGAAGGCCCAGCGTCCGTCCTTCTTCACTGGAGGTGAGCTTTCCCAGCCAGGCCCGTGGAGGACGCCCTGTGTGCTGGCCAAATGCAGGCAGCAGTCCACCCCAGCTTCAGAGTTCAGAACCGGCCAGGCCTCGGCTGTCTCTGACTCCAGCCCATGACAACTGCTTCCAAGTGTGTCCTAAAACCGTGCAGGTGGGGGAGGGCAATGGGATTGCGCAGGGCTCAGGAACCCGGGAAGGGCCTGTGTGTCTCAGCACACGTCTGAAGTACGACAGGAAAGGAAGCCGAGAAAGAGGGACAGGCCCAATGGGAATGAGGTCAGTGTTTTTGTTTTATTTTCCAGATGTTAATTTTGCAACTGCTTAATTTTTGCCAAACTATCTCTTGTTGCCCTAAGTTTTAAGGACGCAAGTATGAATAAGCCATGGTCCACATCCATGAGGAAGCCCAAAGTTTATTCATTTTAGATGAAAAATACCCCCACGGGGAGTATTACGGGAGAACAAGAAAGAGGTAAACCCAAACAGGCAGGATCTGGTCTGGAAAACGAGATATTGGACTGAATCGTACGGGAAGACAGACAGAGAAGGAAAAGCTGGTATATGGTTTTAAAAAGCAATAGGGTGGGGATTAACGAGGGATAATCGTCCAGGAAACAGACAATTGAGATGAAAATTAAAAAATTCATTTCACTAATTGTTTTCAGGCACAAATGCTAGTATTTAATACATAAATCTTATTTAGAGTCAGGTCAACTCAAAGATGGGGTTTGGGATGACTATTTTTTTGGAGGAAAGAGTAGAAAACTCCCTGGAGGGTGTCTCCTCCTCTCTGGACGGAGTTCTTGTTGAAAAGAGATTGTAGATGTTGGAGCTTTGGGTGCTTGGTTAAAGATAGGATATTTAAGCCCGCTAGTTTCTGCTGTCCCCCAAAACCCCACTCCAATGACAGGAGAGTCATGTTTATCTTAAAAACAAAGAACAGGACGGAACAATGGCAACCTTATACTGAAAGCTGGAACGCGGAGACAGAGAGTAACCGACTTTTCAGACCCAAAGCCAGTACATGCTAACCTAGCCAAGAGCACGCCGCAGAGCGTGGAGAACCTTCTCGGAGCCCTCGGGGTCTAGAGTGGGCAGAATCGGCCCCAGTGAGGTGAGGTGGCATTGCACTAAGCTCACCAGGGAGAGAAAGGAACCCCAGGGCCCTGGCTGGAAGGAGAGATGAAGCAATGAAGGGTGGGACAGGGGTGGGGACATGTGGATTGCCATCTGCAAGCCACAGGGTCCACAAGAGAGAGCAAGGAAAATGGCGAGGAGGAGCCCGTGGAGAAGCGAATGAAGAGAATGTCCCCAGGAGGTCTACGGAGCACCCAACGTGATGGAGGAAAATGGACCCACACCCCTGCCTTTGCTGGGGACAGAGAGCCTGGCAATAATTTCCATATGAGCATCCAGGGCAGGACTCAGATGGGGAATCTTGGAGGCAAAGACAATGCAGTATAACCGCTGGACATCTGAGGGGGATTACTTCTTACCTAGATTGTTTTCTCAGACAAATGTTATGGGAGTCATAAGATCTTCCCCAGGAAGGGATGGGATAATATCTTCATCCAACAAAGAGGAAGACACAATGCAGTATGTAGGGGACGGGTTACCAGGGAGGGGTGGAGGATGGGGGTCCCGAGCTCCTCCGGGGACCCACAGTGGGCCTCGCGGGTGGGAGTATGCTCTCCTGGGACCTCCTCCACTGCACCAGACTGACATCCAGTGTGTGCACGTGTCACAAGAGGAGCCCGCTTAACTGGGAGCGTCTGGTCACAAGCCGCAGTGAGCGCCTAGGCAGGGGAGCGTGTGTGCACGCGGTCACCAACCACGGAGACCGTGTGGCCTACAGCACCGCTCTCAACAGTGTGTCCCGGGTTGTGACAACAAAACAATGAGTGACAGTCTCATGCAATGCCCGGTAACATAACTACACTGGGGGCAGAAAGCGTTTGAGCCACCGTGGCCCAGAAGCATCCTGGCGTCGTCCTGTTCTTATAGTGGGAAGTTAACGGCTTTTTGTGGAAAGTTGTGCTTGAGGACAGACACTTTCATGTGTTCAAGGATCTACAGGTAGATACCAGAAGGACAGGCTACAAGAATCGAAAATCTTTCCCTCTAGGAGCTGGGAATAGAAAGGGGTGGTATTTGGGGTGCGCTGTTTTCATAACAAGCCCTACACAGCTATCTGACCCCTGTAGTACCTACACAATGGCTGACTTCGATGAGAACATTTACCAAATTTTTAAAAACTCGATGCCTCCTGTTGTTCAGCATGATCACTGATAATTGCAGCCTGGGGGACCACGAACAGTGAGGAGTCAGCTGGGGCACCGTCAGGTTCCGGAAGCCATACAGGAGAGCGTCCCAGATCCCAGACGCCCGGTCCGTTGGCCGAGCAGGGGGAGGGCGTGCACGTGGCGGGGTGGTTGCGCCTTCTCCCTGCGGGCGCCCCCTCTCCCGCGGCCGCTGCCCTCCCCACCGGCAAGTCGTAACTGACAAATTCCCCGGGGTTTTCAAGGTTGTAGCAGGGGGTCCGGGCTAACAAAGGCGCTGAACACAGCTGTTTCAATGTCTGTATTTAAAACCAGTAAAATAAAGATAATTTTTTTACCAATAGAACCACTATGATGGGCTCCAAACGGGATTCCAGTTCACGTGGTTCCTGGAGGTCACTGGAGGTCCCCGGAGGTCACGCACATGCCCAGGGCCTGTCACTCAGCTGTTCCCCCCACAGCCAGGTGGCTCCCGTGGCCAGTGTGCAGTGCTGAACATTCTTTAATGCAGAGCCATGCACTATTTAAGCCATATACTCATGATGAGCCATTAGCAGAAACAAGAAGCATAAGAACACTGATAGTAAAATACAAATTAGCAAAGAGCGCATTTGCCTCAGAATGATCTGTACCAGCTCTGTAAGTTACAGCCATGCGATCCGATTCCTTATATTGCAGATCTTTATTTATGATTTTTTTAAATATTAAAAAGAAAAATAATATAGAGTGCAAATTATATACAAAGTAGCTTTTTAATGTCATGAGAATAAAGATAAGCTGGGGTGGGATATAATATGCCACGTACGGAGAGGCACTTACAAATATTAGTCTGGAACGTGTTCTTCTTCCTCATCATATGAAAACATATGTTTAAAAGAGCAAAACAGAAAAGGAAAGAAGGAAAATAAAAAGGCCTGGTCTTCTTTAGCCCAAAATGCAAAATTTTCCTACAGAAGGTTATTTATGTCTATTCTTCACAACAAGATACATTACTAGATTTCAATCCATCTCTTAGTTTATACTATTATAATAATTATGTTATGTAATAACTATGTAATTTTACATAAGTATGTATAAATAAATATATAATGCAATTAAAATATAGTGCATGCTATACTAATAATATATATAATTATATAAAATATATAATATTATAATCATCTGAAAACCAAACATGAAATAATCCTTCTTGAATTTGGGGACAATTAATGCTTTTTATTTACTACATCACTAATGTAAAGTACATTAACAGTACGTACCCTTGTTAAATGCGGAAAGTCAAATTGTTTTTTCCTTATATTGTAAATATCAATAATAGAGTTTAGAAATGATAAAGTTACCATAAATTTTGTAATACAGCCATTACTAATGCACTGATCTCAAACTAAGCTTTCACTTAAAATCACTTATTAACCACAGATGTTAAAATGTGGAAATGATCTGGCTCTCTGAGAAAGGGAAGCCGCGGGCCCCAGCTGAAGCCCAGCCTGGGAGCCGTTCGGAAAGCCACATTCTTCCCCGCCCCTGTGCCTGGCGCTGTGGGCGGCCCCGCAGTGGTGGGTGGATGGCTGTTGGGCTGGTCCGTCATTGGCTTTAGTCATTCACTGCGGCGAAATCTGCTCTGCCTGTGCCTTCTGCCCCGTCCATTCTGCGTGTGGAGCCCGACAGACTGGGGTCCCAGCCCTCACCGGCGGCACAGTGGAGCTGTGGGTAGGGAGCAGGTCCACAACACGGCTCACGCACTAAGCTCTGTGGGGATCGAGAAACTCCCAGTCTGAGATGGACTACAGCATCCAAAACTTTCTGGAAAATTCTTTCTGCATAATTCACCATATTTCCAGTGAGAATCATGAGCTGATCAATAGTCACCTAAAGAACAGTGTTACTTTCTGCGCACTCGAGCTGTTTTCTTTTTCTTTTTTTTAACTATGATTCTGAAGGGTGAAGAGCCTAAGAAGAAAGAATTATTAGGAATTCTGAGAAAGAGACTTTTCAGTAGATGTGTGTCATCAACCCAGAAGTGCCCCTGATGAGCAGCAGACTGGGTTCTTTCTGGTGTGGGCCATCTGCTGGGGAGCATCTGTGGCATCCATAGCCCACACTTCGCACCTTGAGCAGGAATTAAGTGCCTCCAGCACTGAGCAGGGAGCTGGTGGCTCTAGAAGGTTCTCGCCATTTACACCAACTGGAAGTAAGACCGTTCAGGGTGATTTACTGTGGGTGCCCGTGACATGGCTGGCCTTGGGACATGATATGGGATGCTTTCATGAAAAGTCCACTGGGAGCAACAAAGCAATTATGTAAAAGGCCATTTCATCTCCTTCCGGTGCCCGGCTCACTGTGAGAAGCCGGGTTCTGCGTGTCTGAAGTTCAGAGCAGCGGGGTGGCTCCAGAGTGCAGGGACAGCTCCGATCTGAGCAGAACGGCTCTCCCACTAAGATTAGGCGGATCCCCACTGCCCTTAAACACCAGCGGCGGCACAATAGTCCACGTGTGTATAGAGCTTGTGATGAAGCTCGTCTGGGTTTTAATTCATATTTCCCTCAGAGGTTGTAATATCTATAGTTTTGTTACCTCTGTACGAGTGAGTGCCTCCTCTTCATCTGTGGTCACACTAATGTCACGGGAACACTGCAGGGCAACTTCCTGCAGGAAAACAAACTCGGGCTTTATAGACCACGTGCCTTCAACAATCTCTGTGATCGCTGAGACAGCAGAATGACATCTGACCTGTCTTCCCCACAGGAGCTTATGAACATCCCATGATAAGAATGTGCTTGAGGGTGGTTTGCAGAATATACATATGATATTTATTTACTATTATTATTTCCCAGTGTTAGAAAAAGAACTTACTTAAAGTAATTCCTACCTAGTTTCCATTTGTTTTTTCAGTTCATTCCATGTATGTCTGTGTGCCAGGCACAGTTCTAAACTTTTGGGACATAAGTGGATAGCAAAGTCTCTGCCATGTGGAGTGTCATTTTGCAGCAGGAGAAGACAGACAATAAATGTGTGAAGAAATGAACATATGATCCATTTGGGGAAATTGGTAACTTGGACTTCATTAAGATGGATGCTTCTGCTCTACAAGATATCCCGTCAGGACAATGAGGTGACAAGCAACAGATTGGGGAAAGTATTTGAAAACCACATATTCAACAAAGGACTAGTATCTAGAACATTCAATGAACTCTCAAATTGAACATTAAAAAAATCCAGTTAGAAAATGGGCGAAAGACATGGTCAGACATGAACAGACGTTTCACCGAGAAGATACAGAGACATCCAATAAGAAGACATTCAGCATCGTCAGCCGTCAGGGAAACGCAGACCGGAGCCACAGGGAGACCACCGCACACCCGTCAGAATGGCTGGAAGAAAAAGGAGTGACAAGAGCAAATTTGATGAGGAGGCAGAGAGGCGGGATCCTCACACATCGACTGTAGGAATGTAAAATGGCTGGGCTATCATGGAAAACACATGGGCAGTTTCTTTGAAAAATAAAACTAAACATGCAATTACCACAGGACCCAGCAATTGTCCTCTGAGCATTCATCCCAGGGAAGTGGGAATTTGTATTCGCACCAAAGTCTGTACGCAAGGGTTTACAGCAGCTGCATTCATGGTAGCCCAAGATTGCAAACAGCCCTGACGTCCTTCAGCAGGTGAACGGTTGGGCACTGGCCCGTCCATACCATGGGCCCTACCCTAACAGCCTGGATGAGGTTCCAGAGAATTAGGCTCAGTGAAAAAAGCCAAGCCCTAAAGGTTATAGATGTTCTTGACATGACAGGATGACAGATGAGGATTGCAGGTGGAAGTGGGTGTAATTCTAAAGGGCTGCATGAGGGACCCTTGGGGGAAGGGCGTCGTGTCCAAGACCAGTGGAACGAATCAGCTGCAATGTCCCGCTTGTGGTCATGTCTTACAGTTTTCCAGGATGCTGTCATTGGGGGACGTGGGTTAAGTGTGCAGGGGGTCTGTACATTATTTCTTCCAGCAGCATGTGAATCTGCAATTGTCTCAAACAAGAGCGAAGAAAAAATGTATAATTTCACATAATGACAAATGCCATGAAGAAAGCCCCATAGATTCTCATGTGAGGGACAGTGGATGAGGGGAAACGGCCAGTGCAGCTCTGGTTGAGGACAGAGTGTGGCTGAGTGTCTGGAGAGCCCCACCTGGCTGGTGTTCCTTGTGTTTTGCAGCTATAAGCTTTCTACTAAACACTCCACTTAAGAGCTCATCTTGGGAATTCCATTATAAATGATCACAAGCAGCATACGTGACAGGAAACTGAGCGGCAGGAACCGAAGGTACATAATCCATCCTACTGCCCCTGAATAATTGGGAAAAGGTGACGCCCTATAAGATCGTGTCACTAAGGGAAGTCACTCGTTAGTGGATCGTTCTGGGAGTTCTTATATAGTGAAAGGTCTGCTGTTCAAAGAACAGGCATTTCAGCTCATTCCATTCTATTTTCTAAATTCTCTTTTTAAGAAGAAATTTCTGTTTTACATATCAGTTGTCTTAAATCGGAATATTTATATTCATTTAGTAAGAAGCTTCAAATACCCTTCAAGGGTGTTTAGCCGATAATCCACTCACCAGCGACTTTTTAATCCACGTCTGGTGAGGACTCAGTGAGAACACAAACAGCCGGGGCATCTCTTTCTTCTGACCGGGGCGGGTGTCTGGTGCTGTGTGAGCCCCGGGGGACCAGGAAAGGCGCCGGCTGCCCCGTCCAGCAGGGATGGGAGGACGGAGGGGGGGCGCCTGCAGGATGCCTCAGAGGAAGGTTGGGGGGAGGGTGCGTGGAGTTCCGTGTGAGCAAACAGAAGGAATTTCAACGCCCTGATTCATGAATGTGTTCACGGAGGATGCAACGCGAGCCAAGTAAAACCCGCCACTTTGTCCACAAAACTATTTTGTAGACGCCTGTCACTTTAGGGAAAAACCTGCCCTTGCCCCAACTGTTTTCGGTTGTATGTGCCCTCAGACTTCCCTAGACACGATGCTCTCCAGGTCTCTCTCCCTGTGACCTTCAATGAACTTGAGGGGTCCTCGAAATGGTGGTGGAACAGGGGGCGCTTCAAGTGATATAGGCGAATTTCTGGGATCCCCAGAAGAGTAGGACATTGTGTAAATTAATTTAATGATATTTTATCAAAATGTGATTTTTAAACAAAGTGCTAGCAATACATTGGATGGAGTGACTTTGGTCATTAACGTCCTACCCTATTCATGCATTTTCAACCACCTAATTGTTTTGCTTTATGTTGGTCCATTTATAAGATTTATTTAAATTTGTCTATTTGACATTCTTCATTTGTGAGAAAAAACATGCATTTTCATAAAACCGCTCTACTGAATACCATCCAACCCATTCTTAGCCAGTTTAGTAAGCAGCGTCTCAGAACTTAGTCAGAGTAGCTCTAAATACTGACCCTAGATTGGGCATAAAGCCCATTATAAACACTATATTTGGGGGTAGCTTTATAGTTATAGCAAATACAAAATTTAAATTATGACTTAAACTTGCCTTTTGTTCTCTTTTTTAATTAGCAAATAGCATGCTCTTGTAAGATCTTCTCTATGGAAGGACTGCCGCTTATGTAGGTCTTTTGGAAAAGGGCAAACATAAGCACACACGCGGCAGTCCGCTGATGACACGAGCGGCGAGCACGTTCAGACACAGCACACAGGCTCTGCAATTAGCCCCGAAACCATCCCTACTGTCTCCACACTTTGCGGACGCAATCACAAAACAACTCTCACACTGAGTTTTATAAGAATTTGCCTACAGTTTTGTGTCGTTTTCACATCACAAACTGTAGTCTGGTTTTCTAAGGGACTTCTCTGTTGTGAATCATCCATCAAGAATTAGCGGGGTGTGGCAGCAGGTGGTTTTACGTCCACGCCTCACCCGCGGCGTGTTCTGCGCCTGCGCATTTGGCCCGGTCTCCCCCCCCTCGTGCAAGCGCGTCGAAAGCGAGCAAACCTCCCCGAGAACCACATCCCTTTTTACGCAGAATTTTTCTTTCATTATATATGTTAACCTCATTCCTCCGCCTTTTTATTCTTCCCTAGAGTGACTACATCTGGAAGGGGGAAAAAATGTAGTTATCGATCCCAATCAACTGTGTCTCTGAAATTATCAACAACACCCGGTCAAGAAAGGTTCTGCTCGGCCCCACAGACATACGGCTGTCCAAGGAGCCGCATAAAGGTAACAATTCTGTGTCATATTTTAGGCTTTACGTGCAGACAACTGTTTTACATATTTACCTTGAAAAATCTTACTTTGAAAAAGCATAAAGATAGGTTTTAAATGCAAGGTGTTTTTTTAATAAAGGCCACAGTGTCCCTTAATTTTAATAAACAAGCTCAGTATAAAGTCAGAATTTATAATCTGTTACTAAACACAGACTCTAGTCTTCTATTATTCAGCTACAACATTATCCCCAGAATAATTTCATAGCCACATTAATAGGTCTGTTCACCCTTTGGCGGTTGTACAGAAACTCCTTGGTGTGAAGCTCTTCAAAATCAGATCCGTATTTCCACTATTAGTTCTGTTTGGAGACATTTTATCTTTAAATAAATTGAGCACGTCTTTAATTAGGGCCTAAGTTGCATTGCCCACGGCCTTTATAGTTTGCTGTTGATCCTGGTTGGTAGAACTCCTTGGGTGCCGCTATGGACCTCGAGAGCCATGCTCCTTGCAAAACTTTAGATTATGGCTAAATTTCCTATTTAAGCATTTTTTAAAATTGTGGTGAAAAACAAATAACATAAAAGATACCATTTCATCCATTTTTAAGTATACAGTTCAGAGGCATTAAATACATTTCCACAGCTGTGTAGCTGTCAGCACACCCATCTCCAGAATGCTCTCATCTCCCCAACTGGAACTCTCTGTCCGTTGGGCATCGCTCCCCAGCCCTTCCCCCCACCCCTGGTGCCCGCCAGCCACTTCGCATCCCTGTGAACTTGACTATTGCAGGCACTCTGTTCAAGTGGAATTGTACAGCATTTGTCTTTTCATGTCTGGCTTATTCCACGGAGCACAACGTCCTCGAGGTCCATCCATGGTGTAGCAGGTGTCAGGACTTTCTTCCTTTTTAAGGCTGAATAATATTCCATTGTCTGGACAGACCACAATTTGTTATCTGTTCATCTATAGAAGGATACGTAGGTTGCTTCCATCTTTTGGCCATTGTGAACAATCCGCTAAGAAGGATGTGCAAGGATCTGAGTCCCTGCTCTCAGTTCTCCTGGGTAGATACCCAGAAGTGGAGTTTGCCAGATCATATGGTAGTTCTATTTTTAATTTTCTGAGAAACCATCCTACTGGTTTCCACACTGTCTGCACCATTTTACATTCCCACCCACAGGGCACAGGAGCCCCATTGCTCTACAGCCTCACCAACACCTGTTATTTTCTGTTTTCTGGGGTTTTTGTTTGTTTAATAGCCATTGTGATGGATGGGAAGCGGTACCTCACTGTGGTTTTCATTTCCATTTCTCTGATGATTAGGGATGTTGAGCACCTGCTCACATGCTCGGTGTTCATTCATATGTCCCTCTGTCCCCTGTGCTCTCGGGTCATGGCTGAGAAATCAGTGCACAATCCAATGTCATAAAGGTTCTTCTCTATATGTTCTTCTAACGGTTTTGTAGCTTTAGTTCTTCTGTTTCGGCCTGTGTTCCGTTTTGAGTTAATTTTTGTGTGTGCTGTAAGTTAAAGGTCAACTTCACTCTTTCACGTGTGGATAGCCAGTTGTCCCAGCACCACTTGTTGAAAAGACCATCCCCTCCCCATTGAGTGGTCTTGGCTCCCTTGTCAAATCATTTAGCCATATATGGGGGGAGTTATTTCTGGGCTCTCTATTCATTTCTATTTCTATGTGTCTGTCTTTTTGCCAGCATCAGATTTGGTTACTGTAGTTTTGTAGTAAGTTTTGAAATCAAAAATTATGAAACCTTGGATTTGTTCTTCTTTTTCAAGATTGTTTGGCTATTTGGGAGTCCCTTCAGATTCCATATGAATTTTAGGATGGACCCTGCTATTCCTGCAAAAAAGGATATTGGGGTTTTGATAGGGATTGCACTGAATCTGTAGATCACATGGCTAAGTTTCTTAATCAGACAGAAATAGGGGTTTTCATACTTTACAGTAGTGAATTTCCATATCCCATTTAGGCATGTACCATTGCCTTAAAAAATTCTTTTTTCCAAATTTGAAAAAAAATTCAGATTTTATTATTGGTTTTTTGGAGGCTGGTCAGGTGAGCAATGAGCAATTGTGTAAGAATGTTAAATACAAAGTTTTCTAAAATGTTCACTGAGGATGAAGATACAGTTCTGTTTAATTTATTAAAACACAACATTTTGAAGGATTTTATTCTTCAGCAGTTATTTCATGGTAGAAAGCCATCGATGTCATAGAAATTTCCACATAATCGGCCATCGAGGGTAAGCGTATCTGGCATTCAGTAGTTCTCTGTTCATAATAAGACCATAATAGACACAGAAACTTAGATAATAGTGCAGCATCGCCCCAGACCACGTCGATATTAATGACAGGAGAGGTACTGTATGATTTGGTGTCACTTTCACCCCATGTGTCAGTGTTGATATAATGACATCTCTCAAGGATTGAGCCCTAGCTGAGCATCAGCACTGGGCAAGGCCTGAACTCCTCCCAAACTCCACAGTCTAAGTGATGAATCTCCCTATTTTAAGGAAAGGCCAATAAAGGAAAGATTAGAGATCGTAGGTGACCATCCTAGGATGGCAGGATTAAGTGGCCAAGACGGTACCTGATCTACCAGGGAATAGAAGGGAATTTTGGTAAGAAATCCAGATTTAACAGAAATCACTAGTTCCAAGTAGCCTTTACACTTCAGTGTTTAATCCAAGCCTCTTTTCAAGCTGAATGAAAATACTGAGAAGTTAGCATTAGAATAGGATATGACAAAGAAATTACTCAGAAGGCTTCGCTTAGAATAAACTTTCCTGTCACAGGAACCAAGGAACAAATGTGTGTGAACCAGTTTTCTCATCAGTTGCTCATTTTTAACTCTGTTGAGTACTTAATTTGTGTTGGGAATTCCTGTAGTCTCGGGAGGCATAAAAATGAATGAAACATGGCCATTGTCCTCAAAGAGTTCAGAAATTGAACACCCGTAAGGCTTGGTGAGGTCTATGAGACCAGACCCAACGGCCCTTCCTCAGAACCAAATGCGCGCCTCGTTTCCTTCTCTACTCCGGAGCCGAGCGCACGCCCCGGCCCCCATGAGGCACTCGGTCACTTCCCATCGAGTCAACAGAGGTCTAGATGAGATGATTCAGGAGGCACAGGAGAGACTTTAACTCTGATTCGGGAGGCCAAGGGTGTCTTTGTAGAGGAGGTGACCCCAGACCTGGGTCTTCAAAGGTTAGCCCAATAAATGGATAAATATAGGAGTGAGTTTACTCATCGGGGAAAATACAAAGCTCAGAGATGGGATCAAGGCACAGATTCTTGTGACGTGGCCTGTCCGGCAACATATTAGGACAAAGAGCTTCGTTCCTGGTGACTTGGGTTTGGTGTTCATAAAACAAGGCTGCGTGCTGTATGATTTCTGTAGTCCACAGGAGAGAGGGTGTTATGTCTGTCCTTTCCCCTTCAGATGGAGGGAATAGAGTGGGCCACCCCAAGGGTCTGTCTAACTGCTCTCAGCCCTAGAGACTGGTCACCACTGTCTCTCATCTGCCCACCACTCTTTCTGCCTTCAGCACCAACATTACTGGACTCGACTGTCCAGCTGATGCTGTGCAGCTGTTTGAACTGTAGATTCTCGGGATATTGTTCTTTTGTTGATCCTACTCTTTACATTACAACTCAAAGTCGGAAAGACTCCAGGGGAAGAGCCCCTGGTACCAACCGCCTTTGCTGAGCAGCGACTCTTCTCCCTTTACCTGGGATTCTAACACTGTCCTCCACATGCCGTATGTCCTGTCCAGGCCGCTAGCCTCCTTTAGCATCCCCAGGGAAGAAGGACTTTGGGGCTTGCTCTTATGGGAAAAATAAAAGTGCCATAGAACAAGATTCAGATTCAGGGCAATTTTTTTGTCCTCGTGTGTCCCAATTAGCCACTGTGATTGCTGAGCCATGGACACCTGTGCCTTCTCTGCAGCTGCTGCTCTAGGAAATCCAATTTCCTCTGAGCCAGAGCCCAAAGAGAAAATCACACTCTGCATCCAATTTCCATGCTAAAGACTTTACTTAAAATAAAATCAATATCTGTTTCCCAAAAAATGTCCTGAATTGTGTTCTGAATGGCGACTATTTTAAAAGAAAAGCGTATTGTGCGTCCAGAAGGAGGAATCTGCTGAAATAGTTCAAACTTTATAAATCTGTGTTCTTTGACCCATTCAAATGAATTTCTTTAAAACAACTAACAAATACCATTAGGTTTCATCCTAGCACTGCCGATAACCATTTGTATGCCTTTGGGCAAATCGTGTCAAATCCTCTTTCTGTAGAATACGGATAAAGGGTTAAATCAAAGGAGATGGTTTACCTGAAAACAATGTAAAGTGCACTTGATGACATGCCGCTAAATATTTACTAAGTATCCGCTGTGTGCTAGCTGGTTCTCAAAGTGCTGCTCAGCATCCCCACCTCAGTCCTCAGGACAGGCTGTGAAATTGTTACTATTCTTACCCATCATTTATATTAGAGGAAACTAATGTGCAGAGGAGTTCACTAGTCTGGTGCAGTTGGTAAGTGCCACAGATAGGATCCAAAGCTGGGCAGGTGTGTATTTTAACTTTCCAGCCAGCCTTCTTTACTGGGAACTCTCTCTGTCCTGCCCCCGAAGCCTATGCAGACATTACACATTTTCATTCTTGTGTCTATTTCCACATGTAGTTGCAATGTATTATTTGTTTGTATACATAATGCACTGTGTGCATATATAAGCATACACACCAAGAATTTGCAGAAGGGCTGGGTTGTCACTCAATGTCTCTGTTTTGCCCCACTGGCAGGACACTGTTAATATAACTCACAATTCACCACCGTCTGACACGCTTCCCCAGAAAACAACCACATAATCTGAGTCATGCTTCCTTAGGATCATCTCTAACTCATGACATTCTTCCGATTGTTTTTATAGTGATTCATTCATATTGCTGAGATAATTCTCATGACTTCTGTTACTCTCCATTTTAACAATATTTGTTAAATGTGAGGTCATGAAATCTTCCGGATAGCGAAAAAATAAATGAAGGTGCTCGAGCTTTGATTTTCCTGGAATTGAGTTTAGGAAGCAGAAGAAATTTCCTTTTTTCATGACTTGTATCAAGGTCATGGACCACTACTCTCTTGGAAAGTAGGATGCAAACTGCTAATACCTGCTTTCCTGCCCCGCAGTGTGACAGAAACTGCAAATCATGAAGTTTTTTCTTCCCAGCAGAGAACAATCACCTTCAGTCAGTGGGCGTTTTGATTGAAGCGAAGTTGGGAAGTAGGTAAGGTCATGTGGGACCGCAGATCACTGAGGGACTCAGATCTAGGGGCAGCCATGCATCACAAAGGGCTTCAGACAGCATGCGTCCACCTGGGGGGACGGGTGATCACCAGACTGGAGCTTCTCTCTGCACTGGAGGGCCCCGGGGCCATGAAGGGAGGTCAGACACGTGGGCCACCTTCCATGTGCACGCGCTCCTCGCCCATTGTGTGTGAGTTTGGGAGGTGGCAATGGTGCCTCAAGGCCCCACAGGCCCATGACGCCTTGGGGTGACTTAGTTTTTCCACACATGAGCTTCAGAGTTTGAAAGCCCTTTCCTGCTTTTTACTCTGGGAGTAGACTAGGGAGCTTCCAAACCCAAAGATGTCAGGAGAGCACAGCAGTCCATCAGGGGAACCTCAGGCTGCTACACCAGTTCCTGACCTCAAAAGGTCAGTAGTGGAATACTCTAACACTGTCCCTGAGATCACCAGTACCAATTGTTTTGAATAATTGACTGTGCATCACAAATTTCTCAAAAAAAAAAAAAAAACCCAAAAGCAGAAACACCTCTGGAGCAGGTGCCATGCGCACAGTATTTGATTTTGTGTGTAGCCTGTGCCTTACGGGAGCTGACAGTCAGAGGTCCGACACACTCTGCAGTTTAGAGAACCACACCTCTCAGCAGGGCCCTTTGCAAACCCCTGTGGAAACTAAAACTATAATTATCCACTGAAACTCTGTGTCTGGTAAGCAATGCGTGTCCTGGAGCCTTGGGGGGAGATTTTGTGGTGGTGGTTTAAGTTAAATACCAACTTGGTTTACTACTTTTGTATCTCTTCCTTAATAATACCTTATGTCCTTTTCCAAGGTCTTCATTTTTGTTTGACACAAACATTGTGCACCATTTATTTATAAAGATCTACCATTAATACGTTTGGAGAAGCACATTCTGCTTGAAGAACTAGTAACATCTCCCATCTAAACTTTTTATAATTAAAACTCTTGTCTGCTAACGTCAGTAGTTCCTTCTATATGTAATCAGCTAAATTTTTGTTATCATAAAGAAGTAGTGTGTTGAGCTTTTAAGTTTCCCTCCAAATGTTGGAAACTTGTAACGAGTCACTATCCCAACTTTTATACAGCCTACCGCATGTACTTAATGAGGTGGAGTCCGTCTGCTAACTCCCAGAGGGGACTTGCCGTGTGGCCACGTTCCATGGGAGTTTCTAGCATGGCCACCAGGGGTGCTTTCTCTTTTTCTTTTTTTTCTTTTTAGGAAGAAATACAATTACCCTCCCATGTGCATCTTCATTAGCCTTGTAGACATATTCTGATTTGGCCAGGTAAGAATCATGTCAGCCCTTAACTCACTGGTAGGTTTCATGAGCAATTTACATCCAGTGTAAAATTCATGGTTGGAAATTAGTCGGTATTTGCTAAAGCATAATGAATGACACATTGCAGTCGTGAAAGGGGTGTTACGAGATAATACAGAAGTGAAATGAATAAACCTTCCCTCAGCAAACTCACTTTTAAAATATGGAAATTTGAGTGCATGCATTCTGTCAGTGTTGCCTTAATAAACAAAAGAAACAAACCGGAAACAACCCATTAGAATACAGCAGAAACAGGTGGACAGTGACTTGTTAGCATGCCAGATTTAACAAAAAATACTAGGTGAGAAAGGACCACAGATATGGGAAGATATTTCAGAGAAGACACAAGCAGTTTTCATCGTGGGAAAGATGCTCAACCTCATTAACGCCATAAATTCACGGTGGAGTTATGATGTCACGGCACCACGTCCCTATCGGGCAGCAGTAATCACACAGCAGTTCTGGGGAGTATGACTTGCAAACAGTTATTCACAATATCACTGTCTCACTGAAGCTTGGAAGGGGTGTGCCCTTCATACCAGCGACTTTGCTTCTAGAGACTCAGTGTAGGGAAGTCACATGCGTGAGGGACGTTGTGTTCATAGAGCTGCAGCAAGTGAGCACGGTCTCTGCAGGGGCCCCTCAGCCAGCTCCGGGACCTGGACCGGCTCTGTGAGCTCTGCAGGTCTCAGCTCCCTCTTCTGTATGTCAGGAACCGAATGCGTACCTTGGAGGGTTGTGGTGAGGCCTGAATTAATTAAGTGGCATGTGTGCGAGCATTTAGGAGAGTTGCATATTTTTATGACGCACATTGTGGACTTATTTGTAAGAATGGAATTTGGAAGCAAGTTAGCTGTTCATCCCCAGAAGTCTGATTAAATAAATTACATTGTATTTATGCAATAGAACAGTATGAATTAATTTTTTAAATAAAGGAGCTGATATAAACTTAGCCCAACACGTGTTGTGAAATGAAAAATTGCAGGGTGCAAAACTGAGTGCACAGTGGTACCACGAGTGTATCTGAAAGCATGTTTACACGCAGAGTCATATGCTTGTGCCGGACGTCAGCGGAGGGAGGCACGAGGTCCCCCAGGGGAAGGCAGTAGACCACTCGGGGAGGAAGAGCAGTGGGGGAAGAAGAATACACACGTATTCCTCTTTAGAGTCATCTGCGTTCATGTCCACCAAATGTTCATGGAGAGACTGTGCGTGAGCCGCTGTGCAGAACCTGCAGAGGGTCCCTAAGAGCTGCCAGATAGCCGAGCTGGAGGATCTGAGGAACTCCCACAGGGGTTGGGTGGGCTCTGCGAACGGTTCCAGGTGGACAGCGGTGCAGTCCTGGGAAAAGGGTGCATCAGGTAATGTCCGTGCCAAACTCAGAGACAGGCTAGGCTCCTGGAAGGAGAAGGGATCCTGGAGGTCCTGACAATTCAGTAAATTGTGAGAGTAGTAGAGACACGATGTCCGCCAGTAGGAGCAAAGGCGCTGTGACAAGAAAGCAGGTCTTATCTGGGAAAGGGGCAATCTGATTTCCGATGTGTGCATAGTGCCACTGTATGAGCAGGGGACAGGGAAAGGGGGACAGTTGAACTGATTTACAACACATCACCTGCGGTTCTGGGAAGGCATGTCAAACCGTGAGAGGCAGGGAGGGCCATCCACGTGCTGTTGGGGCTCTCTGTCTTCCTCTGCCCGTACTCGGCATCACGAGCAGTCGGTGGCGTGGCGTGGAGGGCAGCCTTGGCATTGTTCACAGCACTTGCAGGCCTGTGCTTTGCCCCCGCACTGCTCTGCGGGCACCTCCCCCGGCCCCCTGAGGCCACCGCCCAAGCACTTTTGGGCGCAATCAGTTGCCACCAGGCGGCCTGCCTGCTAGGAGCCTGCGCCAGAAGCTGTAATATGTGCACAGTGATGGATGAGGCTAATCTTCTGTCATTTCATGGGAGATTTACATGCGTAGCTCTCATTAGTGCTAATGGGAGTTGCTTGCATAAATCTTACATGCGGGTAGGTGAGGGGGAAAACCAGTTTTCCTTTATTCTTTATCGGTTCTCTTGCTCAAGGCTCTGTTCCTTCCGTCTGGGGCTGGCTTTGGGGCTGGCTTTGGCGTATAACCACGTGCCTTGCACTTAAGCTGCTGGTGCTCTTCATTTACATGGAAATGGACTGTAAACAGGGTTCTGAACTCACATGTTCGAACACCTCCTGCTTGTGCCATCATGTTGCAAGTACAGATATCCAATAAGTGCAGCCGATCCAGCAAAGCTTCCATGTGTCAGTTGTACCTGCTGTGAATGTCATTCTGCTCCGTGATAACAGGGCTCGCATCCCAAAATAGAGGTAGGGGGTAGAGGGTTGGGAACACTGAGTCCTTGTTGTGAACTGAATTATTTTTAAAGTGACTACAGATACCAATCCTTTGTAAAGTGCTGGCCTGTCTATGAAGCTAGGGTTGGGTTTAGGGGAAGGAAGGCCGGACTCAGCCGGGTGCTCACTGGCCGTCCCTTCCTCTGCTGGATTAAATGTGGGTCTAGTAATAATCTCAAGGCCAGCCTTTGAAGGAGATCTGGCGTCATCCCTGGAGGACGTCTGAGATCCTGAACACAGGCTTCATTCCTCCTTGTGTCTGAATGGGGGACAGCAGCTCCCAAAGCCTGCCCAGTACGTATTTCGAGTGCGTCCCCTCTGCCCCTCCCCCTGTGGCACTCCCAGAGCCTTGCGTGCCTGTGGCTGGGAGTCAGGAGATGGTGGGAGGGGGTCTTCTGACGGTGTGTGTGAGTCAGGATGCGTATGCACAGCGGCTGATGAAAGTTTCCCATGATCACCTCAGGTCCATCTCTTTCTGATGGCGAGTCACGAATGTGTCGGACAGCCGTAGCAAGCCCTTCTCACTGTGACTTCAAGTATATAGTGATTACAGACGGGTATGGACAGGGCATCCCGTCTGGCCCTCGTCTACACCCGTGTGCACGTGCCCGACATGGTGATGCGCAGGAGGGACCCGCATCTGAGTAGGACGGATGCACGTATGTTAGCAGAGAAGACACCATGGAGCAGCACCTTGAACACTTAGATGCAGGAAGCCAACGCTTCAGTTACCTAAACTGACAGTGAAGAAAGGTACCACCCTGAGCTTTTTTCTTCATTACTCCATTTTTTTAGAGAAAAGATCCGTTTGATGGAATCAGTTTCTGTTAACCAAAATGATGAAAATTATGTCTTCCCCTGTAATCAATCAAATTCTCCTGTGGTTCGATTCCTATATTCCTTTGAATAGAGATGGTTTTTTAAATTGATAGTCACTTCAGTTACCATGTGGATAGTTGGATAGTTCCGTGTCCATGTCGTGCATCCGTTCGTTCAGAAGATGTGACTGAGCGCCTACGAAGGGACAGCATCATCCTAGTGCTGGTGACATGAGCGAGCAGGGCGGAGGGCCTGCCCTCACCTTTCAGGACAAGACGCTGGGTGAGGACGGAGGGCGGAGGACGCAGTGGGGTGAAGGAGGCACGCTGGCGGGATGACCCTGAGCAGGGAGGGGCCCCTGACCTCCAACAGGAGCAGGGACAGGCTCAAGGCACACAGCCGCTTCGGGGAAGCTCACAGAAGCACCAACCTCAGTGCTGGCGGGTGAGGCGCCCATGCCGGGAACCGGGCAGAGGCCTGTGCGTAGCCCCCAGACCCTCGATTTCTGCCAGTGCTAATGATGGACAAGAAATCACAAGCAATCTGATGGATCCCCACTGCAATTACCATAATCATAGATAATCTATTAGAACAGGGCTCCTAAGAAATAAAAGAGTCAGTGTGAGTAAAGGTAACATACGTAACATTGCACTTTTGGGCACAAAATTCCTTTCATTGCTTCGTTAAACGTCATCTGCATCACGCAGGTTATTTCACATTGTTTGCCCTGTAAGTGTTCTTCAGAGTGGACGCAGAAATGCAGCGCTGCCGTCACGGAAACGAAATCTGCAGGGGAGATTGACATAGTGGAAGGTTATTTAGCAAGAGACGGGAGCAGAGAGAAGCTGCCCAGAGGTGTTTCCTTCTGAGCACATGACCTCACCGCGCCATCTCGGCAGAAGTCAGAGACTCTTCCGGCGCTGAGGTCCCACATGCGGCGGCTCCGGCAGCGGGAAGCCGGTTGTTGGCGGGACGGGCTGCAGGTGACTCAGGTGAAAACCGTCTGGGCGGCACCGTGCAGGTGCAAGGAGACGTCGCCTCCTTCCCGGAGGATCCGTGGGGAGGACACGGTCAGCAGAGACACACGTCCCATGCCCCAGCCCCTGCCCTGCAGGCTCCCGCCGCGGGGGTGACCCCCCCACACTCTGCTGCATGTGTGAGCAGCTGTGTGGACGTTTTCTCGTGTTTGCTCAAGGAAACATCTGGTAAAAGCCCGAGAGTATCTGGAAAACTGAAAGTAACTGCAGCATTATCCAATTTACAGTCAGCCCTGTTAAACTGACGGGGCGCTGTGCGCCAGTCTGGGTGCGGCTCGGAGCAGAGGGCGCGGAGCAGAGGCTCCTCCTGCAGGTGCTTGAAGCCCACTCGCTGCTCTGCCCACCTGCCCCATGGAGCCCCCTTGTGCTGGCCCCTGGCCTTCCTGACAAAACCCACAACGGGCACTGCCACGGCCTGCATCAGCTTCCGTTAATGGCAAATTTATGCCACATAACTTAATTCCCACCTTTCTTCAGAGCTTTAATTTAATTACAAAGACAGCAACAAAATTATTATGCAAGAGAAATATATTTTTATATTCACCTACGGTGTGAAATGTTTATGGGATAAAACCTCAAGTAGTCTGTGTTTGCAGATAAGCGTATTTTTACAGGCAAGCATATCTTTCCGGGGAAGGCAGGGCAGTCGAAATCATGTTCTTCTTCACCATGATTTATCTTGTTCCTCCTTTTGTCTCGTGTCACTGTTCCCATTTTTCTCTTTCCAAATGCACCGGTTGTGCGGAGAGGCTCAGCGTCGACGGTGCTACCAACACCGCAGAAACCAGCCGGTTGCTGAGAGCTTTTGGCCTGAGATGGCTAAAATGAAGGGTGTCCATACCTCAAAGGAAATGCCGTTACTTTGCAGGTGCAAATACCTGCCCCCCAGTAACCAATACCCCCAAAGTATTCACTCTTTAGGAACTGACAGAAAATAAAATAATATCAGTATTTTCCCCAAATAAGTATCACACCTTTCTAATTCTCTCTGAAAAGAGGCCAAGGGACTCTGTAAGAATGTGTTTCAAGTCCCTTCCAGAACTTGTAAATAACAAACTCACTTTTAATGCATTTTCCTGCCTGAACACGCACAGCCTCGTGTTATAAACACACAGCTCAGCTCTGGGCCGAGGGATGCCCCCGAGTCCAGCGAAGCTGGCACCTGCACCAGGCACGCTGACCCAAGGGAGGATGGGCTACACGCGCGACCCGCGGTGTTGAAGAGTCCCCCGGAGGGCTTCGCCTCTGCTGTTCCTCCATCCAGCCCTCCCATCCCACGGTCCAGCGAGCATTTGTCCCTGAGGACGTGCTGGGTGGATGAACTGTATGCACTCATGGGAAGTCACTCGCTCCCCAAGGATCCAGAGCACGCAGTTTTTAGAGGCTGGGACAGACAGCTACCCGTGCGTGGATCCCCGGTCCCTGAACGTACGGGCCAAAGTGGAACCGGGCTAAAGGAGTGGGAGGAGGGACCCTGGCATGCATCTCTCCTCAGCACTGGACGCTAAAAATGGCGGCACTGGTTAGTGGTTCTCAGGCTCCCACATCTACAGTCATCCTGCCAGGAAAGCTTTCTGGGCTTTTCCTCACATCCTGGGAGACCAGACAACAGCCACGCAGTGATTTCCAGACTCAGGAAGAGCACACAGAGTCCCCCGGGCCTGCAGAAGCTGGGCTCCGGGCCCAGATGCATCACATTTCTCCTTAGAACACATCCGGTTGCTGCCCAGGGGTCTCTCTCTCTCTCTGATGTTTCCAGGGGTGGACCTCACCGAGGTCCAAAGTCCTGTCTGTTCTTTATCATTCATCATGCTGTTCCTTAACAATTCACATTTTCCCCCATTCATAAACTCAATTTCAAACCTTCCTTCCGATGGTAAACTCTCCTTTTTGTAAGTCAGGGAGTGGAGATTCTGGCTAATTGATAATGTATTTACTGAGAGCTTGTCTGTAGAACCTAGGAAGGTCATATGTGGAATTCTCATCATAGAGTCATGATTGATGTCATGTCAAGATTGATGCCACGGTGCTTGTGGGAGAGAATCGTGCACCACGCTCCACAACCACCACGTGTCAGCATTAGGAAACATGTACCCAGGGTCATGTGCACATTCAGAAGTCCTTATTGGCGACCTGATGTGTGCCGGTTGCTGTTCTGGATACTGTGACGTAAGGAAGAGTAAGGGCATAAAGCAAGGAGCTTGCACTTTGCAGTCCAGTGTTGGTACAGGTGGCAGGGAGATGACCAGCATCACAATACTTGTGGTCATAAAATCACGTCTGACCCATATGAGGACAGGTCTGGTGAGAGGTAGAAATGGTGATACCTGAGTCTCAGCTCTAAACTGAGGACAGGGTAGCTAAGAGAGGGTAGGGGGAGTGCTGGGGCCAGAGAAGGCACGAGACTAGCAGGAACCAGGGAGCTGTGATTCAGTAGGATTTCCATGTCCTGGGAATGAGCGAGCTGGGCTTCGCCCCCAGCCACCCTGCAGGAGGTGTGGGGAGCTTGAGTTTTGCTCTGAAGGCTGTGGGAGCCAACTGGAAAACATGGAGACAGACAGGTAGCATGGTCATGCATGTGATTGATGACCACAGCATGAAAAACTGAGCTGAAGGAGATGTGGCTGGTGGCAGGAACAGCAAGGACACACCACAGGAACCCAGACAAGTAAGTATGGCACCTGAACAGGAATGGGCAAGTGGAGATGCAGAGAGTTGGCGTTGATGACCATTGTGTAATCAAGGAAGCAGGCAAGTGATGGAGAGGAAGCAGAAGGAGAGAGGAGTCCAAGGGCCTGGCTGCAGCCTTAGGTCAGATGGAGATCCCGTTCCCTGGGGTGGGAAGTATAGCGGTAACTCCTGAACATGGGAGATTTGTTCTACAAAGGACACACTTCAAGTTTCTACAGTGTAAGCTTGGATTTAAAGGGCATCTCAAAACTCTGCCCATTGAGTTCAGTTGTAATGGGATGATAGGTCTTAACAAGGGGCATGCTTCCTAAAAAGAGAATCTTAGGGCAGACAACTCTAACATTCCCGTAAGAGGTGCAAACACTGTGAAGTAACACCATTCAGTCAGCAAACATGCTCTTAGTCTCGTTGCCCTGTCTGGATGAGCACACTAAGCCCGTGTGCAGTGTAGAGATCATGAAGGCATGAGCCTACTCTCAAGGACTTTCTGATCTAACAAGGAAAACAAGACAATCACACAAAATAATTGCTGTATGAGGCTGTATAGAATCAGTGTTGGGGGCAGGAGAGGAACAGAGTGACTTGGGGTCCAACCAGTCATTTTTTATCACCCGAACCCACTTGTTCTGGGCAAGTGAGCCATCACTACCATAACAGGAGAAAGAGGTACCCTTGGTCTCACCAGAGCACTCCGGCCACGCTCTGCACCAGGTGGTGGAGCACAGCAGGGATGGGACGTGGTCGTCGAGGGACGACGCCGACAGAAAACCAACAAGTGGACACAGAACACGGTTGCAAGTTGCAAAAAGTATATTGGTCGGGGAGCAAACCGTGGGTAGGGAATGGTGCCGATGACGGGTATATTCTCAGCATGGCGATTCAGAAATGCCTCTCCCGGGATAATGGCAGTTAAGCTGAGGCTTCAGGTGAAGGAGTTGGTGCCAAGAAAGGTGTGAGGACAGTGTTTCAGGCGGAGGGACTAGCAGAGACCATGTGACAGAACTGAGATAAGCTTATTGAACTGAATCAAGACACCTTCACTGGAGCTTAGGGGATACAGGGCAGCATGGAACAGAGAGATTGGAAAGAAAGGAGCTGTGTCATTGGAAAGCCTGTTAATCCTCCCAAGGGGTCTGATGTTTAAGTGCAATGGGAAACCACTGACAGGTTCCAAACCAAGATGGTGCCAGGAACATATTTGTATCTTAAGTTTGGTTCCTAAACAGATCATAGATTTGACTGTTAGGGGCTGCCGTGGCAATGGGGAGGTGGTGTAGCTTGGACTAATTGCACTGATGAAGGACAGATGATTTGAGCTGTCTTGTGGAGAAGAAGCCGTAAAGACTTGCTGACATGGGTGACCGAGAGCAAGGGCGTAATCGAGGACAGCTCCCACGTTTCTGACATGAGCAACGTGATGGACGGGCTCCCAAACTGCATGAAGAAGACTTTGGGGACAGAGGCTGTGAGTAGAAGTTAAGAGTTCCGTTCTGGACCTGTTACATTGGGGGAATTCGTGGGGGCTGGGCATAACACTCAGTACATCTGAACCTCTGAATTGTGTTGACACCAGCCATCCTTTCTGAGCTGATCTCCCCTCAGGGCTCGGAGGACTTTGGAAACCAGGGTGCAAGAACTTCAGAATCACTCAATCCGTCTGTTGCATTTTTAAAATAAGAGGAATTTAATGACTTATCTCCAGTCGCAAAGATACTTCAGTGAGAGCCCAGGCCAGACCCAGACTCTCACCCTGTGTGTTCCCTACTTAGGTTCTGGAAATACAAGCATGTTCCTCTGTCAGAGGCAAACCCCCTCCTTACCACACGATGTGACTGTAATCTGAAAGGCAAATGGGACACCATGTGGTACCACAGCTTCCTCAGGAGTCTCTTTCTAAAAAGAGACTCTCCAGGGCACAAAGTCACACCACCTGGGACTGTTCAATCGCTGCGTCCTTCAAACAATGCCGAGTAGGGGACAAAGAGCAGGGAGAGTGAATCACCTCCTGGGAGGGTTTGTCTGGTAGATTCCCCCACTATGCTTCATCGCTGTTAGAATACAGTGACAGACGCAATTGCTTTAGCAAGGTGCAAACCTAGAATTTTTTTTTAATGCTAATTCCCGATGTCCTCTTCGATATTGAAACCCGGGGTTCTTTTCCTCTTGGTGTCAAAGTGCCTTTGAGGAAGGAGCACCGGGAACAGATGGATGGGGAGCCCTGGGGTCCCGGCCCCGAGGTGGAGCTGCTGCGGAGGGGCCCTTGGAGGGTCCTCCCACCACCACCTCCTCTGGCTGCCATGCCTGTGACCGTGGGGAATGCACTCAGTCTCCCCAGTGCTAAGGTTTTCCTAGCAGTTCTGAAATGGGTGATTAACCGGATCCAGCTTGACTCCTGGTCTTGAGTGCCTCTCCCAATGTCATAGCTACTGTGAAATCATGAGGACATGGGCCATCCTAAAGGGCCAAGGTGTCCTAGAGCTCAGTGATTGTCGACAGGCCAAGTCTCTAAGGCTTATAGAAAAATAAACTTTCATTTCTAGAGTTAAAGGGTTGTTTTGTTGGAAGTTAGTAGATGACCTGTTTATTAGAGCTGATGAAAAAAGGTACATAATTTAAGAACTGAAGTCATACAAATAGTACATATTTGAAATATTTATGAAATAACTATGTCTTCACAATGCTTTTATCAGCATGTGATACGGACTTTGTCTGAGTTAATTTTGAAAAGTGAAAAACAATTAATCCAAGCACACGTAAGCACTAAATTGAGGAGTCACCCTGATTAGAAGTCAAAACAGAGACATGTCTTAAAGTCTATCAAATATAAAACTAAAATGAAACAGAAATCATAATATATTTCCAGGGAGATTTTTCCAGATTAACAAAACTCTACCTTAATATACTCCAAAAGTCTATACCTGTCAGCCCTGCATAATTTCTAAGGATATACATTCAGTTTAAAAATACATTCCTAATAAAGCTAAATATAAAATATCTTAAAGACTTACACTTTTTAAAATTATAGTTAAGTCAACTGCTTTCTCTTAGCCATTTTGTGACTCTTCAGCATCTAGAGCAGTAACCAGTAGCTGGCAAGTAGCAGACTTCCGATTTGTGGTTATGGATTAAAACGGTACATGGGTGAGTGAGTGAAGGGTAACAGTTAAGGATCAAATGCTTCATACACAAAATATACATCTGTATACTTTAAAACATGCCTAATTGTACATTAGCCAATTGTTGTACCCGGCACTCTACTGGATTATAATTTGTTCTTGTGAACCATTGTCTTACAAGGAAAGAAGTGACAAACTCAAATTATGAAACATGCAAATAAACATGGGGAAATGTTAGCTAGAACAATTCAATCATGGTGAAGGTGCGTGTGTTTATTTTCGTATCATCTTAGACATAAAAATACATATTTGGTCAATATATATTGACACACAAACAATTGACAGATGCCAACAGTTTCCTAAATTACATGCAAATTCTTCAGTTACCAATTTTGAAGATAATGTTAGATTTCTTTTTAATGAAATGGGACCTGGATTATTGTATGCATACAAACATAATTCCAATTCAAATCCTACCAAGCATGGAGAGATAGCTCAGTGAAGCTATGACGTGTGTGTGTGTGTGTCCACGTGGGCATGTATGTGGATGTAGGCGTGTGTGTGTCAGTCAGTAATGTGATGTACTAGTCACTTGAGCCTGAAGTAGGAGTGACTGCCTTGTATAATTATATGTCAAGATGACTTACCTTCCTGTGTTTGGCATATTTAGAACAGAGTCCTTCGCTCCGAAGCTTTTTCTTAAACTCTAGAATATTAGTTGGGAAGAACTGTAAGGAGCATCCATTCTAGTGTTCCATCTTACAGATAAGGAAACTGAGGCTCCTGGAGGCTTGTTCAAAAACCCATTAATCACCCTTCTGTCAGGGAAGTGGCCCCTCAACCTCTACTTTTCTGGCTCGGCTGCCCCTCTTCCGTGCCCCTTGAACACGGGTTAGTGGACAGTTTGGTTCTGGTCTCTCCCATGAGACTGTGGGATCCTGGAAGGTTTAAGGGCTATGTCCTGAGTCCTCGTAGCTGGCCTGGGCCTGCCACTCACGGGGGATTCTCAGTAAAAACCATGGAACCAAAGAAAGACGTTTTCCTTAACAAACTCAAGGTCAGTAACCATGTCTCCCAACAAAGTCTAATCTTTATGTGACAAGAGCAATGTTTGCAGCCATGAAACTTACTCTTCTTACTATATACCAAGTATGTCTTGGATTAAAAAGTAACTCTCTCAGGTGTAGAATGGGATGAAATATGCCATTTCAGGGGTGCTGCCGGACCTTCCTTTTCTCCTGCTCTTCGCACCTGCACAGATTTAGAGCCTCCCTTTCTATCTGCAGGCCTGACCTTCAGAATGATTTGACCCATAAGGGGCCAATCCTGTAGAGTTGCTTCCATTCTGCCCCATTACTTTTTATCCTGCTGCTGAGGCATGAAGCCCACTGTCCTTACCACACCCTGCTCCTCTCGGCCCAGAGCCTCTGCGGGGTCTTGGGCTCACTCACCCAACGGAGCCAACCAGTGTGCCAGGCTCACCGCTGTGCCAGACCTGGATGCTCACACTTAGGCTCTGAGAGGAAGCTCTGTGTTTATCCGATGAGTACAGCAAGACACAGACAAATCAGAAGCTCATTGGCTGGCATTGCAATTCATTATTAGAAAACTATTTTCTTACGTAACCCGGTATTATGATCCTAGATATTATAGAAATTCAGTTCTACAAGATGATGAGATTGGCTATGAGGAATCATCCAAGAAAAACCAATAATACCACTATTATGTTCTTCGGTTTTCACATTTGCTCTTTAGAACTAAAAGCAGTTCTAAATTAATCATCTTAGCTGCCGAGTGTCCAGTCTTCTCTCTAGGAGCCTTCTGGGCGTTGACACCATTTCTAATCCCGACCATGGTGTGCAGGGTTGGTCTTACCATCCCCATTTACCAGCTGAGACAGGAAGTCTCAGAGATGTCACCTAACTGGATCCCTATCACACAGCTAACAGAAAGAGGCTCTGGGTTGGTGAGTTTGAACCCTTTGCTGTTTTTGCCACATTGAGCCAGCCTCCAGAGGGTGTTGGCTGGTTATTATTTTGTATTTTCTTGTATATTACATTATTTCTTTGTTTGTGCTTCTAATGTAGTAATACAATCAACTCATTTTAAAGCTCCTTTTTATTACATAATCTTAACGATGCTATTTTACGAGTTGGCTTATTTCATAGAAGTCAAGTTAGTGTGTCCTCCATATAAATATGGAGTGTTTTGTTAGTTGTCATGTGCTTTCTGTACTTTGCACCAGCTGCATTTCCCTTCAAGTGACCCTTTGGTAATTTACTCATCACAATACAGAACTACCCGAACGGATGCATGAGTCCCAGGTAAGTTTAAACCTCTTTTGGCTACAACAAAGACCTGGTGTTATGAATATCCAGTGTTGCTAAGCTGAACTGAGTGATACCACACCTGTTTTAACTCTAGCTGGGGGTTAGCTGCACACATGGCACAGCTCTGCCCGTCCAACCTCCCGAGTCTCCAGATGCAGGTGGACACCTGCCTGCCCCAAGCGGGTGCTTCGCCTCATGCTGAGGTGCACACCCGTGAACCATCTCAGATGGGCTTAGAGATGTAACTCCCATGCAATCTCCTTCCACCCCCCACTTGCTGCCCCAGCCCCTTCCCTGGAGACAGTTGCCGTGCATGATAGTATAGACGTGCTGTGCTTCTCCATCTCCCTCTGGCTCTTTGTTCTCTCTGCTGGTCGTGACTTGACCACTTGTACTCAGTGAAAACCACTTCATGGTCCCAGAATGGAGGATGACTCTGCCACGCCCAAGGTGACAGGGGAGCTGATTCTCAAAAACCCACCTCTGCAGGCATTGAGGGGTTGGCCAGCAGCAGAGTTAGGACGCCATTCAGGAACATTCTACCAGAAAGCACCACGAGGGTGGCTGTGAGCAGGGGTGGTCAACAGCACATCCTCCCCAGAGCAGCACCAGTGAGGACCCAGAGGGACCCTACACCTCCTGGCCTCGGGGGCCAGGTGATGGCTGGTGTATTGATCAGCAGAGACCCACCCATGGGACAGGCACAGGGAGAAAACACCGACCTCCAGAACCAGCCCCGGGAAGCCACAAGCCCTGAGAAGCTGCTTTCCCACTAGGGCACTGAGCTTTCTGGTGGGTGCTGGGAGTGTCCCAGTCGGGACCCCTCAGGCTTATCTAAGGAGCTCTCAGCCCCTTACCTCCGTCTGCTGCCCAGTCCCCAGCCTCGTGCTGCATTCTCCGAGCCCCCCACCACCACCACTCTAGTGCAGGCAGGCCCTCCAGATACCCATCAGACCCTCCTCGGACCCTTGTCAGGACAGCGGTGGAGACACATGTGATCTAACGTCACACCCAGCAGAACCTCAGCAAACGTATATTCAGACTGGCAGGGAACGTGTCCAGTGGGACAGTGAGACCCAGGCCACAATCCGCTGCCGTGATGAAGCCGGCAATCGAACAGTAAGCCCCTAACACGGAGCACCGCTCATTGCTGCTAGTAAGCGTTTCCCAAAACCAGCGAGGGACAAATGAGGCATGGGACGCGCGCTGGCTGGTGCTGGAAAGCCTTGTAAGACTCGGGCTCTCTCTGGTTTTCTGCTTCTCGCCGAGGCTCTGCCTGTCTTTATCCTCAGCAGGCATGTAATTGATTGTTTTAGATTTTTGTTTTGCTTCATGTATCTTGTTCTAAATATTGGGTTTGAATATAATTGCCATAGGTCACACTACCTTTTTAAAAAATTTATCCAGTGTGCAGGTTTGGGAGCTGAGCGTGACAGGAATATTCCATGTAAATGTATGTAAATGTATGCTGATGCCCCCTGAAGGCCCTAGGTGAATGTGGAGGCTGTCACATCCTCCCAGGTCAGGGCACCAGGGAGCCCGCCTTCCCTGCACGGGCAGGACAGCTGGGGCGTATTTACTTCCCTGTTGAAAACAACCTGATAGCTCTTCTCGAAAGAGCTCAAAATGCCCCCAGACTATTCCAGCTGACGAGGAAAATCACACTGGTGATCTTCCAAGTTATCTGTGTCTTTTTTATATAAAAACCAGTCTAGATGTTTCTTACATGTGCTGGTTTTTAAGTAAATACTGTTGTGCAATTTTCGGTGTGAAGCACTTTGCCGGGTAAACAGAAGGCGGCCTCTGGTCCTGGGATCTTGCAGTTTGGGAAGCAGGTGGATCCTCAGGTGGTGAGGATGATGTGTGACTCTTTCGGACCAGGGGACCCACGCCAGGATTCTGAGTATCCGCGACCTGAGCTGTGCTGTGCTCTGTGAAACCCGGGGTTTCCAGAAGCACAGTGGCCAACTCGGGGAACAAGTGAGCACCACCCCGCGGGGACCCCATGCCCGTCACCTGTGGGGACCCTGTGCCCATCACCCCACTTCACCCAGGCTTCTGAGCTTCCGCCATCTATGTAAAGTGTCGATTTCCATAGAAGATTTTAGAAGTGAAAAATTCCCCTAGTGGGAAACTGCCGAGTTCCCAGGGCAGCTGCCGTTGTGGGGGCCACAGAGGCAGCCGCGGCCAAAGCCAGTGAGGGGCCGGCGGCGCGGACACGGGCCCAACTCAGCCGCGCTAGTGGGAACAGGAAGCTGGGGGCCGCAGCGAGCCGAGATGCAAGAGCTCCAGTCTTGCACCAACTGAGATCTTGCCAGGGAAACGCAGAGCTAAGAGCGGTTTCTGCAAGGAGAGGGGACGAGGCAGTGCTGACGGGGGTCACGGCCCGAGTTGGGGGGTCACAGGTGGTCGGCTGGCAGAAAGAGCCTGAGTCTGGGGCATCACCCGGTATCTCGGTGGGGCAAGGGGGCAGGCGCCTGAAGTTCGGGAGAAGAGCTGATAGACAGGCTTGGAGGTAAAACTTTATGTGTTGTTTAAGTAGAGATACCAGTTAGATTATGCGGTGCGTGAGAACTGCCAAGGCTCGGGCAGGGAGTCATGCCTGAATTTCGGGGCCCAGGGAGCAGCTTGAGAATCAGGAAGAGATGACGCCAGCCACGGGAGGAAGACTCGCAGGGGCGGCCAGAGGCCCAGGTGCACCGTCGCCCCTCGGAATCTGGAGGACGCTGGTCCCCAAGAGCAGGGCAGGAAGGAGACACAATACGTTAATTTTTAGATTGTAGTCAGGATGAAAAACTTCAGAAACTATGTGAAATTGACATTTGCTTTGAGGGAAGTATTTCGAAATCAATGTAAAATATCTTCTCAGAAGAGAGTCCAAGTTTTCCAGATAGAAGGAAAGCAAGCTGGCAAGAGCATCCTCACCCTGAATGTTCGTTTTCCTTGAGAAACTTTAAAATCAGGCAATTCCAGAAGTACAGAGGGCAGCCAATCCTATCTGATCCTATCACTGCTTTATATTTGTGTTCAAAGGAAGATCAGCCTTCAGGAAATGCATTCCACTTTGATTTTTCATGGCTGAAAGAGTGCCTTACGTCGGGTCTGGACGCTTCTCTAGATGAAGAAGAGATTGCCCAAGCCAGAGCCTCAGCCGAGAAGGGGGCACGTCCTCACAGGAGGGCCTGCGCGGGCTCCGTCCCAGCCAGCTCCTCCGGACTCGCCATGCCCGAGACAGACAACAGGGCGGCCCCGCGCCTGGTCCTCACCAGATCAGGGAGCTGGAAAGGGCGGGGCTGGCCTCTGCTGGACCCTCCCTCCCACACCCTGAGGAGGCGAGCAGCCCCCTCGGCTTGCTGAACGGGCGAGACCCGGGGCCGACCGTCCACACAGCTTCTAGATGGAGTTCAGCTGAGCCCCGACACCCCCAGCAGCATCCAGGCGCCCCGGCTGAGACGACCCCGCCCCCCTTTCTTTCCGCAGTCGCTGTGTGCACAGCCGGGAAGTTCAGGGACCTGGTCGGGAGGCGAGCTGAGCTTCCCTCTAAGCGTGGCAGCTGGTGTCCACGGCCTGGAGGACCCAGAGCACCCAGCCCAGGCCACAGAGACACCTGCGGCCTCACGCCACGGGCCCACAGGCTGCTCGCTCCTCCGCCGTCTCCGCTCCCAGCCCCGCAGCAGGCACCTTGTCCCCCCCACCTCGGGCGTTGGGCTCACGTTCTGTTCTGCTAACCTGTGGCCAGGCTTGAATCCCGTGCTCACGTCCTCTGCCCTTCCTCCAGCTCCTCAAGGGCTTTCCACAGAGGGCACCACACCTGAGTACCGCCTGGTCCCTCTGCCTTGGGCTCCAACCTCCGCCGCCGTAATTCTCCTTTCGGGTCATGAGGGAGGCTTTGGCTGACGGGCAAGGAAGTATGAGAAAGAAAATATGAACAGTAATATTCTGAATATTCGCCATCCGTAGCTCACATCCCATTTTTCCACAGACAACTGGACAGTTTCTCCTCCCATCTGAAGAGAAAAGGGCAGTTTGACATTTGCCTAAAATGGCCCTCGGCCGGGAAGGCTGAACCCAGGTGGCTGGCCTCACCTGCTACCTGTGGCCATGACCTTTGACCTCAAGTGCCATCCAAATGAAGAGTCCCCACAAGAGGCCATCGGTGACTTTGAAATGAGCTCCAGCAGGACAGCGAGAGGATGGCATCCCCGGCCTGGCTCAGGGAGCCCGTGAGAGTGGGCAGACAAGGGGAGGTGTGTGCGCTTGCTGGGGCCGCGGGCAGCCTTCCACAGCAGACGCTCCCGGGCCCACAGTCTGCAGGATGGGAGCCCACATTCAAGGTCAGTCTGTAGAGGGGCTGATGCCTTCTATGGCCGTGATGGGGATTCTGCTCCAGCCTCTCTCTGGCCTCTGGGGTTTGCTGGTGACCTTTGGTGCCCTTGGGCTTGTAGATGCATCACTGGTCTCTTAGAAGCAGTTCACTAAGCATCCTCCACGCCTGTGCATAGAATCCAAATTGCTCCTTTTTCTAAGAACACCAGTAATCCTGGATTGAGGCCCGCCCTGTTATGTATGGCCGCATCTGAACTTACTGTATCTGCAATGACCCTATTTCCAGATAAGGTTACATTCTGAAGTCCCGGGGCTTAGGACTTCCACACATGAATTTTTGAGAGACACAATTCAACCCGTCAGAATTAGGTTTAGTGAAACACAACATTTACAGGAATGTTGATAATACTCCTTTGATCGTGCAGGACGCTAATCCAACAATGATCATGATCGTGGACACTGTTTCTTTTCTAAATGGTGGAGAAAATTGCCCAGTCCTGAGTCCTGTCAGGGAACCCTGGATAGGAAGGACTTTGGATGCACTAACCCCTGTGTATGTGTTGTCAGTTTTTAGCGGCAGTAATCGTTTAAGATGAAATGTCCCTGTCACTTCGGTCACACGTGGGTGGATGATCATCCTCTATTGCATTTAACCAATTTGGCCATGTCACACTTGCGGGCTGAAAAATGATATTTTTGGGTGGATAAGTAAGGACGAAGGTTGACCTTATACATCAACATACTGTACATCATTCTGACCCCAGAGAAGTTGTAACAGATTCACAAGAGGAAAAGAAAGATTGAAATCTCTCTCGTGTTCCATCATCTTATACCTGGTCAAATTTGTGACTCTTTTTATTTAAAAACCATTCAAGATTATTGCTATGGAACTCTGAATCTGACAAAGAAAACTACTATCCCATAAAATAAAGGGCATTTTAATTGATACGAGACGTTATTCAGCAGCTGGGAGCTTGCACTGTTCATCGGACCACACGGAGGCAGGTGCGCTCACCGGGCGGGACAGGTGCTCTTACCTGTTTGGAGAGGAGAAGAATCCCATTCTGTCCCTGCACAAAGCCTCTCAGGACTTGGAGGGAATGTAGATGTGTGCTGAGGGCTCCCGTGGCAAGGTGAGGCGCTGTGTGCCCAGTGTTCTGAGGTGGTTGTACTTCCCATGGAGCGATCCAGGCCAACGTGCATTGGTGAAGCCAGGGGTCTGCCGGGAGGGCTCACGTGCACTCACTCGGCCCCGGGGCTTGTGCCGCCTAGACCCGGGGCATCTCCGCATCCGAGACTCACTGTAGAGGTCCTCCCTCTGCCCAGACGTGGGGTCTCGGTCCTGATGGGGCTCTGCGTACCTGCAGTTCAGTGCGTGTTTCCCTGTACCCTCCAAGTGCCTCAGTCTCTGCAGGGTGCCAGGCAGTGAGCATCACTGTGCCTTCACTCCCCTCTGGTTTCCAGAGAACATATGTGACTGGGTTTGAGGGGCCTGTTTAAAAATTATTTGGATGACGTGCCCCCACTACTTAGAGCCTTTTGGAAACCTGCCAGTCTCAGAATAAAACTGAGAGCTCCTTCTGTGGCAGCAAGACCCCAGGACACTCTGCCCCCGGCCTGCACATGTCCCTTTACCTGAACCTCTGTGTCCTCCTGGGCCCGTGCGCTTGCTGCTTCCTTGGTCTGGAAACGTCCTCACTGCTTCTCACTCAGCCATCTGTCTCCTCCTTCCGTGGGAACCCGAGCATCCCCACATTGGAGGAGCTGGAGTCCAGGTCATCTGCGGGAGCCCCTCCCGTGCTGCCCAGGTTCCGCGGCCACTTCCATCTTCAGTGCTCACCCCTGGCTCCCATTTGTCCATCTTCCCTCGGCCTCTGTCTGTCCTGGTCCCCGCATTAGGCCAGCAGAGGCAGGGCTGCACGCGGGGCTCTCTGCGGGAGGAATCTCTGTCTGGAAGGGCTGCTGCTCTGGGGCCGCTGTGGACCCTGGACCTGCACTCCCTGGGGTCAGGCCCCCACTGTATGACCGTCACAAATCAACTCGAGTGGCTGGTGGTTCAGGAGAACTTAGGAGGAAATCCCAGAGTAAGTCCTTTCCCTTGGGGTAGGAAAGGCCCTCCTGGATGCGGCGTAAAGAGTCGAGGTTTTGCAAGACCAGACTGGGGAGGAGAGCCCCTGACATCCGGCACTTGGTTTGTAAGCAAAGCTGAAAGACACGAGACCAACTGGGGAGGAGGTTCGCTGCATGTGCCGCAGGAAGAGGGCCGATGGCCAGGGCCCAAGCGGACCACAGAATCCAGGAGCCAAGGGTAAACCGGTGAATCAGAGGAGAGAGAACGCAGTGAGTTCAGACGCAGGGACCGTGAGACACAAATGTCCCCTCGAAAGAGGTCTGATGGAAGCAGACGCTGGTGTAAGTGTTGGGAAAACATGCACGGTGACACGTTTACTGACTGTACGTGGTGAGGCCACCTCGAAGGGTAACCGGTATCTGCTAACATTCCAAATGTTGAAAATTGTAATACAAGTGCGTGCATGAAGAGACACACACAGGAATGTGTATCAGAGCATGTTTGCGCCCTGAAAACAGGAGGCATCAGGATTTACATCGAGGTGTTGGGTAGTTCTGTAAGTTATACACAGCCATGTTGTGAAATGATAACCATTTATAAAATCTCAGCTTCAGCTCACTACATGCACATGGAAATGCTTCCAACTTTAACTGAACAAAAACAGTTTGTAGAAGAATAGGTAAAATATAATAGCACTTATGCTTGGAAATGAAATGATTCTGTCCTTACACATGGGGCAGAGCTGACGGGGCTCAGGTGGACGGCGTGTGTGCTTACGTGGGCATGCGCTCCGCTGGCCATCATGGCAACAGCACAGACAAACCAGACGTAAACGTGCTTGCCTCCGACGGGACGGGGGCTCCGGTCCACAGGTGCTTGGATATGGCTGGGACACCTGAACCTTTGCACTGAAAATGGATCCGCATCTCATTTTACAGCAGCGGACGGGGTCCGGGACCCCTGGGCTCGGAGACCAAACCTGTTCTCTGGTCTGCATTCCTTGACCTTGCCTAAGTTCCCCAAGTTAATTCCTTTGTGTGAGAAATGTAGATAATGAGGTCAGCATCTGACATTGGATTAAAGTTAGTTGCTCTTTCTAACCCATGCTTTGCACCTGTCTAACCTACAAATCAGCTGCTCGGCCCAGGGCTAGCCACCACCCCTAAGCCAGTGTAGACATGTTGAAAGCAGGCCCACTCAGGTGGCATCCTCTGTCCAGAACTCAGACTTCTCCCTTGCAAAACGAAGTGCAAACAGCCTAGAGGTACCCACACCTCCTCCCTTCCTGTGTTTAAACCTCGGGCTCCTTGCGGGCCTGGCGTGTGAACTCTGAGTCAAAGGGTATGTGAACGGGAGAGTCCACTTACCAAGGCCAGCCGGGCTCCGGAAGGTTCCCTGCTGTGGCGTCACTCTACTAATTCAGGGTTCAAAGGACAAATAACGGCTCGTTAGCTTCGCATTGCCGTACAACACGCATGGTGTAATAAAAGGTGTAAGGCAGAAGAGTGTGGATCAGATGAGCTGCTCCGTAGACCTACTGTGACCCAGGTGTTAGGGCTTTTCTTGTACGTAACATCAAAACTGAGTCCCTACCCTGGCCAGGGTCTTTCTGCCCCTTATTGAAGTGTGACATCCCTCCAGTCCCAGTCCAGCGGTGACCACACGACTGGGGACTTGTTTTGGTGTAATTCATGTCTCCTGCCAAAATTCATTCCTCATCAACGGGGAATTGGATAGAACAAAGCACAAATCTCCAAAATCACCATTAGTATTTTTAAAGGGAGTCAGCCTGGTTATTAATAAGTCTCCTTTAGTCCTCAGAATTTAGTGTTTAGGAATATGTATTTAATATCTGGAGGCCATGTCAAGAATAACGGCATTGTCCTCACCGCTAATAGGTTAGGAGTGCGGCGTGATGGTGGAGAAAGTTGGAGCTAAAACCTACATATTCCAAAGTCCTGGCCCCACCTATCACAGGTATATTGACATTTGGGTTTCTTTCTTGCCCATATTTGTCCATGTGCATTGTGGTTTTTGGCTGTTAGCATATTACACCTACAATTTTGCAACCCAACATTTGTTTCCAAAGTGCATGATAAGCACTTGAAACACCGCCACGCAGTCTACCTAGCTGCCGTGTCACTTGGGGAAGAAAGGCTCCCGCTCCATCCCGTCAGCTCCCCCCAACCACCAAGGGGCAGGAGGTACGATCCCTGCACTGGAGAGGGAGCAGGGACTCAGACCCTTGGTCCTCTGAGCAGGGGACTGGCTGGAAGCTGACCAGGCCAGAACTCGACTCTGCTGGCAAAAGTCAGCGGTCTTCCCCTTCACACCAGGAAGTGGCCACACTGTAGGTCACGTCGCCTGGGCTGCCGTGGGCTATGTAGGTGGTTTTCCGTCGTCCCCTCTCCGAGCTCAGGAGGCGGTGAGTGAGCGGCCGAGAGAGGCCGGGCTGTGCCAGGGCCCCTTTCCCCCCCGCCCCCCCGTGCTGTGGGAAGGTGGGGGCAGGCCCCCTACGGGCGCTCCGGCAGAGTCCCCCGAGTCCCCAGAGCCTACAGGCAAAACGGCAACTCTCTCCCTCCGCGTCCCTGCGGAGCCCCAGGTGACCCGCCCTCTGCCCCCACTGCTCGAAGCCAAGACAGCACAGCTCTTGCTGGTCCTTCGGACTCGATTGTTAGCAAGGTTTTACTCGCACCTCCTTTAAACTGTAATTTAAGCAGATAGATGCTTTTTAATTGCCATCTGTGTAGTGAACTCCACACCGAGAAAACGAGGGTCTGCTTTAATTAGCTGTAACCCGGCTGATCTAGGTCAGAAGGCTGCGGCTGGGACTGGCCAGACACGGAGAGTCAGACGCAGGGAAGCCTGGGACGGTTGGTCCTACGTGACTTCGTGTCTTCATGTTGGGTAAATAAATAGAGCCGCGCACGTACATAGACCTGGACCTGTGTGTGTGCATGTGGACACGCAGCCGTGCATACGTCCGTGGGTTCTACGTTAGGATCTTGCTTTTCTTACGCAGCAGGCCAGCTTCTTTCCTTGATCATAAATATTTTTTCTTCGATTGTCTTTTAAATTTTGCCTCCACCTGGGTTTCCCTGGTTCCCCTGGAAGCTGCCTCACCCACCAGCAGCTGAGGAGAGCAGGCCCAGAGGAGCACGGGATCCCCGTGTGTTTCTAGAGAGGGTTGCCCATGGAGGGAGACCTGTAGGGACTCCAGAGTCAGAGTCCTTGTGAGCCTCCCCTGAGGCCCCAGCAGAGCCTGTGCTGGGCTGGAAGGGCCGGCCCAGGCGATTCCCCTCCCGCATGCAAGCTGCTTTCCCCTCACCTGCCCTACCCTGCAAGTCACCCTGTGAGGAGCATCCTGCCCAGCAAGGTCCTTTGCTTTGCTGAGCCCCACCCAAGTTACAAGCGGGAATGCCAGAGAGCTCCTCCCTCCCTCCTCCCTCCTCCCCTTCCTCCTTCACCCATTCTGGTTCAGTCAAATACGAACAGAGTGCTCCTTGTATACCGTGGTGTGTGAGAGATTAGCAACACAGTGGTGAGGCATAGTCTCTAAAACAAGGACAAAGGAGCACCGAAGTAAATATAAATGTATAACTAATAAAAGCTAATCTTGGCATATAAAATAGTATTCTTGAGATTGCAATTGAAGAACCCAAAGATAAGTTTGAAGAAATCTCCCATAAGATAGAGAAAACAGAAAAAGAGGTGAAAAAAGAGACAAAAGTGAAGATGGATGGAGGGTAAATGTAGACAAGACAAATGCAATTGGGAGAAATCCTCCCCTCCCGCACCAAAAAAAAAAACCCAGCAAAGACATAAAGAGGGAGAAATTAACAAGGAGGGAAGAAAGTTCTTGGGGTCAGCAGGCTTCGGGCTGTGTGGACGCTCTGAGCACGGACGTGTCCCTGCGAGCCTCTGGGGGGACCTGTGTTGGCCTCCGTGCCTCTGTGGTCTCCAGGGCATGACCTGCCTTGGAGGGACAAGCCCAACAGCGTGGGGCGTTTCCAGGGGAGCCTCGCTGGGGCTGAGCATCAACAGACTAGGGGCACAATCCAGGCGGGGACTGTCCCTCCTGTCCTCAGGCCTCCCGGACGGGCAGGTGGTGCCGTGTGGCCCCACGGTGAGCGCTGAACCCCTGGACCCATGCATCTCTCCTTTCTAGCCCTCCACTCAGACGCTGTGAATGCACATTTTTCTAAAAAATAAACAGAAATAAACTACGTCTGAGACCTTGATTTCCTAAAATAAATTTCCTAGAGGGAATTTTTGCCACTAACTTTGAATGTTTAAAAAAAAAAAAAAAAGCCAGGTTCTGAGACGAGGGAGGGACTCTGGTGCCACATCCGGCTGCCGGCCGTCCCCGTCCGGGGTGCAGAGGGAGCCCTGGGCCCCTGCAGTGAACTCTGTCCTGAGTGTAGGAAGCCGCCTCCTGGCCGGATCACAGGAAGATGCAGGGTTCCTGCGGACGGTCACTCCACCCCAGTACCGTTCCTGTTCGTTCTCCCATTTGTTCTTTTGAAGGGCAGTGTCCGTCGTGGCTTCATTGTGAACAAAACACAAAACCCACAGGCAAAGATGCTTCCGGCTTATGTGACGGGGCAGTAAATAGGAATCGCACGTTCAGTTTAATTGATGCTAAGAACATGAGTTGAACCATAATTAAGAGTTTGCTTATCGTTCATTAATATATAATTTAATTGTTGAATTTTTAAGTATTATGAGCTGTTTATATGTGTATTTCTTGATAATAATACTAACATTCAGCTGAATATTAGCTGTTTGCAAAATGCTTCTTTTATAACTATAATAAAATAATTTATTTTAAAAAGGCAAACATTTGCCTATGTTACAGTATTAAAACTGAACATGTTGTCAGTACATGGTTTTAATTTTTGTTTTAGTAGATTATGTTGTGCTTTTCTCAGTTATTGAGGTTTCTCTTTTTATTTATTTTTTAGTACATTTAATGATGGCCATGGGGTTTCTATTTTACCCAAACACACTGGGTTTTTTTCTTTATACCCAAAATAAATTATTTTTTCACATATTTAAGATGTGACTACATTGATCTTAACTTCTCTCTATTGTTTCTTTCACTTTTCTTTGAATTTGTGTAGGAACATCTTACCCACCTTGCTTTATACTGACTCACTGGAGTCCAGCAGAACCGAAAAGCACACCCTCAGTAAATATGGGTTGAGTTAACGGAAGGCATTCATATTAGGGAGGCAGAATCCTGTGCGTCTAGCTCTGGTGCTGTTCACAACAGCATAGTCATAAATGAGAAACGGAAACTCAGAAATACTATGCAGGTATATAAGTAAGTGTGATGACAAATGTAGTGATAGGAATGTATAAACATACTACCGTTTACAGAGCCCTTCTGGTACACTAGATCCCTTCTGTATATTATCTAATTTAGAGACTGAAAAATTCTAGAAAACAGCGAACTCAGGTCATGAGGTGATAACTGGAGATGATTTAGCAACCCAAGTCAGCCTGGTTTCAGATCTTTTAACCATTAAATGTTTGGCTGGTTGGTTGAGTCTCTTGTAAAACCTAATCCAGTCCCTTAGAATTCCCCACACATGTCAGTGGGAGTGTGGGTCTTCCTTGTTTCTAGTTTTCCTTCATTCCTTCCCTCCCTCCCTCCTTCCTTCCTTCCTTCCTCCCCCATTGCTTTTTTCTTTTCTTTTGTCATTTCAATCAACAAACCCATACTGAGCAGCCACTGGGTGAAGGCAGCTAAGATACAGAAGCAGGTGGAACTGATCCTGCTCCCGAATGACATGCATTCTGGGGGCTTGCGCCGTAAGACCGATGGTGAACTCAGTAAAGTTTCAGGGAAATTATTAAACCCCAAGGAGGAGGTGGGGAGAAGTTCTCTTGTTCTAAGTGGCAAAGTTGAAAAAGACAACTTCTTTCTCTTTCTGGGAATTGATGATTTTCAATCTTCTGTGGTCTGTATCGTGTTCTTGGCAAGACACACGTGTTCAAACACTTACTCACTGCCTGTGTGGGTGAAGTCATTCCTTGGGAAGATGACGTCTACCCAGAAAGGATTTGCAGCTCAGTCCCCACAGGTCAACAGAGCAGACAGGGCCGGCTGGTTCCCAGATGACAGGAAGGCATTGTGGAGTTCTGAGGAAGATGGCCCCAATGACCCCCTTGGTTTCTTATTTAACTCAACTATCCAGTTGTCTGCTGTTCAAACAAAGCAAGTTGATATAACAGTTTCTTGCTAGACGTGCTGTGTGGCTGTCTGTTGAGCTGGTTACCTGAATTGTTCGTGTTACCTTGTTATCTTGCAAGGGCGCTGGAGGGATTCTGGACCAGAGAACAGGAGTTCTAGAACCTTCTCAGGTCCAGCAGACGGTCTCAGACTACAGAGCCCGCGCCACAGACGGGGCCGGTCCCTGACTGCACCACCTGAGCAAGTCCCCGGGGAGACCCTTTGTCAGAGCCAAAGCAGAGGCCCCAGGTCCTTAGAACGCTTCCCAGGGGAGCCCTTGTCCGTGGATGGGACAGACGCTGCTTGGTTCCCGGTGGCCGCCCAAGGGTCCCCGTCCACTGCTACAACCTCTCATGTGTTGGTGAAATCATAGGCACTTTACGCTGTGTTTGTGTTTTGCAGATGGAGAAATGGAGGCACAGGGATATTAAGTGACTTCGCCTCAGTCCCAAGCTGGGGAGAGAACCAGGAAGAGAACATAGAGGGACCCTGACTCCGGGCCGTGTCCTGCCCACGGAGCCACGCTGCCTCCCTTCCTAGGAGAGAAGACGTCCCACAAGGTACAGTGTGGCCCCTTCACCCTGGTGGCACGTGGTCCACACGGGGCGGGACAGCCCCGTCCACACGTTTGCACTGCTGACTGGGGTTACGTGTGGCCTAGACCGCCACTGTGAGTAAAGCCTCCTCCTCCCAGGACAGGAGCTGTCAGCCCTCCTCGACCCCCCGCTTTCCCTCGCCCACCATCTTCCCTGCGTGCAGCCTCAGAGTGCGTCTGTTTGCTCCTCCCGCTGCCCCATCCGCCTGCCCTCTCCTGCCCTCTGTCTCTCCCCCTCCGAGGGGCAGAGCCACCCCATCCTGGGCTTGACGAAAGAGACACACTCTCTTTACCCCCAGAAGGTCTTACCTCGTGTCCTTCCGGGGCCTCCCCTCCCTCGCTGCCCATCCACTGGAGTCTGTGGAAAGCGGACTGCTGTCCCAGCTCCCCCAAACTCCTCTCTCAGATCCCACACTGACCTCATGAGCACCAGCTCCAGATGTGTTGGGGCGGACGGGGTGTCAAGCACCAGGCAGGCCCACGTCCCAGCATCCGTGGATGGAACTTCCGTGGATGGACGGAGAAAGGCGGTGTTGCCCACGTTTGACCCCCCGAGGGGGGTCGAGATCGGGACCAATGAACTGCACTCAGAGCTTCCCCCCAAACCCTGTGGTCACAACTATGCGCGCCTTCCTCCCCCACACACCCCTTCTAGAACTTTCTCTCTTGCTTTCTGTCACATGCTGTTGTTTTTTTTTTTTATTATGTTATGTTAGTCACCATCCATTACATCATTAGTTTTGATGTAGTGTTCCATGATTCATTGTTTGCGTATAACACCCAGTGCTCCGTGCAGAGCGTGCACTTTAACTCTTTAATACGTTAGGTCCCCTTCCCATCGCTTGGATAGTCCCATCATCTTCTGTCGCTGTGTGGTATCCCACACCTGCCCTCTGAGAGCCCTGTCTCATCGGATGGCAGAGTTCTCCCTTGAGGAGGAACCCTGAACTGCACATGGGTGTCGGACAGTGACAGCCTAGTGAGGGCAAAATGACAGTCTCCACACAGCTGGGGCCACGATTCAGCGGGGGCCGGCATGCCCCCACGTGGGCAGGGCCATTCTCCTGGGCTGTTACGAGCTCGCACGCCCACCTGGGCCCCAGTGGGGACACTGTCTGTATCCTTTCTAGGAAACTGAGACTCGAGGGGCCAAGAGACACAACAAATGGAAAAAGCTACACTTCATGCTTAAGATTCCAAGCCCAAACCCTTCTCCCTAAAATTCATGAACATCTCCCATTGAGCAATTTCTGAAACATTTTAATTTCTGAACATTTCCTGTGGAATTGTGTGCTTCATCTCCCCCTGAACGTGGACACGCCTCCCACATAGACATAAGCTTCTTTAATTCTTCTTTATTCTTTTAGCTTTGTTCTCTCCTTAAAAAAACAAGTAAAATGAAATCTTTTTTAGAAAACTTGGATTTTAAAAGTACAAACTTCCAGTTATGCAATAAATAAGTCACAGGGATGAGAAGTAACAGCATAGGGAATATTGTCGGGAGGACAGTAACTTCATGTGGGGACAGACGGTGACTGCTCACCATGCGAGCCTTTCATAACATGTGGGAATGTCAGGTCACTGTGTTCTGCACCCGAAACGGTTTTGTATGTCGAGTGTACTTCAACTTAAAAAGAAAAACTGTCTTAGAAAGTTATAAACTAGAAAACCACTAGGATAATTTGAAATACTTATACAATGGACCCTTCTATTAATATTTCTCTAGGTCAAAACATATTTGAATCTTTGAGTTTTATTTTTTGTACCACTTTATCAAAATTTATGTTGGGGGAATGCTGAATATAAGTCAAATACAGTCTCAGAGTGAACATAGATCTGCTTATGAATATAGGACATTAATTACTACTTATTAAAAGCTGTTCTTTGGTCACATGTGTGGGGATTTATATCTATCTAAAGGATGGGTGTGGTCTCTCATTGCGCAGCCGCCTCAGGGGGGTGTGGGGCTGAGCAGGTGTTTACTAGAGAAGGGGGCTGCGCTTGTCGGCTGGCTCACACACGGCACGAGAATGTGGAGCAGAGCCCCGCGTGAGGCTGCACACTCCAGCCTGGAGGAGGACGTGAGGACCCGGCTGCACCCCAACAGGGTCCAGGAGGGCCGGGGCCACTGGCATCAGGGTGGTGAGCCACCCGGAAACCACAGCCACACGCTAGAGCCCACCAGCTCTTTCCAAGTGACCAGTTGGGCCACCTACATTTTTTTACATATATGGGGGAAATACCACTAGCAAAGGGAAAAACGGGTGAAAGAAAATACCCCCACCAAATAAGGTGGGCACCGAGATTAATACGTTAAATGTACAAGGAGCTACTGCAAATCCATGGGAACATTTTAAAACTAGGCAAAGGGTGAGCATCAGGATTTCCCAGGAGAGAGAAAGCAAGAGGCCCACACGTGGGAAGGCGCTGAACCTCATCTGCCGTCAGGGAAAGAGAACGTGAGCAATGATGGTACATTATGTCACTCGGCAAAAATGAGGCTCCTGTGGTCCATTGTCGATCAGCACTTAGAAAAATAGGGATAATCACACATCACTAAAAAGTGCATGGATTTGTACATCTTCCAGAAAAACTGAAAATACCTTCTTAGAAAATTATATTATGGAAATACGCACCAAGATGTATGTGATATTTATTGCACTTCTTTTTAGAGCGGAATAAAACAATTAAATGAAATAAAACACCCTAAATACACATTAGTCAGGGAACTTACAGGGATGGCTGGATAAATTTTTGGACACACACGACACACCCATCCGAAAAATGAGTTGAACCCCCCAGCCTTGCCTGGAGGGATAGACACCTATGACTTTTCCTAAGTGAAAGTAGCAACATACAGAAGCTTGTGCAGCACGGAGCCCGCGTTTGTAAACGGTCGACATACAAAGGGGCCTGCTCTGTGTGTTCGTGGTGCTTGAGCAGCAGAGGGAGCGCGGCTCTGGGCGCGGCCTCGGCTCTGTGTTGCTCGGCCCCGCGCCGCCCAGCTGATGCGTCTCTGTATTTCTGCTTCTGACTGATTTCCGATCCAGTAAAGTAGGAGAAACGCAGGAAAAAGAGGCAGACACCGTTGCTCACCGACCGTGAGGGAGGGGGTCAACAGGGAAGCCTCCTGGGCTCTCAAGCTGGCGAGGCCACGAAGGAACTGGGATGATGGCGTCGCAGCGGATGGTGGGACGGAGGGGGTCCAGCATCTACGGGATCACCCCCGTGACTCAGCCCAAATAGCCAGGGTTTGAACTCGAGCCGCATGCAGGTGGTGGAAAGACGTGGCCGTGTAAACCAGAACGTGAGGAATGATTTGACAGAGGAATGGAGAAAAGACAAAAGTCAAAATGTGACTTTCAGGTTTCCAACTGAAGGGATGATCACTTCATTTGTTCAGTAAATCACAGCAGGGACCAACACTGGGACAAGGTCCCTCCTCTCCAGAGCTTGCCAAACAATGAGGAAGACCTTGTACCGTCAGGCGGACCCACCAGCATGCTCCGCTGACCGGACGACGCCTGGCCCTTCATGCGAACTCTTCAGTTTTCCCAGAACGCTGGCAAACCTATTTTCTCCTTCAATCTCCAGCATCCCCAGGACCCACGTGGGTGCTATGACCCACACACTTATAATTTAGGGGCTGGGGATGCACCGGGTTAGCTCGCGTCCAAGGTTGTGCAGCTGCAGAGACAAAGGAAGACTCCGGTGCCGGGGGGGAGGGGGAGGGGGGGTCAGCGCAGGGGCCCAAGCCTGCCCACGGCTCTGCACTGCCTTCCCAACTCCACACGGTAGCGTTTGCATTTTGGCACTTGGTGTTACAAGTTCTTATCTGTGTGTCTGTCTTCTCAGTGATTTGCCAATTAAGGGTCTTTTATTTACAAGAAACGGCCCACACGTAGAGGAACCAGGGACTAAAGATCTTGGTCTCAGAAACCACTGGCCAGTCTGTAAGTAATCTGTGAGTCTGTAAGCAGCTGCTGTGCAGGAGTGAGGGGCGCTACCCAGGTGTCGCCAGGAGGGTGCCGCCGGCTCCTGCAGCAGGGGGGCTCGCCTTGTCCACGCCCCGCAGCAGAGACGGGACAGGACCGGAGGGGCTGCACGCAGCCCGGCGGGAAACGGACGGTGCAGGCGTCCCACGGGCTGAGAGTGACGGTTTTATTTCAGATCATTCTTGTCTGGAAAAGCACCACCTGCAAGTCACTAAAATGACCCTCCGCCTATCTTTTTTGAAAATGCATTCCCTACTTGACATTTGTGAACCCCCCCTTCCTTTGTAGGAATCTTCCCTTCTAGAAAGTGTTTCGCTATTTTTTTTACTCGTTTTCTTTGTGTAGAACTTCTTTCCGTATTTCCAAGAAAGTTTGCCTAGCATGCGCCTGACTTTTCAGGGAACTGTGATATCTCTGTTCAGCACAACGTGGCCAGTGGTTATCAAGCAACCGTTCTGGGTCAGTGCTGTGCGCGGGGCGCAGGAACACCAGGACCGATGTTGCTCGTTTGCGCCCCAGACCACCCGCACTGGCCTTACGGGCCGGGTCTCCCCTGCCTGCCGTCCTGGAGCCCTGGGAGCCCCAGAGAGCCAGCCTGGCGTGATGAGCCATTTCCCGGCTTCTCGTTCTCCTGCGTGTCCAGGAAATTAGAGGAGTCTCAAGCCCTGTTGAAAATGGTTAGCTGGATTGAGGGAGATCAAGAGTCCCAGGTGCACGCACACGCGCACACACACACATTTTAGGTTTTGTAAATATGACTGGGCTCGTGGCCCTGGGAGTCATTATGGAGTCTCTACTCCGGAGCTGTGCACGGTTGCACTGGTTCCAATACTCGGGCCACGGAAGTGTTGGTGTTAGGGAAGGTGATGGCAAACACAGAGAGCACAACACCCACCCTGCGTCACAAATGATGTGCGTGCCCAGAACTTGGATATCGTGAGCATCTCTGCTCTCTACGCCTTTGGGGAACAGAGGAAAGAAGCCTTTCTCAAACACCAGGCGCCGTGCATGGTTCGCCCGTGGAATCACGTTATTGGATCCTCTAGGCTGCCCAGGGAGATATGGAGGAACTTCACAGAAGACAGAACTGTGATCCACAGACGTGACTCTGCCCACCCTCTCACAGTTAGTAAACATGGAGCCAGCCGTCACACCGCCAGCCCCCTACCTCTGAGACGCATGTCCACGGAGACGAGGAGGGGCACAGAAGGCCCCGATGTGGCCAGCCCTCCCCTCTGGGCAGTCGGCAGACTTCGGGGACCATGCCGTCTACGGCAGGAGAGGCACACCCACAGACGTTCAGAAGGCCCTCGTGCCGTGTGTGTGCCCTCCCAACCCCCCCCCGCCCGGGTCAGGCCCCGCCGTGGGCCAGCACCGGGGGGACCAGGTGGTGCCCGTGTCTGGAGGCGAGGACAGAAGCTGAAACAAACATGCTAAGACAGGCTGTGATTCCTCTGAAGGCCACCGCAAAGTCTCTGCATACTTGTTTGCAGTAACTTGCAGGGAAAACAAGGGGAAATTAAAGAAAAAATGAGAAGGATGGATGGAAAATTGAGTTATTAAACATGGAGCAAAAGTTCCTGAGCCGGAGACACAGCTGCTGGAGAAGTCAGAGAAGACACAGCCACAGGACCCTGATCCACTGCCATGGAAGCCTCTGCCCATGGCCCAGTCTTGAGAGCCAGGATGGGAAGGGTGCTCTATGGACTTCCATGAGATCCTCCCACGTCCATGACTCTCCCAGTCCATGGGACTTAGATGCTCTGCCTTGCTTTCCTCAGACTCGGGTATCCCCGAGGACAGAGAGTGCTGGACAGGAGCGGGAGAGTTGGACGGCACATGCACGGGGCACACAGCCCGCCCAGCCCACCACAGCGGAGCTACTGCCGCAGATAGAAACAGCACATGCCCAATGGTGGGCCGTGCCATAGCAGGGGACGGGCTGGAAGAGGAGATCAGGTCGTGGCTGCTGCCACATGGCAACACTGCCTCGCTAGCCGGCTGTGCAGTGTTTCCAGATCCTCCTATTTTTCCAGAAAAATCAGAAATCCAGATTTGGATATAAAGTTTCCAGATTTGGGGGTATTAGCTCGATGTGTTGAACACTGAGAGCAGCAGAACAGTTCTGGGACCGGATACTGACTCTCACTCAGGCCATGAGACTTGTGCCCTCCGCCCTAAAATCTGACCCTTGGCACTTTCCTTCCAGAACTTGCTGGCAGGACAAAGTGATGCAGCAATAATCAGAAACACACTCTTAATTCTGCAAATCCGATCTTCAATGCAAATGCCGATTTCTATTCTTAGTTTTTCATTTGGGGCCAAAAGAGCAATAGTTATTTTACCAAAAAATAGTTTAGTATTTGAAGGTCGCCTGATTTGGCATTTCAACTAAAGGTCTGGAAACAGGCACCCTCCCTGCTCGGCTGTTCCTCACGCGAAAGGAAAGACCACACTGGGGCTGTAAACACAATAGTGAAATAGGGAATAAGCTTCGGCTATGGGTGGTTAGCTCGGAGGGTGAGCTCACAGAGCTGGGCAGCGGCCCCCACTCTCCCTGGGGCACCCCGCGCCGGCAGCCCACGAGCTAAGACGCACTCCGCCCAGCAGGCTCCCTCTGCCTGCCCTGCCGCTCGGCCCCCAGAACCACTGCTCAGGGCTGTCGGGCCTCACCACTGTGGTGACAGAGAATATAAACTGGGAAACAGATTTTTATGGATATAAAATTGCCAGGTCACCCAAATATGAGTGAAATCAAACAGGAGTTATTTTGTTAAAAGCCACTGCCTTTATCTTCCTGGAGTCACCTTGAAGCCTTTCAAATTTGGGTTTGTTTCAAATGCTCCACTAGGCCCTGAGCCCCCACATGGTTATGAGGAAGCATCCTGGGGCCAAGGACACCTGGGGCTCCTGAGAAACCGACCCCCCACCCTCGGAGGTTGTAAAAGTCTTCCCAGAGCTTTCCGCTTCCTGCCGACAAGAAGTCCCGTGAGCGCATGCAACCTCACAAGGCAGTGGCCCCAGCCCCCGTGTGCAGTCCAGTGAGCACGCACACAGTCCTCCCGTGGCTGTGGCACTGCGCCCGATGCCCCACACACTTACAGAAAAGCAGAAGCGTCTCCTGCCTGCATGGGGGGCAGATATCTCTCTGCTCAGCTCTTTATTTGTATTGCAGAAGTTTTAAAACTGTAATCAAATTATTAATAAATAGTAGTTAAACAACGGAGCTGATCAAACGAATCATTAGCTCCCTGTAATTCCTTCCTTCATTAATTCACTCCTTTTACCGAAACGTATACATGCCTGCTGTAAAAGCCTGCGAACCTTTCTGCCACGTGTCCACGTGCCTCAAGGGTAAGACCTGCTCTTTCTCGCCTGTCTTCTTCATCTACTTTCGGAGGGCTGGGGGTGGGCTGAACTTCATCAGCCTGTTCTCTGGCCTCTGTCAGGCCGAGCCCTGTCCCCCCAACACACGGGCAGGTCTTGGGCTCAAGAGATGAGGTTCATCCATGATCCTCAGGGGTCGGCACAGGGCCCTCTTGTGCAGGTGCCCAAATTCACAGCATCCCCTGCACCTTGCTCTCAGAATTCCCATGCCAAGATGACACATTTCCCCTCAAAGGATCCTATTCTAGGACATTGTTATTGCCGACCGCCATTGCAATGATTGCTAGTTTCTTAGGATCGTGTTTAGGATTTGTTGCATTACTTTTATTTTTTATTATTTTTAAAGACTTACTTATTTCAGAGAGAGGAGCGAGAGAAAGCGAGAGTGGGGGAGGGGCAGAGGGAGAGGGAGAGACGATCTCAAGCAGACTCCCGGCCGAGCACGGTCACGACCCCGAGGTCAGGACCTGAGCCAAAATCAAGAGTCAGACGCTCCACCGACTGCGCCACGCAGGCACCCCTGTTGCGTGATTTTTCAAGTGGGAAGTCCCAAACCAGGTGCAGAAGTGGATTGAGGGTTTGGCCTATGCTGCTTAGGAGGATTTCCTTCCAGGGTTCCCTGATACTGTGTGTGGGTGACAGCTTTGAGCCCCGAGAGCAAGTGTCCATCCCACATTTCCAGGGCTGCTCTGATTTCAGCTGTCCTATCTAGATGTGCCAGAAAAGCCCCTAGATGTGCCAGAGGGTCCAGAAATTTGGCTTTGAAGCCTTGCCTCCGGCACTGCTCTTGCCCTTCTAGGAGACAGCACAAGTGTTATTTGTCAGGCCACAAATCTATACTTTTTCTTTGAAAACGTGGCCCCACCCCCAAAGCACTCAAGCCGTGTCCACCTCCGTGGCCAGGGCATGCCCAGCATGTGGTCGTGAGGAGGAGTCTCCCAGGGTTGTCTCCAGACCAGAGCCAAACACGGGCCGTCATCGACTCACCCACTTGCCCCCCGGGTTCCACGTTTTCCCGCCCCACAGCTGAGTGTTGGCCCCAAGTGCTGCCACTCAGAGCCTCCATCCGGGGAACAACCGGCAGGGAGGCCAGCGCTGGGGACAGGGGTCCAGGGACAGTCTGACACTTTACGATCAAAACCTGACATTGCGCATGAACTGTCTACCATTTTAGGCCTGATACCAGGCAATCCACAGACAAAGCCGAGCTGTTCTTCCTGCTCCGTTCCCGGGATGGTCAGGTTTTATGGAGCCATGTTTTTTAATGACTTTCTGAATTTTTTTTATGCCACCTACTTAAGCTTATTGACAAGTTCACAGCATAATTAGCCCCCAGATCTTCTCCTTCAAATGAACTTCAGTTATATGCTCGTTTCTGTAATATCCCGCGTTCCCTCCATGGGTGACAAGTGTGTGGCGCGGGCCCCGCGGAGGTGGGCTCCCTGCTGGGTCACCGGGCCACACTCTTGTGCCGTGGGCCCGGGCCGCGGCTGCTTAGCTGAGTCTGCATTTTCTCCTTTGCTCAGATAATCCCTGTTTCTCATTTCCTCTCTCTTGCCCCTGTTGGCGCCAAGCTTCAGCTCACCGAGCACACTCATGTGCGAGGCAATCCGGTGATGAGGCCGCAGGACCGGGGCCCGGGCCTCCTTCTGCTGAGGTTGGCTTCACTGGCTACCAGTCCTCACTGAGAAAGGTTAGGCAGGAGAAGGAGAAGAAGGAGCAGACAGGTCCAGGCTTTGCCACCTGTTTTATGCACCTCGTCTTTCTTCATTTCCAAACTGTGAGGTTGGATACCCAGCACTGAAACGGTCACAAACCATGGCGCATGACCCGTCCATCTCTCCTAGCTCTGCAACTTCCTAACAATATGCCATCCTGTCACTTAATGTAAACATTGGACAGAAATCCTAAAATTTAATGTATTTGCGCTACATTAAATTCACTAAAAATCACTTTGTCATGTTGGGGGGAAAAGTTTTTAATTGCTATAGTACTTATTCTAAACGCAGTTCAAGGAGGACAACCACATAGAATGTCTGGTTCTTGCCGATCTTCACAGATGGGTTTTTATGAGCTGAGACTTCCTTGAGTCTGGGTGGGGACATGGAGGCGGCGGTGTGCGTCATGAGAGGGTGGGCATGGAGGGCCAGGCCTCGGTGACCCAGCGGACGGTAGCTCACGGGAATAAGAGCACCGGGAAAAACATGGGCACGTGGTTTGATCTGCGCTCTTGATTTGGCCAGACGCTCTAGCTTCTCTTCATTATTCCTTGCCCAGACTTCCTCCGAGTGGCACCACCTAGTCAATGAACTTCACTTCCTGCTCACGCACAGCACAGGCCTCCTGATGGTGCTAATGAGCAGTGAAAGAACCGGATGCTGAGCAGCAGGAGGTGAAAGATAGGGTCTGGCTAATTGACAGAATGGGTAATTGCTTCCTGAATAATTGAGGGGCAGCTCCGGGGGAGAGAGCTCAGGGCTCAGCTGTGTCCAGTCCGAGCTCTGTACCAGGGAGACCCCGTCTCTCCCACCCTGGTCCCACCGGAAGGAGCAGGCAGGCTGCTGGTGTGCAGAGTGCAGGGTGACCGTCAGTGGGCTCCCGCTGAGCTGGGACCCCCGGCGCCCCTCCCCGGGGCTCGCTGCTGTGGCCTGAAGAGCTGTTCGCTGCCGGAAAGCAGCTTCCAAGAGCTGACGGGACTGGAACGAACCTCTGAGTTTTTGATTAGTTAATATTCTGTAATCTTCATGAGGCTTCAACCTGAAGAAAGTGTGCACTTTGGGGGAAGTGGGAGGACAGAGGGAAAATTATAAACTCAGTCCTGATTCTAAGTGTAAACAAAGTATTATAAAATAATTAGCTCACTCTCTCTTCAATAAGTCAGTTTGGTAACTTCTGTTGGTTCTAAAGTAAATGTCTTACATTTGAGACTTTTCTTTAAGTATAAAAGATTTAAGGTTCCTGAAAGAAACCTCTCGTTATTCTAAATGTAAGCACTGGACTTACATAAAAGCATTCGTGCTAAGGTGGGCGTGAGGGTATGTTTGCTAAATGTGAATTACTGGCGAAGGGGTCGGAACCTGAGCCATGACAGCGGGATTCACGGTCTCTGGCCCCAGGGAAGAGCGAACTCGTACTCACCGTCATGGTGTCGTCCAGTGGAGCTCCTGCCACCGGTCTCAGGGCCCCAGAGGAAGAGACTCCGAAGCACAGTTCCCGGGGAGCTTCCAAGGGCGGCCGCCAGGGGAGGGAAAGCTGCAGGACAGCAGAAGCCTGACTTTGGGGGTGGCCGGCGGGCCCGGGGCCCCCGAAGAGGCAGTTGTGTGGACGAGCGCATGCTGTCAGGTGGTCTTTGACCATAAGCTTGTGAGTGTAAACGTCAGAGATGGAAGCGCTGCTCAAGCAGCGTTTGACTTTTGGGTGATGACTTTTACACTTTCTGCTTCATCTGAACTTGCTGGCATTCGCGCAGCTCGAAACATCAGAGTCAACGCAAAATTTAAAACAGGCTCCGTAGCGCAATGGATAGCGCATTGGACTTCTAAAACAGTTTTGAGCTCTTTGGTTTTGGGGTTCATTCTCAGGAGAAAGAAAAGTGAACCCCCATTCGCTTAGTGTCTCCTGTACGTTGGGTGCTTTGCGGGACTGTTTTATACATTACAAGGAACCAACACAGAGAGAGCAGAACCCGTTCTAGAGCCTGAAAGTTCATGCAGGATGAGCCCAGAACAAAGAAGAATAGGGCTGGAATGGCCCCCCAGCCGACCCGGGTCTGGTGGGAATTGAACGCACAGCAGGAAGGGTATTGCAGGGTGCTGGGGAAAGAGTTCTGTATTTAATGAGTGATTAGTGGCAGAAGTAACTGTATCTGGAAGGAAGTAAGATTGTCCTTCTAGATGTAAAAAGATGGTTTAAAAATTTAAACATAAAAAATAAAATAAGTCTTATACAACCATATGAGCAATTAGCTAATGAGGCCAAGTTTTTCAATTTAATACCCACAGAGGGGTGGCAGCCTCAGCGCCCCCTTGGTGACAAGTTTGGTCCTGAGTTACAGCCGGAGGTGGGGGATTCTAAAGGCAGGTTTGCCGTCAGAGGCTGTGGCAGCAGCCTGTGGTGCTCCTGGAAGGGACCGAGTGGCCTGCACTGTGAACCCCTGAGCCCTGCCCCTCCTCGAGGCCCTGGTCTGCACCCCAGGCCTGCAAACCCCGGGGTCTTTGCACAGCCCCTTCCCTCTGCCTGGAACACGCCCCCCCCCCCCGACTTTTAACCTCAGACCTGCAATTAACCTTGAAAAATCAGCTCAAACTCCCTCCCCCCAGGAAGCCCCACTTTCTCTCCCAGGATGGGTTAGACGCAGCGCATCCAAGCCCCGCCTGCCCCGGTGAGAACAGTTCTCTAGTGATCTCCTCCGGCACCCCATTAGCACTCAGTGTTGAATTCCTTAAAGAATAGGATTTCACCCCATTATCTCTGCACCCCTGGTCCCATGACAGGTACGCAGCATGGCAGGATGGGACACGGTCTGTTTCCCATCACTTTCCTGAACGCTAGCGCACGTTTGCCTCGTGTCACGTGGGCCTGATCTGCTTTGCTACAATTTTACAGTGTTTGGAAAATTCTCCCACGTGGAGTAGTGATTTCGGAGCATCGACGTGTTATCCGGAGGTGCTGTGGCCTTATTCTGCAGATCCACAAACCGTGCCTGCACTGGGGGATTCCAGCCCCGAGCCTGGCTGTGCTAAAATAGCAGAGGAGGGCCAGGTGCCCAAAAGAGGGGCAAACAAGCCGCTGCGTCATGCTCCTTTTCCCTGAAACGTTTCTTGAGTTCTTCTTCCTCCATCTGTCTTCCCTGGACGGAGCGAGCTGCTGTCTCCATGGAGGCCGGCACAGCGCTCCTTCTCAGACAGCCCATCTCTGCCTCCCCCCCCCGCCTGCACCTGCTCTCAAACTGCCGCTAAATTAATTTTTTCTAAAATACACTTGTGAGGCCCCTCCCCAGCCCACATGCGCCAGAACACCTGCTGGGTCAACAGGGGCCGCTCCCGGGTCTGCCAGGCGCTCAGAGCACCCTGCCCCACGCTCCCCGTGGCCTCAGCCCTGCACTGCGCATCAAGCCTGCCTCTCCTGGTCTGTGCCAACCCCCTGACCTGCCCGCTTCCCGGAAAACAGACCCCCTCACTCGTTCGCGCAGCAGCTTCCAGTGTCTCCACACGAGCTAAGACACAACCTTCCCTTCTTCAGCAGACAGCTCTGAAATCCCACAACTTTCCCGATGAAGCCTTTCCTCAGTGACCCACCTCACACCAGCTCCTCCTTTCCTCAAATTCCTGTTTTATTGAATCTGGCACAATCCTAGGTCTGCACACACATCTCCCATTAAAAGACATGAAGCTCATTAAATGAACTGTGGTTTTTATTATATGTATGTTTTCCTCTGCTGCTGCCAGACTCAGCAAACAGTATTAATAAATAATCAGCTGGTGGTCAGTTGTCAGGAACACTCCATCGGGGGCTGCCGGTGTAAGGCAGGGACACGTCAGTGTTGCCTCTGTGCAGGATGGCGCCTTATGAGCAGTTCGTTGTTAGAGCACATCTGCCCGTTCTCTGCTTCACGTGAGTCTGACAGAGCCCCGAGCATCTCACGACCCTTCTGCACCCCATCATGTCCTCCTCATCCTAACCTGTGGGGGAAGTGAACTGGGCACGGAGCACATTTTGGGGTGCCCCAGTCTTCTGCCTTGGGGTACCTGGGCCAGGAAAGGGCTTCACAGATGGGGGTGAAATGTCCTGTCTTGTGACTGGGGGGTTTCACCCTTACGGCTCTTCCCTCAGCAGCCCCGCTGTTGTGTCGAGTGAAGGTCTCCTACTGGGCAGCTTTGCCGTGTGTACGTTACACGTACGTGTGGAAGTATTGGGTGAGCCAACACGCTGTCTCCATGTCCCCCTGTTCAGCGGTGGTCCCTCGGCTTAAAGATGATGCATAAGCCAGGTGGCTTGGTTTCAGGGCCCTGGACCAACAATTCTACTTGGATGACCTTGGGCAAGTCCCATCTATAAAACGGCTGTAACAAAGATACCTTTCTTACAAAATCGTCATGAGGACCGGGCAAGGTAATACAGGAAAATGCTTTCCAATCTCCAGTGTGAGATGCGTCCGTTACTATGGGCAGAGGGCCTGGATCCCCAGGACGCATAACATGACAACTTAGAACAAAGTGGGCGGCGATTGTATCTGCACCTAAATGACACAGAGTCAGCCCCCAAGTTAAACACGTCCTCCTTCTGCACCCACCTCCTCTTCTCTTAACGATGTGATCGGGTTACACTTTCGGTTCCCAACTACATGTATGTACCTGTTTGCACACGTAACATCTATCTCTTATGTTCTTGGTACAAATTAGGCAGCTCAGAATTAACCCAGATATATCCTGATCTGTCTTTGAAAAGGGTGAACAGTCTGCCCCTGAAACTTCGTCAGTCTGCCCTGTTAACCGAGGGCGGGGCCTCCCGATGATGCGTTCCCTGCAAGGTCGAGGTCTGCTTTGATTTTTTTAAGTAACACAGTTAGATTGCCTGATGCTCTCCTCCCCACGCGCCTTCCAGAGGGCTCCCCCATAGCCACTCAAATGCTGGGGCTCGGGGGCATGCATGGCTGGCCTTCGCAGGCCGGAGCCGCACACTGACCGCCTGCTCATCTATCCACAGATGGAGGTGGACGCCGAGGAGAAGCGCCATCGTACACGGTCCAAAGGGGTTCGAGGTACGTCCACGCATCCCCAAGCCCCTGGAAGCCCTGCTCAGGGCCCCCTTCGTCCTGCGGAGCTGTGTGCACCGTCCGTTCAGACCCCTGTTGTGACACCACACTCTCGATAGCATTCTGTGGGAGAGGGGATGTGTGATAGATGATAAATTTCTATCTGTTTTCCATCTCTCTGCAGTTCCCGTGGAACCAGCCATACAAGAGCTCTTCAGGTCAGTGCTCTGCGGGCAAAATGTATCCCCGTTAGCAATTTAGAAAATCCATGCCTTTTAATGGGCAGACGGCACGCTCGGGCTCACTGGCGGCTTGCTCCTGCCGGACTGCTCTGATGGGATACCTGCTAATAAAAAGCAGCTCCAATAGTTCCCCTCCTTCTCTCTGTCTGTCTGTGTACCCTCCCACCCAGTGCTCCCGAAGTGCTCCCCACCCCGAGCAGCGCGCTCGCCCCCACCCCCAGCGGCGCACTTGCCCACCCCCCAGCAGTGTCATCATCCCCCCCCAGCAGCTCGGCCCCCGTGTAATTACCTCTTTCTCTTTGCAGTTGTCCCACACCTGGCTGTGACGGCAGTGGTCACGTCAGTGGCAAATATGCAAGACACAGAAGGTAACAACCGCCTCTTTCATAATGTATGGTATACACTGGCTTGTCTAGGGTCCAGACCAAAGGGTGACGATGAGTGGGGGGTGTTCTTGGAAAACAGTGAGTGTTGTCTTTTCCTCCTCTCTCTGATGTGAACTCAGCCTTTGGTTTCACGTGCAGGGTCTCCAGGCAGAATTCACGATAACACATAAGGTAACACAAATTAAGACCAGCCTTAAACTCATTTTCCCACACACACAGCGGCGTGCTAAGAACCTCCCTCTGCTTCACTGAGACAGCCTGCTGGTCCTTGGCCCTTTGCTCATTCTGGTAGCTGCAGGATGGTGGTAAGTCACGGAGGGTAAATGAGAGTATGACCTTCTTGATCTTCCTGCAGGAACTCAGCTTCTGTCATTGGGAAGGGAAGCCCAAGCTGGTACCTGGGCAGCTGCAGGGAAAGGTCCTGGCAGGAGATTAATGTCCAGGACAGATCACACTAATGAGGCTTTGAGGCTTAAATGATTATATCATTCCTCTAAATACTGAGGTTTGGGTCCATAACAGAGGTAGGTGTGGAAAACATCTACGAGATCAGGTGGCTAGGTAATTATGGCTAAAAATGCATCACAGCAGAATTATATCACACACACTTCAGGCCAAGAGTCATGAAGAGATCAATCTTTAGATTTACTTTTCCATAAGGAATTTCTTCCCTGTGATATTAAGGCAGCTGTACCTTTCAATGGAAGATGTTGGGTATGAGGAGTTAGAGATGTTTACAGGCTTTGTAATAAATTTTTAGCTAATTTTTCACAAATTAGGTTACTGGGTCTAAGGTCGTTCATCCTAACAAGCCATCAAGAACCAAGCCCACGTAATGAAAGCTCAGATGCTCAAGCAGGTGTGCCGGCCGCACCTCGGGGTGACCTTCCTTCACTGCCTGATGTTTTATTTCCTTTTCAGCTGAACATTAATTTATGGGTGAAATCAAGCAATTATTTTGATTGTCCTTCAGTAAAATCAAGGGAAAAATTATAAATTACTCCCCAAGTCCCCATGCTAGCATTTAAGGAGACAGGGAATTTTTAATGAGCATCCATGATGAAATGGCTATCAGACTTCTGTTACATACCAAAGGAGTGACAGGTCGGTTTTTAAGGGAATTTTGTGATTGAAACATTAATTTATCCTATTATTATTGCTCTTGTATATTATAGTAAATTACCGAACATGTAAGTTAAATAATTAGTTTCTTTAAAGTATTTATGTTATTTTATAAAGGTATATGCATGTAAATCCTTAATCTAAAAATTTTTAAAACCATGTTGCTTATATTTTCAATGAAAAACAAGTTAGCAGACCAAGAACAAAATCAAGTTTTTCCCTTGATCATCTCTTGATGAGTCAGTAGTTGAACTTTATCATCCTGTTACTTTTTTGGCTAAAAAGTTTGGATTAGATGTCATCTAGACATAATTTGATAATCACAGTTTTTCAGGAAAAACCATGAAGTTTTCAAAGAATCACTCAAAGCACATTCTTACCCAAGGTGCATCCCATTCAGCTGCGAGATCTCCCTGTGAGATCTCCATCCCCGTGTAAACAGTAACTGAGGCTTAGCTTGGGAATGGCTTGAAGATGGCCAGGCTTCATTTTCCTTTGAGACATAATGCTGGTGTGAGCACAGAACCCCACCCCAGATCTTACAGGAGTGAAGAAGGTGGCATGTTAGAGAAGATTCACAGGAACAGCTAATTTAGACAATTTTTCAACACATGGTTTAATTTAATTTAAAATAATATCGTAAGTTTTGCCATGCACCATAATCTATGTAATTATTAGAACTCTTAGTATTTTAGTAGAAAGAGTCCATGTGGTGGCCGTGGATGAAGAGTGATTTTCCAGGAAGGGACACAGGTTCTGATTTCCTTGGCGCCACTAGTCAACTGAGGGGGGGGCGGAGTTTGGACAAATTATTTACATTTACGGACTTCTATTTCCTTGGTTTAAAGAATGAGATGCTTACAGACTTGTTATGTAAAACCAATAACCACTCAAAACTTATGTCACCTATGTGCCAGTTCTCAAGAGGAGTGTAGTGCAGCATCAAGTGAAGCTTTCTGAGTTTTATTTTTGATGTCTCTATAGTATCAATACTTTTCTGTTGAGTATGGTTGACGCACTATGTTAGATTAGTCTCAGGTGTACAACATGATGACTTGACAACTCTACGTTGTGCCGTGATCGTCGCGAGTGTGGTCCCCACCCATCCCCACACGACACGGTTACAGTGGCATTGGCTGTGTCCCCTGTGCTTCCCCCTGACTTATTCATCCCCTCACCGGAGGCCTGTACCTCCCACTTCCCGTCACCCGTTTTGCCCTCCCCCTCCCCTCCGGCAACCGTCAGTTTGTTCTCTGTCTTTATGGGTCCGTTTCTGCTTTTTGTTTGTTTATTCATTTGTTTTGTTTTTTTAGATTCCACATATGAGTAAAATCGTATGGTATTTGTCTTTCTCTGACTGACTTATTTCACTTAGCATAATACCTTCTAGAGCCTTCTAGTGTTGCAAATGGCAAGATCTCATTCATTTCTGATGGCTGAGTAATATTCCATTGTACATATATGCCACATCTTTATCCGTCCATCAGTCGGTGGACACTTGGGCTGCTTCCATATCTTGGCTACTGTAGATAATGCTGCCATAAACAGGATGCATGTATCCCTTCAAATTAGTGTTTCTGTCTTCTTCGGGTAAATACCTAGTAGTGCAATTGCTGGGTCGTAGGGTAGCTCTATTTTTAACTTTTTGAGGAACCTCCATACTGTTTTCTAAAGTGGTGGCACCAGCTTGCATTCCCACCAACAGTGTAGGAGGGCTCCTTTTTCTCTGCATTCTCACCGACACCTGTTGCTTCTTGTCTTTTTGATTCTAGCCATTCTGACAGGTGTGAGGTGACAGCTCATGGTGGTTTTTGATCTGCATTTCCCTGATGACTATATATTACCAGTAATTTTTAACTAAGGGATGACATTTGAATTTCTCAAACTGAAAAGTTGCTTCTTGTAGTAGATCAGACTCATGTATACATTAACATCTTATGACTGGTGCTATTTCAAATCTGTATGATTTCAGTTATTTTTGGCTTTAAAAGATTTCCTGCTTCCAAAGTTTCTCCTCTCTCACAGCTATTTATGCACATAAATACCTGCACACACCCCACAACACAAGTGTGACATTGACCTCTACTGCTTTGTCCCTGCTGAGACTCAGCCTCTTCCGATATGACAAGAGTGGCAGCCTGAGTCTTGGTTTTGATGAAATTACCCATCCTTTTGGTCTTTCAGCAATAAAATGTTCAGTGAATATAGTCCTCTTAGGGATATAACTTCATTTTATTCATATATCATGTTAGTTCATAGCCAAGTAAAAAGGTGTTTTAGTATGTGGACAGATCCATTTATCTGAACATACAAAAAGTAATTTGAGGCAAATGGGGGGAATTTATAATGTAAATTTTTAAAAATTTTTTAAGACATTTGATACCAAGTGATAAAATGATGCCTACCAGCTAAACTTTATTTTTAGCATAGGAAAATGAAGAAATCAAAATCAAGTATACCTTCCCTATTCCAGACTGTCACTTTGTGGGGCACCGACCCCCAATGGCTGGTCACGCCACCTCAGTGATGTTTTCTCAGTGTGTTAGAGGTAGGGCTGTGGGTCTGTAAGAAACTGGGACTGAGGTTAGAGGAGAATCAACCACCGGATAACACCTGTGAAAGGAAACAATACTGTGAAAAAGGAATTTGCAATTTAAGATCCTGGTACAACATTTGCGGGTGTAGAGCTAATGTTATAATACTTCTTTTATTAGATGGTCCACCTTACGTCAAAAATCTTGTGCTTAAAGAAAAGATAATCTGTTCCTGGGTATTTATTTGTGTTCATAGTTCATGAACAATTTGAGGTAGTTGATAAACACATGTACAACTGCACAATTAAAAGTTGAATCACAGAGTAAATTAGGAAAAACACAAGGGAAATAGAAACATAATTTTACCAGAAACCCAGGATATATCAGAGGTTTAGATATAGTCTGATATTGTGTTCTGAGTTTTCTGGCAGCCAAGGAAAAAATGAGAAAAATGAATGATGGTTTCCGTTATCTGATAGAGGTGTTCCATCAGTTTCTCAACACTGACGATAAATACGTTCACACCCCCATATACGGACCAGCGGGGATCCAAGGTCACTCACCATTCTGTGCGCTGGAACGACCAGGCCTCTCATGCAGCTAATGAGTATAACAAACACTTATCCTCAGAAACGTTGTTAGTATCTAGACACATGAATCTGACTTCTCTTCTTCCCACCTGAGGTTTTATGTTATTGGCATAAAGTATGACAAAAACACCGTGGACTTTGCAATCAGGGCCAGAAATAATTCTCCTGTTATGAACCAAAGTACTAACGCAGTCTATTCTGTATGTGGGGAGTATGACCTCTTCCTCTGGACCCGTGGTCACATGGCCTTGCACATGGCCCAGGGAATTCTGCTCCTCTGAGTGCATGCAACTTTTCTTGCCATACTTGTGGGTAGCTGGAGACATTCTTATATCTCGAACGTGGGTCCAACTACAGGGCTTCCTTTGCAGATGGGAAAACTCACTCTTGGTCATCCTAAGGGGGTTTTCCAAAGTCTTAGCCGCCTGAGTTCAGGAACAGGAGCTTCCTGAGCTCCCTCGGCTCTCCTCCCAACCATGTCCTCTCCTAGAGCACAAGCACTGTGACCTGTTAGCGTTGATGATACCCATGGGTGTAAAGCAAGTAGCTGCCCACACGTCTGCAGCTATTCCTACAGTGGGTAGGTGGCAGGAGAAAATGGAATGCCTGGAAGGCACACACTTGGAATTCAAGAAGTTGCTGGCCTGTGGCTCTGTTGGCAAGGAAGGGTCCGGGCCAGGTGGAGAGCGTGTAGACCCAGCCTAAAGCCCGTGGCGTGGTGTGAGCGACGCCGCAGGGCAGGGCGTCCGTGGGTGCTGAGCCAGACCCCCAAGCTGGGGGGAGTGCCACAGGCTAGGCTGTGAGGCCACAGGATTTTCTGGGGACGTGCCCCAAATCAAGGATGGAGATCTTGAGGAAGGGTGGAGACACAGTGACAGGAAGCCCCACATATCACTCTTTATCTAAAATCATTTTAGCAGTTCAACTAGCTGATATAAAGAGATGTCGTTATTAATCCAGAGCATTGCATGAACTAAGATATGAGCAAAATGCCAAATGTCAAAGCATTGTTTGTGTCAGAGACAAAGTAAATCAATGTTTAGAAAGGGGTAGATCTCTATAAAGTAAATTTATCCCCAAAATAGTGGCCAGTTTACTGTTCTTAAAGTTTAAAAATTTTTCCCAATACCAATTAGAAATAGGAATAATAAAAATTTATTAATATCTATTACAAAGTTAATACTAAACCATGTATAGGAGTTTGGATTTTAGCCTGTTTTATAATAGCTATACACGTACTGGAACATTTGAAATTATTGGACTTGCTTACTTCTTTCTGAATAGTGATTTTTGCATAAGCCTCTACTGGGAGAAAGAGAGAGAGAGAGATGGAGGAAGTCCTTAACGTAGATTCATTCTTCACTCATCTGTCTTGTCATCCCTCCGGATTTATTTCTGAAATTTAATGGATTTCATTTATATTTACCCTTCACTTCAGTTTTTGAAATTACGTGTTTGTTGAGCAAAAGGTTCTGATGGAAATTTGACCTGAAATTTAGCTTCAGAATCTTGCCCGCTCAACAAGCACCCAAAAGCTAGGTGATGGGTTTTGGTATTCTATTTAAATCCTCCCAATTTAGAAAATCCAGAGTCAAATCAGTTGATCTTGAAACTTTCAAATTAAAAGCTCCAAATGGTAGCTTTTCTTTTTTATTAGAAAATTATTGGATTCTCTTTGGCTTATTGTACACATTCCTTATTCAGATTTTCTCCCATTTCATATACCTTTGCACTCACCAGTGTGACTGTCATGGCGGCAGCCGGGGGTGAATAATTGCCTGTCTTCACGGGAGCTTGTTCTGGAGCTGAAGTCGAGGGCTTGCTTCCTGATGTATGCATGCCTCATTTGGATTCTGCCAACAGCCTAGGGGCTGTATTATTCATGCCTTGACAGAGAGCACTCACTAAAAGCCTTGGAACAGAGCCAGGTACTGGCGAGAGATAGTGGAGCATTGCAACGTGCAACTGAGAGGAGCATCTATAATCCAAAAAAAAAAAAAAAAAAAAGGAAAAAGAAGAAACAGGGAGGAAGGCAGAGAAACAGGGATCCCTGTACCTCCCTTTTACCAGTTTTATATTGATAGAAATTTCATTTGCATTAAAATAAAGTACCCTAAAATAATTGCATTTTTTCCTAACTACGCTTGAAAGTTTAACACAATTTTCCACATTTAATTGCAAAGCTGATTTTAATTAGTAAGGCCCTGCATGTGAAAAATGAAGATTCGCTTGGGTGCATGGAACACACTGCAGTGTTTGCTGGATGCTCTAATTAATGTATGGCTGATGTACAACCGGGTGCACTGTGGGATGTTTATGAAAAATTCTGTGCACGAAGCCACTCAGCCGGTCTATCTGTGTTTTACTTCATGAACCCACAAGAATAAATAACTCCCCCCTTGTTCTTTATGAGACATCATTGTGCCTGCCATCACCCCATCCGTGAACTTTATGGCATGCCTGTCCTTTTTACTATTTGTCACTGGCATTATAAATCAGAAGTTTGGGGATATATATTTTAACATCAATTTGATGGCTTGTGCAGTTGCACATGGAGCAAACATTTTGAGATCTAGAGACTTCTATGTATGAAGTAGAATCAGAGCAAGTGGGTTCCCAGACTCGTCATTCACAGCTGATTATTAATCGTATATGTGCAAAGACACAAAATTCAGGCACAGTCTTTTCAGACTGATGTGGTTCTTAACCTTTATGTCACAATACATCCTTTTTTGGGGGAAAAAGAAAAAAAAAAGAAGTTGCCTCCCCATTATCCTGAAAAAACAGTTTGCCTGCTGCTGGTCTGCAGGACATCTGCCCAGATGCAAGGTCTCCGGCCCTCGCCTCGTCCATTACATACGCCAGAGCACAGCGTGACTGATTCAGTGTGTTTAAAACTGAAAAACAAAACATATCATGCATTGCAGGGCATATCTTTGATGCTGACAAACCTAAATAAGTTTCAAATAATTCCATATTCAAAGAGAAGGTACGTGGGCATTTTCTGGTACTGTCAGGAAGCCTAAACCAGGAAGCATATGTACGGAGACTCCGTAACATTCACCATCGGTATTGGCCAAGTCTAGATTTAGCAATTATAGTCTTGGTCTCATTTCTTGGCTCATGATTAAAATCTATAAACATGGCTTTGCAACATCCACAGAATATTCATCGGAAATTGGTGTGTACACAGCTATTGTCTTGGGTTTACCCCCCGAAACACCCACAGTTCCGTTCTGACCGCCACCATCTGTGTTGGGATGATGGCAAATACAAGGCAGCCGCTTTCTAGATGGGACATGTGGAGCGGTGGGTTCCTGAGGTGGTGAAGGAGGAGGTCAGAGGGGCTGAGCTGCAGGGGGACCCACAGTGCGCCACGGGTGTGACCACCAGTCCTCAGCTGCAGGTGGCAGCTCTTCCTCCAGGGACAGGAGAGGCCGATGCCGGGCTCCTAGTGCGGCAGGGTGTGTGTTCCCCAAGTGAGGGAGTGAGGGCAGTGGCAGAGGGTGGGGGCTTGGGGTGGGGAAGGCCCCTCGCCAGATTCCAGTGCACTCAGGAGAGGGTTCCAGGAGGAGCTCCCAGCTCCCAGAGTCGGTATCACAACTGATGATTTTGTAGGAACGCCCTGGTGGGCAGCACTGTGCCCCATGCTCGAGGGCGTTCACGCTGTTGTCATCTACGCCCGCACTTCCAGGACCCTTGCGAGAGCTGACACCAGAAACAATCACTTCTCCTGCTTCTCTGCCTCATGTCCTGAAGAGAAAATGGTGCTTCAAATATTAGACCCCAAAATATGATTGCAACCCCAAACTCCAGCAAGACACTCTTCCTGCCTGAATTACTAACAGATGGAGGAAAGTGCTCGCTTGGCCCTAACGTTGCTCGGATTCAATGAGATTGTAGGGCTTTCATCTGAAGAGTTTCTGTGTGACTAAGGATGTTGCCAGCTACCGGTGAAAACCCACCTCCAACAGGCTTAAAAGTGCAGAATTAATTGTCTCACCAGGAGCCTGACTCGGGGGCTTTTGCTCCATCATCCGGCGCCTCTGCTGCAAAGCGTTCGGCTCTCGTGTGCTTCCGCAACACAGGACTGAAGAGGCAGGAGGAGTCCTTCCTAGAAACTCGCAAAAAGCAAGGCGGAGCTCTTCGGGAGCTGCCAACACCATCCTCTCGGCTCTCACGCTCCATGTGGGACCTCGGCTGTCCCCGAGCCATCCCTGACCAGCACACATGACCGTCCTCATAACTGTCCAGCCCATCCCGGAGCCAGAGGCTGGGTCAGCTTCCCCTGAGGCAAGGGTTCTCAACGTAGGGCTCCATAACCGGGAACATCAGTATCACCTGAGAACTTTCTAGAAAGGCAAATGCTTGGGCCCCACCCCAGACCTGGTGAATTAGTCACTGTGGGGTGGGGCCCAGCACTCGGTTTTTGCTACCTCCCCAGGAGATTCTCATGCTCCCTGAGTTTGAGAACCAGCTCAGGAACAGGTGTGTGTGTGTGTGTGTGTGTGTGCAAAAGACAGATAACTGGTCAGATGGAGTTTGCAGGTAATGGGGAAGTGTCTAGCAAGAGCATGTATGAATCTGAAAGCCAAACCAAACAAGCTTGGGTTGATAACAGAAACCTTGCTCCAAAGACCCTAAGTGCCAGAAGCTACCTTAACACCTCAGTTCCGGTCTCAGCTCCCTGGTGGTGGGAGACCCAGGAACGTCTGGTCACAAAGTACAGACTTGGGCAGACACCGCAGGACAACCTGGCGTTCCACCACACAGACTTCAGTCCTGTCTGTGACCGTGATGTGTTTCCAGAGTTTCCCAAGAACCGAAGGAAGTGGGCTGTCCCCCTGCAGCCCCCAGCCATGACCCCGGTAGGGCCTCCACCAGCTTCACTCCTGGCTGTCCTGTGTCCGAGGAGGGTGACATCTAACTACCTGAGGACAGCCATCCTCCATTTTGCTCTCTCCCCTCTGTGGAGTCATGACTGACCATCAGGGACACACTGAACACCACACTGTGGCCTGGTTGGGACGGGGTCAGGGAGGACCAGGCAGCTCCCCCAGGCTCAGCCCTGCCCCCAGTTGGGATCCCCCCACAGAGCACACAGGTGGGGTCCAGAGGTCCTGGGCTGCTTGGAGCCCCCAGCTGGCCCTACCCGTGAGTGTGCCCTGGGCCAGGGCGCCGTCTGAGAGTCGCCACCACAGAGAGGCCAGTGGGCGGTTTCTGCCCCACAGCCTCGGCCTGAGAGTAGGGAAGTGCCCGGGCAGGCGAGCTGGGAGGAAGTGTGGACGAGCCCTGGAGACTGTGTGGAGCCTGGGGAGGCGCTCGTCTTCCTCACTCAGAGGGGCCTGCCTGGACCCCGTGAGTCTCCAAGAGCCTTGCGGGCCCCAGAATGGACCCCCAAGGCAAACGCACCTTCCCTTCCTGCTAACGGAAGGCACTGCGCTCCGCTTGTATAATTCAACAGATTTTAAAAGACCCACTCACTGTAATTTAGTAGCCACCCTGCAGGCCGTGAATATCATCTAATGTTAAATTCGACATCGCCAGAGGTATGCTTCACGTACAAGTGGATGCATTTCCTAAAACTCCAGGGAGAGAGAGGGGGAAATGAGCATCTTGGAAGAAATTCCATTCGTAAATAATGCATAATGATTCAGGGATGTGCTCCAACAGCTCTGTGAGCCCCTCAGCCAGTCCTACGGCTCATGAACGGAGTGCATCTGAGCCCCCCTGAGAGCAGGTGGGCAGGACAGGGGAGGGAGCGGGCTCCAGCGGTGCTGTCTGGCCCTCTGGCGAGCCGCTGAGCTGACAGGACAGGGAGGCCGAGGCCACCATCTGGGGAAGGGTCGACCAGATGGCAGTCCTGGGGCAGAGGTCTCAGCCGTGCTCTGTGCTCACTCAGTGTGATGGATGCATCCAGAACCTGCTCACATGCAGGCCTGGCTCATCACTGAGACAGCAGCTTCTTGGCACGGGGTCTAGGAACAGAGACTCCATCCTGGTGGGGACGCATATGGGCACAGGCCCCTCCTTGTCTGCTCATTTCGCCCCCTCCTGGTGGGGGCACAGGGATCAGGCGGCGGGGGTGGGGGCAGATGCGGGCGGGTGGAGGGACGGGGATGGGTCACAGCATGGGTGCAGACGTGGTTGGCTCTGACATGACGTGGCTCATGGGTAGGACACAGGGTGACGGTACTGCTCGCTGCCAAGGAGGGTCTTAGCCAGCAGGCATCAGGGACACTGCTCTCGTCCCTTCTCCCTTCCCCGTGGGGCCCTTCTGTGGGCCTCGTAGTCCCTATAATAGTGACAACAATGCCAGTAGGACTGTGTGAAGCACTTTACAGTCTGCAAATCCTGGGCCCTGGGGTGGTGGCACCAGCCACCACAGGCCAGTCCTCCTGGGCTGCTGTCCACGCCCAGGCAGTGTCCCCTCCCCTCCAGCCCCTGCCCCTCCCGCCCGCCGCGCAGAAAGCCCCACTCCTTACTGCAAGGGGCTGTGTGGGCTCTGCGCATCGAAGGAGGCGAGCATGGTTTTCATCACGGGCACTTCTTAAATTAACCTGGACTAACTTCTAATAAACAAAAATAAGGGGGTTCTGGTGCAGGCAGAGGAGAGGAGGATTTGGGGTGGGCTTCAGCACTCAGTCGCGCCGGTCCCCGCCGGGGTCCACCCGCGGGGTGGACCATGCAGGGACATGGGGACGCTGGCCACCGACGAGCCGAGAAGGGGGGAAAGCCTGTGCACGGGCAGGAGCTCAGCAATCTTTGAAAGGCGCAGAACTTGGAAGATAAAGAGGAGTTTGCTTTTCAAATGCTTTCGACTGACTCTCGACTGACCCTCCCCGGGGGCTTTTATTCACCAGCAAGGCCCAAGGAAATACTGCGGGGGTCACAGGCGACTTAGAGCAGCCGCGGGAAATCTCGTCTTCTTCACTGACGACTGAAGATGAAGGGAAGAGAAGTGCTCGTGGAAGCGGGGACGGCCCTCTGTGGACGCTGACAGCCCCGTGTGCCCAGGACGTCCCTCACCACTGCTGCTCGGCTTATTCTTTGATTTTGATGCATTTTTGTTGTTTTTCCAAATCAGTCTCAGAGCTTAAATTTGTATGTCTTTTTTTATTTTTACGTAGCATTGTAACATGAGCCTTTTCCTATGTCATTAAAGATTTTTACTTCAGTGTTCGTGGCTGTAATTGATGCAGCTCTACTCTGATGGTTGGACAGGACTTAGTTTTTGGAACTTTTTCGTGTTATACATAATGTATGATAAGTATCTTTGCAGATAGCTTTTTATGACTTTGATTCTTTCACTGGTGTGCCTTGTCATAAGGAGAAGCCTAGCATTGAAGAACAGGAGAATGTGATTTTAAGTTTCTTTCAGCAGAAGGAATCTGTGTACATTCCCCCCAGCAGAACAGAAGGATGCCCTTGTTATCCCATTGCAGAGAATAGGGAATATACTTGTTTCTAAAATACTTCCTTATTGGAAAAAGAATTTTATCATTTGTAAAAGGATCGGTTTTTTTTTTTTTTAAAGATTGTGATTTTCAACGATGCCTTTTCCATAAAATTCTGGAAGATGTCAAGGTTAGCATTGGAAGCCACGGCTTCCTCTTCCCAGAGAATGCTCCCCTCCGGTGTTTGGGTGAGCTGCCCCCCGGGGCCCACCCTCCCTCTCACAGCCAGGAGGTGGATTTTCCACAGCTGAACAAAAGCAGAGGGGCTGGTGCTTCGTGCCAGGCAGAAAAGGGACCACACCTTCTCCTCTGTCATGGCCACCTGGCTCACCCCGCCCTGCCACCTGCCCAGGCTTGAATTCCAAGCATGGGGAGCAGGGGAGGAGCCAGGTGGCCAGACCAAAGCCTGAAGCAGAAGTGTGTCTGTGCAGGGACAGAGCACATGAGAAAGTGGGAGGTCACCTTGCTCTCCCTCCACCTTGCCCGTGAGAGTGTCCACGGCCATCCCTGTGGTGGCCCTGGGGTTCTTGGCAGAGCCTTTCCTCTGAGTCCTGTGTCTGCCACCCTGGAAACAGCCCCATGCCCCGCTCGGGTCTATGTCCCCATCAGCTGACAAGGGACCAGGATCTCCAGGCCCCACGTCAACGCGGGTGTGTTTGAACTTTAATTGGTGAGGACACCCAGATGCGTTCCTTTTGCCTCATGATCTGTCATGTCTCTTCATGATTTAACTTGAGGAGGAGAAGAGAATCTTCTTCTTGTCACCAGCTAGAATGCCATGAGACAGCCCCCTAAATTGTCCCAGCTTCATTTGTCCACAGAAAGGAAAGAGCAGGGCGTGAGCCCAGTCCCTCGCCGCCCCGTGTCTGTCTCCGCGAGTGGTGCTGCCAACCATCTCCCCACAAAACACTCCGAGCTTGGGGCAACCCAGCAGAGAGCGACCCTGTCACTCCATGCATTTTGGACACATTCTGGTCAAACTTAGTCCTTCAAAATCTGAAGAAGCTGATCGCCGGCGTGTGATGCAGATCCTGGGGTGCTCCTGCTTCCTGCCGGCTGCTATGGGCTTTGGGACGCCCTCCATCTCTTCGCATAGACAGAGCTGCTGATGACGGGAAGACTGCTTAATTCCTTCTTCTGGAAACGGAGGGAATGTGAGAGCCCACCATGTTTCCCATCCCAGTTGCTGGAGAAAAGCTGTAAGCTAGCAGTGTGCGCAGCATGGTGACTGTCCAGAGAACACGCTGAGGGCGACTTAGCGCAGGCCTGCCCGCCTCCGCGGCCCTGGACCTCAGCCTCCTTGAGAGCACGGATTGTGCCTTGGGCACCTGCTCTGAGTGTTGAGTGCGATGTGGGCTTTGTAGGCCGTCACCAGAGGACCCCGGGCTCAGTCTCTGTCCTGATGCCCTGAGAATTATCATCAGGGATAATTCCTTCATGCCGACTGTTTTTTTATCCTTTTATCACTGAAAAACGTATCACAATTCAGAATAGATCTAGTTAATTCAGATCTTTAAATTACAAAATTGTAGCTTTTTTCCCCCTGAAAATAAGAAACCCTGTAGAGTACTTTGGGAGCATTTTCATAGATTACTTTTTCCATTGCCAGAGTTCTGGGTTTGAATATCATACAAAAATGTCTTTAGGTTTAAAAAGGGCACAAAGCATGGTGACCTTAATCTAAGAAATGGCTTGGACACGGAATTCCAGATTTGACATTTTGGAAAATGCAAGTTGGGAGACTTCTTTTTTTTTTGGTCCCAGCTTTGGCTCCAACTACCAGAAGGATCTGGAACAATTCACTCCACCCCCTGTCGATGCGAGACAGGGTTGGACACCAAACTTCTGGCTGGGTCCACATCTGCATCACCCCTGCGGGAGGACGCCTCACTTTCGGCAAGCGCCTGTCCACCGAGCCTCTGACGAGCGGATTCCTCCCTGCGTGTGAAGAACAGCACTTGCGTCCGTGTTCCTGCAGCTCCTGCCAGTGTGTACGATCCCTTCCCACATGGACATCCTCAGCCCCCCGAAGTGGATGGACCGTCTCCCTCACTGCCTTGCTGTGCGGCCCCTCACAGCGCCGGCTCGCGGTGCCCACTCCGTAAACACCCACCCGAAGGCCACGCTACCTGTGAAATAGAAGGGCTCTCGATGGGAAAATGATGGAAAAATAGAACAATCTGTGAACAGTTGGGGTTCGGGTTCGTTCTGCCTCAGTTTCCCATGGAGGAGGCTTCTGGGTCGCCATCTCATATCTGTGGCCTCCGCACCGTGTGTCAGGAGCTGCTGTGTATGGAGGAGCGTATCACAGGGAGCAAGTGTTTCTCCCCAGAGGACCAGTAGCTCTCTGCAGAAACACACAGATGGCCCGATGTCCCAAGTGCCCTGAGGGAGTTACATCGGGGCACAGTGGGACAGAGGAGGAACAAGGCCACATCCCGCTGGGCTGGCCAGTCCTCTCGAGGGGGAGCCTCCCACTGGCCTGTGAGGGGGCCTGTGGGGCATGGGATGGAGGGAGGACGTGGGACAGGCCTGGCACAGGGGCAGAGCCTCACGCTGTCATCCGCCAGCCAGTCGTCCAAGCCAGCCGTTCAGCCCCTGCAGCGAGACCGCCTTGCGCTAAGTGCTGAGCTGGCCATGGTGACGGATGCATCCCTGGCCACCAGGATGGCCGGGTTCTTCCCATGCCTGAGTGCAGATCGGACTGCAGGAGTCGCCAGGGCCGCAGGCAGGGCCGTGGGGGTGGGTGTCGGCCTGCAAGGGGGCTGGCGGGGCCAGTCGGACCGGTGGGGCCGGTGGGCAGGGAGCCCAGGGAGGACAGAAAAGCAAGCTCCCCACCGGGACTGCGGCAGCCCCCATGGCAGAGGCTGGGTGCTGGAGGACAGCCGGCAGCCCCCATGGCAGAGGCTGGGTGCTGGAGGACAGCCGGCAGCCCCCATGGCAGAGGCTGGGTGCTGGAGGACAGCCGGTGAGGGCGAGGCTGCGGAAGGTCCTCCCACATGCAGACAGGGGCAGGGTGGCGAGCAGGGCACAAGCAGACCTTGTGGGCCACGGCCTGCGTGCGAGGGGCAGGGAGGGAGGTGAAGGAGCCGGAGGCCCCGTGGTAGGCCGATCGCCGCAGGACGTGGCAGAAGCACCTCTGGGGCCCAGGGGAGCCGCAGAATCCCAGCCTGGGGTAGGGGCGGGGTGGAGGGAGGAGGAGAGCCCACAGATGTCCGGGAGGACAGTGGGCTGCAAGCCAGAGAGCAGGGTCCAGTGTGGCCTCCGCACAGCAGTTCTCAGATGCGCCGCTCAGGACCAGCTCGGGAACCAGGGCAGGTGCAAGGGCCAGGGTGCGTGTCTGCCTTTCACTTGGCAGTTCTGCTTTCACTTCAAACCGCCTCTGGATGCACCTGCAGCCTGGTGTCCCCCTCCGTGCGCGAGAAGGTTCTCCTGTAACTGGAGGCAGGGGAGCCCAGGTGCTCGCAGGACTCGCTCAGGCCCCAGGGACAGGAATCGGTGCGCTGGCCACCAGCTCCGTCCTCCCCACCACGCCCTGTCCGTCTCCTCGTGCCTTTGTTTCCAGCTTGGCGCAGATCTCGTCCTTCCACTCAGGGCTGGCACACAGAACCCAGACGCAGCCCAAGAAAATGAGCCATTTATGAGGGTCCTTCCCGAGTGAGCGGAAGCCGAGATGCCACACGCAGCCAGCCCCTCACTGGCCCAGCTGCGGTTTCAAGCTTAGCAAGTCTGATCTGTGGTCAGATACGTGAGGTCAGATGCCTCCTTTTGTGGCAGATCTTTCCAATTTCTAACACTGACTAGTTTCTGTGGCACTTGGGCGTTTTCCAGAAGCAAAGTAGGCAAGCGTATCCGGGGGCAGGGGTCCTGCTCCTCCGGAGGCCCCTCTGCTCCCTGACGTGCAGCACGGCCGCTGCCCTCTCGGCTGGCAGAACCTGACCCCAGGTCGCCCCGCCAGGTAAGCCCACGGAGCTGCCAGCAGGAGAATTCCCGCCAGCCAGCTCAGCACAGAGCACACTGGCCTGTCTGTTGGCGGCTTACGTTTTTCCATCACGTCGCCACGGAAGGACTAGAAATAGTAAAGCCCACACGGTTCTCAGCTCTGCAGTGAGAAATCATTTCTATACAAGAGTCCTTTTAGGAGAAACAGGATTACTCTGGGCGGCCAGTCTCCCCCCGAAGGCTGACCTCCCTGGAGGTGGGACGCCCGCCGTCCTGGAGTCTGAGTCAGAGCACCCCGGGGGCACCCTTCCTCAGTGAGCCCTGGGCCCGGCCTCCACCGGGACCATTCTGCTCCTGAGACCATGCAGTGGGCAGGCAGACTGCCCGGTGGCCAGTCCCCTCTTGTCTCTCCAGACCCAGCCTGCAGATGGCAAAGCCCTCGGCCCACAGAGGCCAGGAAGTGGGCAGGAGCAGGGTTGTCTGAGTTCAGGCTTCTCCCAAAGGGCTTGCAGCTAGTTCTGGGCCACACCGTGCTGCCTGTGGCCCCAAAAAGCCCACGGGCACGTTATTTGGAAGCAGCAGCTCTGAAATGGCCTGTAGAATCTGGCCTTTTCGTTTTGGGTTCTGGTTGTTTGTTTTTCCGTCAATGAGACAATATGACACCATGGACTTTTCTTGCCATCCCTCCAGCACTGGGGAATGAACATTCCCCATGCAGACCCACACTGTACACACTGGCCCTTCCCCATTTCTGTTTAGTGTCTGGTAGTCTAAATTTTGGAGACTGTTATTTCAATAAAACACGTGAGGAACCCCGTGGCAATAGGAACTGTTCAAGGAAGCACCACAGGATCCAAGAAGGAAGGGGCCTGAGCCATCGGGCAGGTTGCCGAGCCTCCCAACCCCTTCCCCCAGTAGAAGTCTCCCTGGGAACAAGGACGTCCCTGTTCCGTCACCTCGGTTCTTCCAGGGGCCCCTGAGACACCTGGTCCGTGGTCCTTCATTCCAGGCCTTTGAAGGCGCCGAGGGTCGGAGTGGCACCGCCGTCTTTGCAGACGAGAAACCCGAGACCCATATTTTGGAGCGACCCCCACAAGGGCCTACAATACGTGAAGAAGCTTCCAGACCAGCCCTCTGGTCCCACAGCAGTGTTCATTTCCTGAGCAAAACGTCTGAGAACCTTGGCTTTTATATAACTAAGATTTATCTTTCTACTCTTAGGGAGGAGAGGTAGGCAGTTTGGGGGAAGAAACTAGTAGAAAAACATTCTTGTCCATTTAGGATTATTAAATGTGGAGACAGATTTGAGAGCCATGTGGCGGTATTGTGTACCGTAAGCTGGTACCACGTCGGAGTCTGGTGACAGCGCCCATCTGGGGTCTGCGTGTACCGGCTCTTCCTCTCCAGGGCCCTGCAGGTTTTCAGCAGGATGTGAAAGAACCACCACTGCCTTTCTTAAAAAAAGAAAGAAGTTCTACAACTCAGCTGTTACCCTAACGCAATGAACACAGCAGGTCTGGCTGGCTGTCTGAAGATGCCTCCAGGAGCTGTCCCTTTTCCACGGGCAAAGTGATAGGGCCCACGAGGAAGCCTCGGTACCTTGTTAGCGCTGTGTGGGGGGCCCGTGGGGAGGGTTAGCGCCTTTCCACCAAATCATCTCGTCTCCAACTGCCAATGAGCCAAGTGCTCATTAACACAAACTGAAGTAGATAAACCACGCCGAGGACCTGCCACGTGGCTGGTGCGGCCTGGAAGAGGGTCTTTCTCCTTGTTGCCCAAAGACCTGAGCAGCTTCCAGGCCACGCGGAGAGAGGTGAGGACCTCCGGCTGGGAGGTTACTTAGAGGCAGGGCAGAGCAGGCTCACACACGCGCACACACACTGGGACCGCACAGCCAAGCAAGACTCCCGGGGTATCACACCTCAATAAAGCAGTGTGCTCGCGCCGCGCAGCACGCCTCCCCTCGACCCCAGCCACACCTGCTGCATCCCTTCTGACTGGGAATCCTAAAGGGCCACAGCCAGCATTGCAGCCACACTGGGCACGCTCCTGCCCCCCGAGGACACCTGCCTGCTCACAAAGACAAACGAGCTGGAGAGAGATGGGATGGAGATGCCACATTCACAGACTCCAGGAGAGATCCTGACGGGAGGAGCATGGTGGATGTTCCGAATCTGTGCTCAAAGCACCTTTCCCATGAGCTGTCACTCCACCTCATTTGAAACAAACAGGGCAACCCCCGCTGCTTTTCCCCAGACTCTGGGAGAATCACCTATTGTACACGAGGGGAGCCTGCAGCAAGGAAGTCTAGCCTGTCTTGTCACCCGAGTTTAGGGGAAAGAGCAGACAGTCCTAGGGAGAGTGGAGACCCACAGCCGTGAGGGTCATGCTCCGGGACAGTGTGTGCCGGGTGCTGGGTCATGAGCGGGGCAGCGAGCACGATGAGGAGGTCTGTGGTGGGCTTCCTTGGGACCAGCGTCTCTAATGGACACTGGAAAGTAAATAAGAAATAAGCATAGCTGGTCCAGCTGAGATATTACCCAAACACGGGGTGGGAAGCCCCGGAGGCAGATAGATCTGCTTGTAAGGTTACGTTCGACAAAAGTGTGCAAACACAACACCTTGTAACGAACCATTGCCACAGAAATGAGAATCAGGGCCACGTTATGAAGAAAACATTTTTACTCCTCTTTATAATGGCCAGATTTTAAGGCTCATTATTTGTAGCCTGATGCCCATTAAACTGGGGAGCAGCTTTGAAAATCTATGTGGAGTAAGAGCTTATATATTTTGCTTGCAACAGCTTATTAGAAAATGCATATTTAAGAAGCTTTACTATTTTATCAAAGGCATATTTTGCCTGGAGTGTGCGTGTGTGTGTGTGTGTGTGTGTGCGCGCATAAAATGTTGAATATCTAAGAAATATATGAGCTACGGATGTTCAAATGCATCACCTCCATCCCCAAACTAAACCTGTCAACGTCTCAATCCTTCAACTATACCGGAATTTTAAATACTACACAATTGAATGATTTCCTACTGACCATATAAAGACAAAGTACCGTGTCCTAGAGCTCCTGATGAAGAAGAGTAGGAAATCTTTAGCTTTTTGTTTTACGGATTTTCTTGTATATTTGCCCCCAGCACAAACACATAAGTCGCTTGCTTCTTGGTTCTTCTTGCTCATCTGCCTCACTACAGGTCTAGGGCCCGTGCTGGCGTAGACTCAGCAGCTGGGACGGCGTTGCCCTGGGGTGAGGTATGTCAGGGTGCTAAGAGTTCCTGCAGCATGAAGAGTTACCGCAGCATCAGCACCAGGTGGAGTGATCCCTCCCTAAGGATGCAGTCACAGTTGCTGCCTCAGAAGCACTCCGTCTCTTCGTCTGGACTGCATGCGGACCAGGTGGTCTCAACTGCTAGTGTTAAATGTGGCCGAGTGGTCTTCGGAGCAGGAGTGTTGGTGTCCACTTGGAAACGTTCAGAAAGACGAATTTATCGACAGCATAGACCACAACGGTGTTTGCTTGTGCAGTTCTCTCCCAGGGCTCGCTCCTCTAGCTAATATGGACAGGAGGCGAGAGCCGCCATGCATGGAGGCTTGCAGGTTAGGGACAGGCTCGCAGTGTGGGTGCTTTCGGGCTGCTGATCACTTCGACCTTTACTCTGCCTGACAGAGAGGTGCCTGCTTAGCAGACAGAAGTCTGGTCTGATGCTGACCCATGCGCTGAGCCCGCGCACATCACTTAATCTCTCTGACCTCAATTTCTTCATTTTCTAGCTGAGAAGATGGACTCAGTGATTTCCAAGGCTCTTACCTCCTCCGGACTTCAGTGCTCCGAGGGAATTGTCATTGTCACACGGGGCACAGGCCCATAAGGGACTGGCCACTTCGGGAAACCTTGTTAACCACTTGAGACTTTTAGCTAAAATAGAGTCTCTGTGTTTTTATATAGCAGTTTCATTTTCTAATCTTACTGCCAAGAGGTAGCTTGGTTCTTGGGATAATTTTATCCTAACGTTCTCAACATTCTAGTCTCATAAATGGCAAAGATAGTAAATGTTGTTTTGTGCAGGAAGAGGAGACAGCATGCATTTCTTTGAAAGCCAGACGCTGGTGGAATCAAGCCTAAAGACTGGTGGGCCCACACCAAAAGTGCCAATAATATTGATCAATAGGACAGATGTATCAAATACCCACTCCATCATTTGGCACAGTGGGGATTTAGGATAATTGGCTATAAGGCACAGTCCCTAAACCAAAGAGAAAACGGTTGAATTGAGATGATAAGAGAAATGCCTATCCAGAAGTCAAGCTCACAGTAAGCTAGGGTTTACAAAGTTGGTGCTAAGTATCTAATGGGGCAGAGTTCTTAAAAGTAGAGGATCCTGAATTCAGGGCTGGTCAGGAGTGACTTTATGAGAAGGTGGAACTTGACATCTATCACCAAGGGTCAGGACAGAGAACGGTCATGGGTGGACGGGGGATTGTAGGAGAGAGGCAGAGGGACCGGTAGCCACCACGAGGGCTCCAGGTCATGCTGTGGGAACTAAAATCATATAGGGAGGAGAGTCACATTTTCCAAGTTCTTTAAAAGGCAGTAGACAATGTCCAAGTTCAAGAAAGAGTCGAACACACTTATTACCCGGTGCTGCCTTGAAGAACTCCCTAAAACGACGGCCAAGAGGCTGGTTCTCAAAGGCAAAGGGTCACTGGGAAAAACAACGGGGGAAGGGAGACAGCAACGGAGTTCGGGAAGCAACAGGGCTGAGAGTCGAGGACTGTCTGATCCGGCAGACGCCCTGCCCCCCAACAATAGCGGCATCGTGGGTGCCCTCGGGAGACCTGAACTCTGGAACCCCCTGAAGCTCTAGAACTGGCGGCACCAGCACTTCTGACGATGGATCAACAGCCGGGAAACCGGCTTTATGTGTGTGTAGAGGCAGACTCCCCAGTCTACGGCTCCAGACCCTGAGCCAGATGAAGCAACCCTCTTTCACCCCAGAGATGTAATACGCTGCACGAAGTGCTCTCTGGAGAGAATGAAGCATGGGCTTTGTCACTGGGTCCCTGGAGGTTGAGGGCAGACAGGAGGGCTGGGTGGGCATCTGTGCCCGGAATGTCCAGACCCGAGTGTCTCCACACTAGATTCCAAGCGTGTCATATGCTGGGGAGAAACCATGCTTTACTGCTGGATGACCAGACGGAGCAGCCTGGTCAGGCCGCACCTGACGCCCAGTCACCGCGGTCCTGCCCTGCGCACGGGGGGCATCCAGAGATGAGACATGGGGAAAAGACTCTAAACAAAATAGCAGAGAACAACCTGGAGAAAGCAGAGATTATGTAAAAAGAAGAAAATCCTCCCCCCAAAATGTAATATTGTCAAAGAAATAGAAAGATAGTTACTCAGGAAACAATTAGGACCTCAAAGAAATTTAGAAAAAATGAAAAATAGCAAGAAATAAAAACTTAAGTCTTGAAGGTAAAGTCAAAGCAATCTGTCAGTTAGAGGACAAAACTCTGGGGGAAAACAGAAAAGCTAAGACCATACAAGAGGCAGCTCCCGAAACACAGCATCCAGATTCTAGAAATCAGGGACCAGAGGAAACGATGAGGATAAAATAGCACTAGAAGCAAATGCAGAATTTCTCTGAACCGACTGCAGATCAGCCCAGCCCTCCAAGCTCACGGCACAGGATGTGGACATGTGCCCCAATCAGAGGGACCGGCAAGGAACCACAGAAACCCCCCAGTGTCATACATGGACCGAAACTCGTAACAGCACCGGACTTTGTGACCGGTCACCAAGAACTGGACATGAGGGAGGAAGTGGCGCACGTACCCACAAGCGCAGTGCTGGTTAGACTCTTTTCCCCGGGCAGGCGGCCGTGATGGACAGGACAGTGCAGGGGCACCTTCACACACGCAGTCTCCCACATGTCCCCCTCACATGCCCTTCCTCGTGAGCGCCGGGGGGGAGTACCGCACCCACATGAGCGGCTGCAGAGGACGGAGAGCTCGGGTCCAGAGAGTGGCGGATCCAGCGCAGGTCCCGTGAGGGGGTGGTGGGGTGACGGGTTTCCCAGATGGACGGGCGCCTAGGGACAGACACTTGGAGCAGCGAGGCAGAGACTCCTTCAGGACGACACGGGTGGAGTCCTCGTGGGCTGGAGTTCCTGCAGAGTTGGACGCCCCCGCGGGGGGTTTGGGACTCGTGGTGAGACGCGCAGCCTGAGATGCATCCAGGCACACGGATCACCAGTGTTGTCTGTGTCCGTGTCGGTCAAACGCTGCTCACAGCCCTCCCCGCGTGTGGGAGGGTGTCGGCCTCTTTCATCTGTGGAGACCTGGCCCGTCCTTCCCCCAGGGGCAGCCACGCTGCTCGCGGTCTGTCTGTCTGTCTTTCTCCTGCCCCACCCCGGCCGTGGTGCCCCATTGCCCCCATCGGGCAACTGTCTGCTCCTGTGCCGGGAGGTCAGGGGCTGGACTCAGAAGAATGTAATTTTTGCTGACTATAGGATAGACACCGGAAAAACAGATACCTTCTAGTTTGAATGGATCCTTACAGTAGCCCAGTAAGTAGGGCAGGTTTCACTTGTCTTTAGAATTCAGAAGGGCAAGACACGGGGCCAGGGAAATGTCAAGTACTCTGTTCTGTGTTACTCAGCCGTGTGGCCTTCAGCAAGTCGCTGGAAACCTCCGTCCCTTAGAAAGGGAATTGGAACCACTTCTATTGCATGGAGTCGTTGTGAGGGTTTGTGGATCAGTATCTGTGAAGACGTACAAAGACAGCAAGAAACTGCTCCGTGAGCTGTGGCGTTCTCCCCGAGCCGCGTTTAGAACTCAGGGCTCCAGAATCCTGTCCAGATATTATTTACGTTATTCCAAATAATGATTCTACCCGCGGCACAGCAGAGGCTCTTCAAGCAGTACAAGAAAAGTATCGTCCATGGTCCGTGAGAGAAGAGATGACCCAGAGAGCCTGCAGGTCCGTGACCCGGTCTGGCCGCCTGCCTCGTGGGCCCTGCCTCTCTCACTGACGCCCTCAGGAAGAGCTGGAGCAGGAACACGCCTCCGAATCAGTCTTTCGGTTCCTGAGGCCTTATCCTCTGTTTATATTAAAATTAGATAAATGAAAACGTCAAGTGAGAGACCATTAAAAACTAGTATAGCAACCAGCCTGGAGAGCGTGTAAGACATGATATTTTAAATGTAAGTGTTCACTGAGGGCAAAGAACCAATTTTCTAGGATGACCTGATAGGAAAGAATCAAGATCGCTTAAATCAAGTTGACACCGAAAGGACTGTAAAAGCTGCCACGACTGAGAGGAACTTTAGGCCTCGGGGCGGCACCGTAACGCTCAGGACATGTGCTAGCTGAGAGAAAACTGCAGCCGGTTCAGCGCGGTTCTTCCCTCTGCAACTTCCAGGAGCTTCGGTCGGTGAGGCTGAACGAGGCGCTCTGCGGTTTCAGCTGTGTGGAAAAAAGTAGAAAGCGCATCTGTTGTAATCTTCAGATGTTGCCTATTTTATAAAGGGCTGGAGTGGAGGAGTGGGTACAGGAGGTCAGGAGCTGTCCATACCCCACAGACGAGGATTTGGCACCCGGTCACCGCCACGTGGCAGAGGTGTGCAGAGGCTCGTCGCCGCACCTGCCGACGTGTGCGGGGCGCTCTGCTCGGGGGAATCCCCGGGGCTCACTGAAGGCTCCCGCCGGTACCGGCCTGGACCTTCACGGTGGATTGGTCTGACGTTGCTACTTTGACAGAACACCCTCCCTCCGGTGACTGGAGGAGAGCGAGCTCTCTTGAAGCCAGAGTTCTGGGATCTTGGGCGACCTCCCAAAGCTCTGCCCTTCCGGTGCCATTCTCCTCCTCTGCCCACAGTTTCCCGTCCTGTCCGTCAGGTGCTCATTCTGCAGATACCTGCCGAGCACCCACTGTGGCTCAGACCCGCCCACCGGACTGCTGGGGGTGGTGGAAATCACCAGTATGCTAGCCACTCACCACCTGTGGCTACCGGACACTTGAAATGTGACTAGCATGACTGAGGAGTTAATTTTTTAAATTTTCTTTCATTTTAATTAAATAGCTACACATGACTAGCAGCTGAACTGCGCCAGACACTCCAGCCCTAAAATGTAACAAGCTGTTGAACACCGGCTGTTTTCTGTCTCTTGAAGGAGAACCCATAATCACACCAGAGCGGAGTAAGTGCTTTCAGTCTTGATAAATGGAGAAAACTATGGTCTGTTCATTCAACAAATACTCCTTGACCACCGGCCATCAGCAAGGCCGCACCGTTCCCCATGGGAAATACACAGCTGGGGGAGGCTGCCTGTCCTACCGAGAGGAGCAGAACTGGGGACTGAAGCAATGACCCCAGACACTGAGCTGAGCTCAGGTGCTCCCGCATGCGGGAGGTGTGGAGGACGCCAGCCACACACCTGCCTCGTCCATTTACCTGGAGCTTCACCTTGGTGTCAGCTTCCCAGTTATTTCGTAGACTCCACCGTGCATTCCGTGTGTTTTCTGTAAAGTGGAGACACTCCAGGATTGTGGGTTTCTATTGTCTGCTTAGAAAGACTCGTATGTGCTGGTAGCAGTGAGCCTAGGTGAATCTGAGTGGGACACAGTTGTGAAGCACGCTGACTTGTACAGTCCCTGGATTGGTAGCACCAGCCATGGAGAGGCGGCAGCACCCGCTCTTCATGGGTGTGCGGATTCTCTGCTCCCAGGTGGCTGGCCACCTCATCAGCAGACAGGGTAGGCACAGAACGTGGGTTCCGGAGGACCCACACTCCTCAGACTCACACTGCAGAATTGTCCTCCAAGGCCGCGCTCTGAAATAGTCCGAACCCCTGGGTCTCATAGACCAGGAGGCCTCGGTGGACTCAAGCAGGTTCTTGATCCACCTGCTGTCTGACACATGAATAAAATCTCCCTTTCGGGCTTGGATTTTGCTCCCAAATGTAAAGTAGGCACACGGAGCTGGTGGCCAGTGAGACTGGATCCGATAGGAAAGGGGCAAACGGAAGGTGTTTGCAGTAAGTGTGTGACATGATTTACCGTTAATGGACACAGGGAAAGACTTTGAGCATCAAGCCATGCGAATTAGCAGTAGGTACTGGATGTTTGAGGTCAGCTAACTCCAACAGTACGAAGTTTAATTGAAATGGTTTCCAAAATCATAAATAGAAACAGAGTAGGAGATGATAGAATTTATACTTCATAGGAACAATAAGGAGATCACTTAGGAATTTTGAATGCTTTGAAACTGTAGCACAGTCAAGGGACCGGCAACACTTTCATTACACAGATAGGTAAACCGAGGCCCAGCCGGTGTCCAGGAGCCCATCCGGGCGTTAACAGAGCTGAGCCAGGAATGCAGGGCTCTGGACGTGCTCTTCCCTCCATGTTGTTACCCTGTCTGCCAAATGTGTCATGTGCTGACACCGGAACCCACTAGGTGAGGCTCAGGCTCAGGCGGTGACTGGCAGACACCCACGCTTCTCCCACCATCTGACTCAGCGATGTTTCTACTCTCCCTCCTTTCCTCCCCCCCCCCCACTCCCCTGGCTCGCCACCGCAGAGGGCTCAAGCGGACAGGGAGCCCTGGTAGGCAGCAGGAGATGGGAAAATGAACCAGAGCAGGAGGGGTCGGACAGGCCACCTTCCAGAATCGCAGCGGCCCGTCTATCCAGAGCAAAGTCAGTTCTGTGAACTTCTAATTGCAGCCTCTGTTTTAAGGATAATCTGCACACTCCTCCCCAGCCATTTAAGGTCTGAGCCACAAGTGGGCCCTCTGGAGATCTCGGGCAGCTAAGTGTGTGCAGATGGGAGGGGAGATAAAACAGGAATCCCAGCCGTGGTGCTGGCTTATCCGTCTGAAGGAGTCTCCCATTGCCAGTTGGGGTGGAGCATTTTGAGGAGCATCATTGAAGAGCATAGAGTTGGCTGGTTGTACATCACTTCCTAGCAATCTAGATGAGTCTGATGGTCAACGGGAGGCCTGGTGTTCTGTTTTGGTGGGCGCCTGCTGTGCAGGTAACCCTAATGCAGAACAGAGCTCCTGATGGGCAGGTACCAGCAGACATCATGACCTGGACACTTTGGGCCGACTCTGCAAGAGCAAAGGCACTTACTGCTAAATCTTCATTTGGACAAACACAGACTGGGCACATCAGCAGTCTCCTGACCAGGGCCATCTCCCCAGAAGCCTGAGTGGTGTGGAGCTCGGGCTTGACTCGCTGTCAGGTGGTCATTCAGCACGAGGGGGTGGACAGCAAGGCAGGGGGAGCCAGTCCTCCAGGGCGCTGCCATGTGTGTCTGAGGCCCCTGACTCAGTCTCCCCCGTGCGTGGAGTCACACAAAAGAAAGCTCAGAACTCTGTTTATTTCATCTTAGAAATGCTATATAGACCAATATGTATTCTCTTCAGGTTTTTTCTGGTTATACTAAGTATTATTCTTGTTTTGATTATTACGTTTCTAAGAAATGCTAAGTTTCAAAAGGCAGGTGACCAATCATCCCAGGTTTTGGAGGTGGTGGAGTCTCAGCAGTCACCCAGTGGCCCTCACTTTACAGATGAAGAAAGGGACACCCACACTGAAGAAGGGACTGACCACAGTCACACGCTAGGATGGGCATGAAGTCCCTCAGCTCTGGGCACCAATGCATGCCAGTGTCCTCCAGGGCATCCGACGAATCATGTCATTTTTACCGGAGTATGAAATGCACCCAAGAAACCAGAAGAAATCATTTTCTAAGACATGAAATCATTACCATTCCCTTTCATTCCCGGTCTGAATTGTCTGGGAAGTGTTGATAGGGGTGACAAACAGCACAATAGTAAGTGTCCAAACTGTGCGGAGGGACAAGCCTGCTGGATTGCTGGCTTCCTGAGCAGGAAGGCAGGTCGCGATGATGATCTAAGAGCAGTCACCATGTTTCACTGGGTCCCGTGTAGGCTCCAGGCACTGCACTAACATTTTCCTTCCATCCCTAAAGCAAAAGCGTGCAAGATGCTCGGTTACAGCTGGGGACCCTGAAGTACAAAGTCGAGTATCTGTCCACCCCCTCACTCTGTGAGACCTGCCACAGCAGCTCAAACGCATCATAGTCTAAACAGAATCCTCCTACGTGCGCATCCCTCCCCTCCACCGTGGGTCTAACTCGCTCCTCTTCTCACTGCTGGGGGCCCCAGAGCCCATCAGGGACTTGAGTGTCCGGCGGAGGCTCTTAGGACACTCAGCCGACACCAGGTTGGCACAGTGACTGCCTCTCCTACCCTCTCCCATGGCCCTCCCGGGGTTGAGACGCGTCTCCGAGTCCCCTGGGTGGTCTGCCGCGTCCAACCTCGGCCCACACCTGCCACCTTCCCGCCAACCCCACCGTCACATTTTCTAAACACCCACGTTTGGTTTTTATGTCTGTTTTCTGCACTGATCATACTCTTTCTTATGTTCACATCTTTGCAAAGTCTCTGTTTTGCTTGAAATGCATTTAAATAGCTCCATGCATCCCCTTTGAAAGTCCCCCAGCCTCATCCTTTTGGGGCAAGTCCTAGCTCCCTTGACCCACTGTCCCTCCCTCTTTTTTCGTAATGTAGCGCCCTTGGCATGCCTTTATCACAGCACCATCGCACGCCATCCGTTCATTCGACAACCCTTTCCTGCGTGCCCATGCATGAGGTACTCGGTGCACGCGTAAACCACACTGAACGCTTCCAACATGGTCTCACTCACACCTGTCTACGTTTGTGTCCTTCCCCTCTGAGTCTGGCGGGGCCCAGGGTCCAGCACCAGGGAGATTCTGAAAATGTGTCCATATGAGACTGGATAAACATTCCACATTTCAGGTCCGAAAACAAAGTAATCAGAGTCCTACCGACTGTTCGTCAGTCATGGGGATCACACATCTCATTTTAGACAAAAGGAACATCTGTCTTTGTGCCTCCGTGTCTTCCCCCCTTGTTCCCCTGTGGCGGCCGTAGCCGAGAGCCCCGCGTCGCTCTTTGACGGCCTTAGCCGAGAGCCCCGCGTCGCTCTGTGACAGCCGTGAGCGAGAGCCCTGCGTCGCTCTTTGACGGCCTTAGCCGAGATCCCCACGTCACTCTGTGGCGGCCATAGCCGAGAGCCCCACGTCGCTCTGTGACGGCCGTGAGCGAGAGCCTTGCGTCACTCTGTGGCGGCCGTGAGCGAGAGCCCCGCGTCACTCTGTGGCGGCCGTGAGCGAGAGCCCCGCGTCTCTCTGTGGCGGCCGTGAGCGAGAGCCCTGCGTCGCTCTGTGATGGCCGTGAGCGAGAGCCCTGCGTCACTCTGTGGCGGCCGTGAGCGAGAGACCCGCGTCACTCTGTGGCGGCCGTGAGCGAGAGCCCCGCGTCACTCTGTGGCAGCCGTAGCCGAGAGCCCTGCGTCGCTCTGTGGCAGCCGTAGCCGAGAGCCCTGCGTTGCTCTGTGGCAGCCGTAGCCGAGAGCCCCGCGTCACTCTGTGATGGCCGTGAGCGAGAGCCCTGCATCGCTCTGTGGCGGCCGTAGCTGAGAGCCCCGTGTCACTCTATGATGGCCGTGAGCGAGAGCCCTGTGTTACTCTGTGGCGGCCTTAGCCGAGAGCCCCGCGTCGCTCTGTGGTGGCCGTAGCCGAGAGCCCCGCGTCGCTCTGTGGCAGCCGTAGCCGAGGGCCCCGCGTCGCTCTGTGACGGCCGTGAGCGAGAGCCCCGCGTCGCTCTGTGGCGGCCGTGAGCGAGAGCCCCGCGTCGCTCTGTGATGGCCATGAGCGAGAGCCCTGCGTCGCTCTTTGACGGCCTTAGCCGAGAACCCCACATCACTCTGTGGCGGCCATAGCCGAGAGCCCCGCGTCACTCTGTGGCGGCCGTAGCCGAGAGCCCTGCATCGCTCTGTGATGGCCGTGAGCAAGAGCCCTGTGTTGCTCTGTGGTGGCCGTAGCCGAGAGCCCTGCGTTGCTCTGTGGCGGCCATAGCCGAGAGCCCCGCGTCACTCTGTGGTGGCTGTAGCCGAGAGCCCCGCGTCGCTCTGTGGCGGCCGTAGCCGAGAGCTGGGAGGGGGACCGGTGTGGCAGTGGCAGGGCATGCTTGTGGGTGTGCTCAGACACCCCTGCAGCGCGTGGGTGGCGCTCGCGCTGAGCCTTAGCTGGGCCAGGGTTCCTGGTGCTCTAACCTCCGAAGACCGTGACACCGACATGTCTCTCTCTCTCTCTCCGCAGTGTGTACGGCTGCCCCTTGGCTAAAAAAAGAAAAACACAGGACAAGCAGCCCCAGGAACCCGCTGCGAAGCGGAAGCCGTTTGCCGTGAAGGCCGACAGCTCCTCGGTGGATGAGTGCTACGAGAGTGAGGGCTCCGAGGACGTGGACGAGAAGGAGGAGGAGGAGGAGGACGAGTTCTCGGATGACGAGGACGAGCCCCGCGAGGAGGAGGAGGAGGACGAGGAGGGCGACCGCGAGGACGAGGAGGAGCTCGAGGAGGAGGAGGAGGACGAGGACGAGGACGGGGAGGACGTGGAGGAGGAGGAGGAGGACGAGGAGGAGGAGGACGACGAGGAGGAGGAGGACAACGGTAATCCTTAGCGTAGTAGCGCGCCCAGCGGTGAGGGGGCCGTGCACCGACGCGCAGCTCCCGGTGTGCCCCTCGGGACGTGTCCCGATTTCTCACGAAATAAGCCTGCCTGGTCCAGGCTGAAACGAATCTCGATTCGTGTGCCCTTAGCTCCGGTCGGAAAGCGTTCCTCCCCTCGTCCACCGGCGGCGGGGGCCGTCTCGCGCGCGCACAGACGGCCGCGCTGTTCACCCAGCACGCGTCTGACCAGCCACTTTACCCAGAACCTCAGGGCGGCACCCGGCCTTCCCCTCACGTGTTCCGGGGTACTCTGCCCGGGGCATCCTGGGTCAGCCCGAGTGGCGGGGGTGGGGCGGGCATCTGCTCGCCTCCCGGGGCCGAAAGCTCAGCAAGACGCCAGGCACCGACGGGCATGTCAGTCCTGCCCATTGGTGGCCAGAGCTGTGCCTTTGTCACAGATCGGGGTGGGAGGGAGTGTTGCTGAAATGGAGTAGTTTATCGACGTGCCGCCTGCTTCGTACCTGAGAACCGTGCTTCTGACCCGGGCTGTCCTGCGCGGTGAGCGAGACACACGTGGGGAGCCGTGGGGCACAGGCTGGCCACCATGCTTTGGGCAACAGATCTAAGGCTGATTTGTTTTTACGGCCAGTTTCCTCGTGGTGTCAGACTCACAAATATGATTGGAAAGATAACCCCTTCCTAAAAGTCATTTCTTTTCTAGAAAAAGGTGGGAGTTTTCTGAAGAATCTAGACTTAGTCTTTATTGCCTTGGAGTTTGCCTCAGAGAAGTGCCAAATGTGTTTAAAAGCAAAGGGAGTATGTTCTCTTATGCTTCCTCCTTGGGCTCAAAGCTCTTCAAAACTCTGAGTTCTGGGAGAGCTAATTTCTCGATACAAAGGACAGACGCTTCGGCCAGTGCGGAGAGCCGTTCTAGATGGGGCAGGTGTGAGGCTGCTTGTTGCTACTCCTGTGTGGGGCACATAAATTAACGTTCCTCCTTCGGGAACCTAAATTTTATGATTGTTGGAGTAGGTCGAGGTCACCGTTCCATTCACGCAGGTACGCACACATGTTCATACACACCCGCGTGCATATGTGTGTGCACACAGATCTCATACATCAAAGTGCGGGGTCCCCACACTGCTCCCCTGTCATGACATTGAGAGTGTCGAGACTGTGTGAGACAGTCCGGTGATGCGCATCAGAGCGCACACACGTAGGCACCACCAGCTCCATTGCATGGACCGTGGGCCCACACCCCCGTGTCACCGACTGGACGGAGCTGCATGCTGAGAACCACAGGCAGTACCTTCCTGTAACGCGGTGTGTGGAACCTTGGGAAGTAGACCCATTTGGCAAATTGCCTGTGAACACTTTCCTAATGTGTGCAGTTTGGGGCAAAGTCATTAACTTCTGAAGCTGGTTCCTGGTTTATCACCTGACCGTAGCTTCTTATAAAGATGGTGTGGGCAGTATCGCTCCTCCAGATGCCCGTTCTGTGCTCGGACAGAAGCGGGCAGCACTGCTCAAAGCATGGGTGGTTGTGTGCCCTGGGCTCTGGTAGGACACATTTGCAAATGTGCAAAATTTAACCGAGGGTCTTAACCACATTTTAGGTTCTGCTCTTCATTTGCTAGAATTAAACTTTCAGTTTTAGTTGACTTAGGCTAATATTTTTTAAACAATCTACTTTTAAAGTACAAACTGACATAATTTGAGGAAGCAGAGACTTAATGAAATAGCTTTAGAATGCAACTAGATACGGTTTTTCTCTTTTCTTTTTATTTCAGTTCAATTAGCCAACATACAGTACATCATTAGTTTCAGATGCAGTGTTCAGTAATTCATTAGTTGCATATAACACCCAGTGCTCATTACATCACGTGCCCTCCTTTATACCATCACCCAGTGACCCCATCCCCCCAACTTTCCCTCCAGCAACCCTCAGTTTGTTTCCCGGAGTCCAGAGCCTCTTACAGTTTGTCTCCCTCTCTGTTTTTATCTTATTTTATTTTCCCCTCCCTCCCCCTATGATCCTCTGTGCTGTTTCTTATATTTCACATATTAGTGAAACCATATGACAATTGTCTTTCTCTGTTTGACTTATTTCACTCAGCATAATACCTTCTAGTTCCATCCAGGTCGATACAAATGGTAAATATTCATCCTTTCTGATGGCTGAGTGATATTCCATTGTGTATATGGACCACATGTTCTTTATCCATTCGTCTCTTGAAGGATATCTTGGCTCTTTCCATAGTTTGGCTGTTGTGGACATTGAGATAAGGTTTTTTTTTTACATTATTATTCTAACTTGAATGCTTAGAACATAATTGTTTTTAAAAGTGAGATAGAAGATCAAAACTAGTGACATTTTTCTAGAAACATTCAAGTGAATGAGCATAAGTGGATGTATGATAGAACCATGAAGTGAATGGGTACATTAGGATGATGCAGGCCCTGAGTGTCTATCTGCAGGACCCAACTAGCATGGTGACCAGCAAACACTGAGTGATAATCTGAAGCATACAAGGACATACTTGGAAGGCAAATGCCCATTAAGAGGATAAATAATCATTTGTCAGGTTCCTGGATTCAGAATTCATATTTAGCATCCAGCTCCCCAGCTAAGCATCTTCTAAGACTAATACATCCGACTGACTGAGTATCCTTGGCAGCAAAGTGTAAAAATCGACCCCCTTTCAGAGGGGCTCTCGCTTGAATCCTAGGTCCCAAGGAGTCACTCGGATCAAACAGTGATGGCCCATGGGACAACTTTCTGCTGTGGTTCTGATTGTTGCTAGTTCTCTGCAGGGAAGCACCAAAGGCTGGCTCGATTTCTGAGTCAAGCAAAAGTATCTTTCCTAAGAAGAAATCATTTTAGGTTCCTGTTCTCTAGAGATTGCTTCACTGAGATTTGCTGTAATACAGAGAAGTCTGTTGGAGGGCCCCCATGATCACGTGGTCCAAGACCCCCGTGGGCCAAGTGATTTGCTGATCACTCATATGCCTGACAATCTCCTGCTTCCATGTCCTCACTTACCAAATATGTTCTGTTTTACCTTCCTGGTAAATTTAGTGCCAAAATCACTGCCAACAAAGGTTGAGTGCCGTCATTGATAACATCTTTACCGTGAGAAACGCAGAGTGAGTCCAGGGCATCCCGTACTGTGTGCCTCTGTCCACGCCTTGAGTCGATTTGGCAGAAATCATACACTTGTGAAAAGCAGGGGCTGTCCCTCTTTTGTCTGGTAGCCAGAGCTCTGGGTCACCCTCTTGAGTCAACCTTTCATGTTCCTTGGTTTCTGCTCTCAGTCGCCATCATATCCCTGAGCTGTCAGCGGGTTCCCTCCAAGTTGGATTGTGCCTTTATCTTAGCAAATAGAGGCAGAGACAGTGACTTCAGTTAAGAGAGAAGCGACGCAAGTGTGACACAGGCAGAGGAGAGCATTCTGGACAATGCCAAGAGTCTGGCTCACACACATGCACGTCCACAACAGCAGGCCACCATCTAACATGAGGAAGCAGGGCATCGTGAAGGGGCCATACGACATCAGCCTTACGAGCAGATGCAGAGTCCGTTTCTGCTATGGGATGGGGTCATTGTTTTATCTGGGGCAGCATACACTCTAACATAAATTGGACTGTGCAGTCCAGGAGGTTTTGTTTTAGATAAACCCCCGGATTATTACAACGGGGCCCCCAGATTATAGAAGGACCATTATTTGTAACCTGGGAATTAGGTAGTTATTTTAATTCCAAGGATCCTCCAGCATCGTAGTTACCTATGAACAAAATATTGCCAACAATGTACACATCTAGCGTGTATATTAAGGTTCGGCATGATGTTGGATCTTCAGTGTTTGTGTGAGATAGGGAGAAACCATTTCATTGTTGTGCTCACTAGAAAGTCAGGCCCAGAAAGATTCGATGATTTTCAGTAAGTGGTGGTTATGTGGTCAGACTCTGCTCGTGTTCTTTTAATCACTTTCTGCTTGTTTGAACAACAGGGAAGGATATCTGAGTAATTCATTTCAGACTACATTAAATTCAAATTTAATTCATCAAAATTATATTTTGTCCAGTTGGCCTGGTCTTTTGCATGGAGGATTTTATTTTCAAAATACATTGGCATGGCCTAGTCTGCATTTACTAAATGAAAGTTCCCTTGTTATATTAAAGGTAAGAAAGGTATTATTCAGGGATCATAGACTTTTCTAACAGCAGAGTTTGCACATCCTGTGGTAAATATTTTTTGGATTCTTACAATTTGAAAATTCAGATAACATGGTCACTTAATGCCTCATAAGTTATGGTTTAATTTCATAGTTCACCCCACTAAAAAGAATACAACTTTAAATGGTATGCACACACATGTCTATATCATCAGTGTCTGTGTGTGTAAATGTGTGTCCTTATGAGCACGTGCGGATCTGTCCGCCGACGGGAAAGACAATTCCGTGAGGAAGAACGCAGTGATGTGCTTTCCAGACTAGAGAAGATGCTCATGTTCGTGGCCATCTTCAACACAGAACCGTTTCCTAACATATCCTGCTTCTGAGATACGTTTCTAAAAATGTAAAGTCCTTTCTGTGCTGCTTTGTTGAATTCTGGAGCACTTTCGATAATTCGGGTCTGAGGGACAATTCTGATGACCATTTGGTCGGATTAGAAAAACGGCAGATGCCTTCCTGTCCTGAGCACGACGGGGTCCCCACAGCTGCACGTGTGGTGGCATCTCGGGAGCTCACGGCGAGGGAAGAACTGGCTGGTTTGGGGGGGGTGTGAATAATGGCGGTGAGAACCTTCCAGATGGATGATACGGTCACTGCAGGCAAGGCGAAGCCTGAGGAGCAGAGACAGAATCACCCTGAGGCGCACGGCTGCCCCCGGCGTGCACTCAGTTCCTCTCCACCTTCTGTCTGATCGTCACGCTGCGCCTTCATGTTCTGACTCTGGACTCTTCTCAGCAGCCTCGCGCGACCCCCGATCAGCTAGCAGGCCACTCTCTGCCATAACTCCACTTTCGTGGAAGGGAATTCAAGACAAAACCCACCCTGTATCAATTCCTCCTCAAAGAAACGTGTTTTTTTAAGTGCAGCGTCTGCAGGATGGTTTTTCTGTCAAACAGGATGGTGCGATAGGCCCCACGTGGCTAAAGCATCGGGACGACCTGCAGTAGAGGGGCCTGAGCTTCTCTAAGACAAAGGCAGAGGGAAGGTGGCAAGGGTCTGCACTGTGGCCTCTGAGTCCCCCCAAACCCCTTCAGGATGCTGCCCTCATATTGATTAGCAATCACCCTCTTGCGTCGTTCTTGGGGAACTGTCCCTGATGAGGAAGCAGTTGAAATGCAGACTCTGAACATCACCATTAGCGACCCAGCTTTCTGCCGCGGTCAGCAGAAACAGCAATGCGTTCTGAGACCAACATAGAAACAAAGATGATGGGTTTGGTATATGCAAAGGTTCCAACTGGAGAACGGCCGTGGACACAGTTGGGAGAAGGAACAGGATGATTTTTTATCATCTTAAAAATTAATCTTTCCCTACATCCATGGAGGCATTATTTTAGGAGGCTTAGCATGCAGATAGATCGGAGGGTACAGCTCGATCACTTGGAGACGAGTGAACACAGAGCTAGACATTTCTAGGTAGAAGTCTGCAATAAAAATTAAACTTTCTTCACGCAAACTAATCTTGCATGAGTATAAGATGTAATTATAGCTTCTATTTCATGAATTTTCAGACCCTTAAATCCAAACCAGAAAACTTGCTGAGGATGTTAACATCATGTACGGTTAAGATGCAAGCAAGATGCATGGAGTGCTGGGCAAAAACCTTTCTTTACATAATAATGAGAAATAAAGGATATAAGAGATTAGATTTAATATGTTTTTATTCAGTTTGTTTTAAGGTCCACTTGAAGAAATTACCAGCTTATATGTTTTTTTTATTTAATTTAATTTTCTTATGTTAGTCACCATACAGTACATCATTAGTGTTTTCTCTTCTTAATGTAATTTTTATTCCAAATGCCAGCTATTCAAAGGAGAGTAAAGCCCAGGCATGAGGCGTGTTTTCTGGACTGGGGGTACTATGTATCCTGGGGGGGGGTCGCTGCCCTCACTGGCCCTCAGTTTGCCTGCCAAAGTGTAGGAGGCAAGCACCAGCCCTTCGTCCAGCTTGCTGTCTTGTCTGGAAGCTGAGAGAAGGTGCAGGACGGACAGAGGGACGCAGTTCAGAGCTCCCAGCAGTGTCTGGTGTTAGGGATGCCCTTTGCGTGGCCCTGCCCCCCCCCCCCGAGCATCTACTCAAGCTCGTCCACGATCCCAAGCCCGAGGTCCCGGCTGTGTGTAGCCAGCATACTGTCCACATCAAGGCCTCACTGATGAGAGGGACTCAGAGCACGAGACAGCCCGCTTCAAAAAAATGAAATGTCCTATGAAGACACAGAAACAAGGCAGACAGCACCTCCTGCCAAAAGAAATGCATTACATAGTACCAAAGAGCAGTGTGTCGGCAAAAAGTATACATCGCAGTTCTTTACAAAGGGCAGAATTAGAAGTCACGCACTTAAAGATTTGGGCTCAAAGAATGAAATTTCCAGATCCCGAAGATTGTTGAACTTAGGGCCCTCGAAAGTTGTTGTGCCGTTTTTGTTTTCGAAGGACCTTTAGAAACAGATCGGATTATTTCCATCCGATGGGCATTAACCATGGTTGAGTAGGAATGAAGAACAGGGACTCTGAGTCATCTCAAGCTCCCTCCCAACCAGACATGCCGACTGGAGGATCACCTTGGTGTCCAGTCCATTCTGTAAAATTTGGAAACTCTGTGAGCTGCGTATGTGTGTGTGTGTGTGTGTGTGTGTGGGAGAGAGAGAGACAGAGACAGAGAGAGACAGAGGACGGAGAGGGAGAGGGAGTGGGAGAGGGGGTGGTTAATGTGGGTCAGTCCGTCTCAGTCTGAGAGCTACTGACTTCACATGGCTCCTTCTCTGGGTGGGGGGATATGACTATCTTATTTTTAAGTCGAAATTTAGATAAGCCAGAGACCAAAAATATCATCAAGTAGAAGGTCTTCAAAGCTTCATTCATGCATATGCCACTGGCTCAGATCCTCACAAACAAATACTGTCAAAAGGAACAGAACCGGGGCGCCTGGGTGGCTCAGTCGGTGAAGCGTCTTCGGCTCAGGTCATGGTCCCAGGGTCCTGGGATCCAGTCCCGCATCGGGCCCCCTGCTCGGCGGGGAGTCTGCTTCTCTCTCTGCCGCTCCCCCTGCTTATGCTCGCTCGCTCTCTTTAATAATAAATAAAATCTTTAAAAAAAAGTTCTCATGGCAAGAAAAAATATTTTTAAAAAAGAAAGGAACATAACTCACAATTTCTACAAGTTATTATGTAACTTGGGTCCCTTGTGAAAACTCCCATTTTTCCATCAGTTTATCGCCCTTGGCTTACTGGGAATTCTTTAAGGAGGGTTTCACTTATACGATGGACAGCATTTAAAATCAGTAAGACAGAGATCGTCCTCAGACAGTTTGTGAAGATTTTTAGCAGGTGCCTTGACCCTGCCTACACCCTCACCCCCCTTGCCTCTCCACCTGTGGGGCAGCTTCACCGTCCGACCCGAAGATCTAACGCGAGACCTCAAGTGGGACGCAGGACTTCTGAGTTTTCTGACGGGCCGGACGAGGGGCCGAGCCATGCAGCAGATGGGTTGAGGGGTCCAGCGCCAGCCCTGAGACCTCCCCTCCACGTGATCCTCGGGAGAGGTGTCTGCCCACCAGCTCTGCTTGCTCTCACTGAGTTCATTCACTGGAGCTACAAACGTTCTGGGAGCCCTGTCCACATACCAAGCCCCATTCCATGTACTGGAGGTTTGCTGGTGAAAAAAAACAAGTCTAGCTCTGGCCCCCACGAGTCAGGTGGACAAACCAGGCACACTTCTCAGGCTTCATGCTCAGGACCAGCGTTTCGATCACACTCCAAAACCAGGGTGCAGGGCCCTCAAAACGGCCGCAGGACATGAGAGATCAGGAGAGCCAGTCCACATGTGCACAGCGGTCGGCTGGGAGATGGTTTGTGTAAACTGTGTGTTGCATACATATGTGTATAAACGATACACACGGACCTGCACAGGCACACCTCCAGGATACTGTGGGTTCCATTCCAGACCAGTGAGAGAGCAGCCGAACGACTCGTCTGGTTTCTGGATGCACGTACAAGTCGTGTGTACACAGCCCCGTGGTCCGGTAAGTGTGCAATAACATCACGTCTAAACCACGTGCACATGTGCATGAGGACGAATACTTGATTGCTAAAACACGAATACTTGATTGCTAAAACACGCTAGCCGTCGTCTGTGCTTTCAGTGAGTTCTAATCACTGATCACAAATCATAACAAATACAATAATGATGAAAAAGGTTGAAAATTGCGAGAATCACCAAATGAGATGCAGAGACAGGAAGTGAGCAGTTGCTGTGGGAACACTGGCGTCAACAGACATGCTGGACGCGGGGTGTCCGCGGGCCTCCGAACTGTAAAGAGGGCAGTGTCCTCAAAATGAGGTGTGCTTATATATGCTGCAGAAATCAAAGTCAGAGCTCAGCGCCTACGATTTCTTTGTGCTGACCCTGTGCTGGAACACGGGAGCCCCTGGCCACATGCGGTTATCCGCACACAAATCAGTCAGACTTATGAAGTGTGACGTTAGTTTCAACTAATAAAATTACAGAATGTTAACAATGCCTTTCCTGGGTCTCACCAGCCGGCGCGCAGGCTGCCCCTCCTCCTGGAGGCGCGTCCATGACCCACCTCCTCTCCTTCCAGTCTCGGCCCAAACTCGCCTTCGCCGGGCCCTGCTGGTTCCACACAGTGGAGTGGAGAAAGGAAAAAACAAATCAAAGTAGAATCAGACCATGTCTGCATCTGTTGGGCAAAATGAGAGACAAAATCATTACAGAAAAGTAGAGGGGTCCTTTCCAGGACCACTGGGGCGGCCTGGTGAGCCAGGCCCCGCTGCTTTGCCCCGAGACAGCCCTACACTCTCGCATTTTGTGCTAATGAGTGGAGAACACTCAGGAGTCAGACCTCCCATTAGATGTGAATTTAGGAAAGACCTGCCGTTGACCAGTGAACTCAGTGTCCCCTGCCCCACCCCCCAGTGCAGTTCTGGCTCCCTTCTGAGCACTCCTTCAAGTCCAGGAGCTGGGGGCTCCTTGTGAGTCTGGGTGCCGTCCTGCCAGACGGTTTCCACCAAGCCTTCACCAGCTGACTCACGTAACCACACAGAAGCATGGGGACAGAGTTGCCTCTCCTCCTGGAAGCAGAGACAGGACTTCCGCACTCGGATCTTTGTCTCTCCTGGATAGCTGATCTTTCAGATTAGCCCGTTTTTGAATCCCCAGAATATCCGCAAGTTCTGGAGAGAGTGGGGTTACCATGTGAGGGGTGTGGGAAGCCGAGGGTGACCACGGATACAGGACTCACCTCCCTCCCAGGGCACAGGGACACAAACAGGCTGCCTCGACTCTCTGGACCCACATCTCTTCCAATATGAAAGTCTCGATGCAGTCATACCCATGACTCTTTTGTGCACTAACATTCTGTGACCCTAAGAGAAGGACACTGGGCACAGCTGCTGGGCTCTGGAAGAAGCAGGCATCTTTCTGTACTCATGCTGACAAGGGTTGTGAGCACGCATCTCTGCTTGGATCGTTTTAGCCTCCTGTAACCCAGAAGCCACTGCTGAGACAGTGCATATGGGCAGACCTCAACTGAAAGTTCCCCTAAAACTGATAATAACACAAACGACATTGCCGAGTGGACCCCGATTAGGGAATGTGACGAGGTGGGGTCTTCTGGCCGCACGTGCGTGGCAGCCCTCCCCCTCTCAGATCAGCGACTCTCCTTCCATTCCTGCTCAACAAGGGGCTTCAGTGGTTGAGAGTCCCTGGGGTTCAGCCCCTCTTTGTCAGGACAGGCGGGGAGACCTCGGGGAGGGTCCTGGGGCCCTGGTGCTCGTCTCTGGATAAGAGGCTGTTGGACTGACCAGCACCTGGGCAGGTGGGACCCTTCTCTTCTACCTCAGAAGGAAAGATGCTACATCTGTCCTAGAGCACATCTGGGGTATCGGAGGAGGATGAAGGCAGAGGGGAGGGAGCTCACATCCTCTGCCCGGGCTCAGGAAGTGGGCTGGCTGCAGGGATCATGTGGAAGGAGAAGGTCACTGTCAGCAGAGTGGAGAGGTGGCCTCTGTCTACCCTGTGGTCCTCCCCAGCCCCCTCCACAGCCTCACCCCAGGGTGTTTGCTTCCTTCCCACCTTCCCACCTGCTCGATTCCCTCATGCTTTCCAGGAACATGGCGTTATGAAACCAGTGGTCTCTTGAAGTCAGTCCAGGATTCTCCTCATTTCCTAAGCTTCTCTGCATATCTGAATGGACCGAATCTCCACTGGTCAGGCCCCAGGAGTTGACCGGCTCAGCAAGTGACAATCCATACCAGCTTCGGTGGCTGGTGTCATAACGAAATCCTCAGATCATCCCAAACCAACAAAGAAGACGGGAACCGTATGCTACGAAGAGCAAAGGTCTGGCTGGGAAGAGTGTAGAAGGAGCCTCTGGTCTGGTCGAGAGAACAGCACCACCCAGCTGCTGCCCCAGTGGACACAGAGCTGCACGGAATCCCGGACAGCCCCCTGCCCCGCCCGTCAGCAGCAGCGGGACTCCCTGGGCTCCGTCCGCCTCTGTGGGAGGGCGTGGGAGGTGCTCCCAGCCCTGGCTTGGGGCGGCGGGACTCCCTGGGCTCCGCCGTCACTTGTCTTTTTTTAGATCGGTTGTGTATTTGCTTGCCCATGGCTTACTTGAAAGGCTAGAAGAACAGTATAACACAGTCAGGACTAGACATTGAAGGATTTCGGACTTGTGTCTCAGACGTATTCTTTAGAGACAACTAAAAAAGCTAGTGCTGCTAATTATAACGTCATAATCCCCCACATTCTACGCACATCAAATTGTAGTCATGAAGGTGGAGAAGAAACCCTACATGATTTTTGTTTATGATATTTTTTGGTTTCCTAATGGTAACTGTTGAGGATAAATTGTTTAAAACAGTCTGAATCAAGGGAGGTAAAATTCACACCCACGACATTTCAGAAAGTTCATGGAGACACCAAAAGAGCACGTGGGCCGGTCCGCTGAGCAGCCTCTGCCTGCTGGGCCCAGACTCCTCGCCCAGGCCCAGAGTGAAAACCGTACCTCCCCCGCAGGGCTGGACACCGGGGCCGGGGCCGAGGCCGACTGGCCAGTGCTCCATCTGGTGTCTGTTACCCCGGCTTTGCAGGCTGCAGACTGACAACAGAAAACCGTGGAAAGAAAACTGAGATTCTTCCGTCTCCTCCCCAAACTCTTCCTAGTCTTTTCCTTAGCATGTGAACCTACGCTTTTTCATCACATACACATTCTCCCTGGTAGAACATTGGTCACGTGAAGAACGGGTCCAGCTGAGTCCTGAAGTTCTCACATATTCCATCTGTAGGCTGTCGGTGCCCCAGTGTTAGCCCCTGGCCAGCACAGAGAAGTCTGGCCCATGCTTCATGCCCACTTCCACATGTGACCCATTGCATTACGAGCCTCAGCACAACAGAAGGAGGAGGGTAAATTGCCTGAAAAGCCACAACCAGAGATAGAATTCTAGGTGCTCGCCATAAATGATTTTGAACCCTGGAGGAGGCTGGTGCATGGTGGCTGTTTAGGGCCTGCTTGTGGATGGGTTGCTGATGGTTGCCCTCCATCAGCCCACATCATGAAGAGCTGACTTTATTTCACATAGGTTTTCAAATAGTTAGATGCCAGTGACTTGAAAAGTTCCATTAACCTGTAAGGAGTTCTGGCCACTGGCACCATCTTACCCGCCATTCCCAGCTTCACCAGGGGCGGCCACAGGGCCACAGGTGGCGCTGAGCACGGGGACCTGGAGGAAGAGCCACACCTTGCAGTAGGCTGCTTAGCCAGATGTTAACGCGGTTCCCTCGCCTGTCCCCCGACGGGCTCATGTGCCCTGGCACCGGCTCGGTGGGCGCTGCCTCCCCCAGAAGCCCAGCCAGTGCACGTGCAGAGTGCTTTCCGTGCAGGATCTTTACCTGGCACATCCTAGAGATTCCTGTGCATGCTCTCCAAGAGGGGCCGGGCCTCTGGTGCTTGCAGCACCACCCACGTAGTGAGCAGCAGAGGAGGAGCTGGACCAGCTCGAGTTCTTACGTTCCACGTTGATCTTCGCTCTGATGTGCCTGCAACAGCAGTGAGCAAAATCTGCTCTTGCCGAGCCGGCTGTCACTGCTCAAAGCTGGGAGGCATGTCGGCGGCTGTTCTCCCGGTTCCCCCCGCGGCTTCCTGCCTCCTTGTGCATGGCAGCGAGCCTGTGGGTAGTGCACCACGGCTGTTCATCTCCGTGGGTGTGGGTGGCTCAGGAATGGAGTGAGAGAGGGACAGGTGCCCGGTGACCGGAAAGGCAAGGCATACTCCTTCGCTGGGTGGCGCGGAGAGGGCGTGGGGGCTCTTACAAGCTCAGAAATACAGCGAAAACCCGTCCTGTTTGGGACAAATGAACCGACGATAACCCTAGGATTTAGAATGTGGAGAATTAACTGAAGTTACCTAGAACTAACATGTGGTAGGGAGATGAAGAGCTTCACACACGGGGGGTCACTGCCGCGTCCCGCCCCCTCACGGTTTTAGAAGGAGCCAGGAGGTGACACGGGCGTTCCGCCTCCTGTTCACTCCTCCGTCCATCTCCTCCTTCCCGAGTTCTCCAGGATGATGAGACGTGTTTCACAAGAGGAAGTGAAGAGAAAGTCATAAAAATAATACATGTCCCCTGAGCGGGGTTTCTTCTTTGACGCATCTTGGAAAACGCCCCAAGCTGTTGCTTGTTCTTCCGTGTTTTCAAGCGTACGTATAGATCCATGTCGTGGCTGCTTCCTTGCAGGCACAGCAGTGCTGGCCTCAGAACCACCGGTCAGGGTGCAGCGGGGGCTGGCCAGCCCCCCGGGGACTGCTCTTCTAGTCACAGCCCGTGAGCATAAAAGTCAAAGTGTGTAAACTGAGAGGAGAATATAACTTTTATATTTTCAAGAATTCAGTAGAACAGGATTGCCTTCAGCTCTTGCAACCTCGACCCCTCGGCCAAGGGCACAGTCTGCCTTCCACTCATACTTCCCACGTGTTTCTGACGGTGCTCACTGGGTCGGGTTTCTTTCCTCTTACTGCTCTTGGGGAATACATGTATCTTTATACTAAAGAAAAGGATGTATAGGAATTATCCAGAAAAGAGACAATATTTGTTTCATACAACTAGCGAAGCTCTATGACTAACATACGGCAAGTTTGACTTGACGATACTTAGAAAGATGTGTTAGATTTTAAAAAATGTGTTGATTTGCTATGTGGGCCAGCCAAAATTGTTATTGATGCGTTGGTGCCCAAACCTCGTTCACCAGCCAACGCCTCTTCTGAGGGAACAGCGTGAACTCCATCACGGAGGCCCCGGGGACACCCCGACTCAGCTGTTAGCGAACAGGTACTTTGTACTAATCAATACAGCTCATTTCTTCAGTGCATTGATAAACCAGAGCAATTCTTCTTCAGTTTTTTAATCGCAGAAACAAAAGGCGGATGTGACAGTGGCACGGGGTTAACTAAACCCAGTCTAAGGGCTGGGGGGAAGGGACCTCTCGGAGCCCACCCGTTAGTACCTGCATTTGCAACATCCACACCAGCAATCTTGCAGCACAGCGGAGAGAGACGCACGTCCCACATATTTCCTGAGCATTAAACAGAATACATTTCAGGCCAAACATAGGGGCTTTGTGTAATTTTTAACATGGTGTTGTTTCAGCAAGTTGTCCTAAATCCTTTTTTGTGATTGGACATAATGCTCATTCGTACAGTATTTCTACCAGCTCACCAAAATTTTCCTGAGGCTGGGAGGCGGGCGAATGCCGATGTGCCGTGGTCCCATTAACCTCGGCAGCAAATGGCCCACAGGTGCACCACTGACCCCAGTCCTGCACTTTACTGGCATTGGGTCACCACACCGTCTTCTCTCCCTCTCTCTCAAACCTGTAAATGCATGCAGGAACCACCGTTAATTAGCTTTAGTTTCTAAACTCTTACTGCGCTTTCCTGTTGCTTCACTGTGCATCATAATAAATTGTCTGTAGGGTAGAACATTCAAAGTAGCTTAATCCGGTCCAAACATGTGCTTCTGATACTGAACGCCCAGGGTAGGTGATGGCGTCACTGTATATGAGCCTGAGGCCTTCCGCTGCGGTGCCTGAGCATCCCTGCGAAAACACACAATTTCAAAGCAATTTCTGCGAACATCTGTTTAAGAGTTAGTATCGAGTAAAGTTCATGAACTCTTAGAAAGCCTGGTAATATGATGAGTGTAATTATCACGCATCTGCTTGGGCTGCAAATCAGTAAAGCCAATGAAAAAATAAAAGTCACGTGTAAAATTTAGAATGAAAAATTAATATTTTAAAATTACATTTCCCACATATACTGGTTTGTTTTAAGAATAATTAAGGAAATCAGTAGTTTCTAGCAAGTGCTTCCTGTGGCTTCCCGGTTTTAGCGCCCTCTGCGCCCATTCATGCCACACTGCCTGCCGATCTGCACACGGGACCTAAGTCTCTAGTATGCGGTGAGCAGGGTTTGACGTGCAATTGACTTGCTTTCCATGCTGTTGCAACTAAACTTCAAGTTCTAGCCATTTTTTCCTTTTCTTTTCTTTTTTGTCCCTTTTTTTTTTTATCTTCTTTGCAGAAGACCATCAAATGAGCTGTCACAATACTCGGATAATGCAAGACGCGGAGAAGGACGACAACAACAACGAGGAGTATGACAATTACGATGAGCTGGTGGCCAAGTCCTTGTTGAACCTCGGCAAGATCGCTGAGGACGCGGCCTACCGGGCCAGGACGGAGTCGGAGATGAACAGCAACACCTCCACCAGCCTGGAAGACGGCAGCGACCGGAACGAGACCCTGGGCCGGAAAAGCGAGCTGAGCCTGGACCTGGACAGTGACGTCGTGAGAGAGACGGTGGACTCCCTGAAGCTGCTGGCCCAAGGACACGGGGTGGTGCTCTCAGAGAACCTCAACGACAGAGCATACGCGGACTCTCTGTCGCAGCAGGACGGCAGGAACATGAACTATGTGATGCTGGGGAAGCCCATGAACAACGGGCTCATGGACAAGATGGTGGAGGAGAGCGATGAGGAGGTGTGTCTGAGCAGCCTGGAGTGCCTGAGGAATCAGTGCTTCGATCTGGCCCGGAAACTGAGTGAGACAAACCCGCAGGACAGGACCCAGCCGCAGAACATGAACATCCGTCAGCACGTCCGTCCAGAGGACGACTTCGCGGGGAGGACGCCGGACAGGAACTACTCCGACATGATGAACCTGATGCGGCTCGAGGAGCAGCTGAGCCCCAGGTCTAGAACTTTCTCCAGCTGCGCAAAGGAGGACGGGTACCACGAACGAGATGACGACACCACCTCCGTGAACTCAGACAGGTCTGAGGAGGTGTTTGACATGACCAAGGGAAACCTGACCCTCCTGGAGAAAGCCATTGCTCTGGAAACAGAGAGAGCGAAGGCCATGAGGGACAAGATGGCGATGGAGGCCGGAAGGCGGGACAGTGTGCGGTCGTATGAGGAGCAGTCGCCAAGACAGCTTCCCGGGGAGGAGAGGAAGCCCAAGTCCAGTGACAGCCATGTCAAAAAGCCATACTATGGTAAAGGTAATATTTCTACCTAACGTAAGTTGCCCCATGAGGACAGGAGCTAGGGTGACCGATGCCGACGACAGTCTACAAATGACGTGGGCATCACACTAGGTCACATCACTAATGCAGATCTCTTAGAGCTGGCTACAGAATCCTAGTCTGTGTTTCTGGAGAGCCAGTAAAATATTTGTCTGGAAAGGCACAAAGCAGCTCGATGTCCTGTGATCAGAGCAGATGAGGAACATGATATCTCAGCGGGAGACACTTGCCTTGGAAAGACAGGGCTAGTGCGCAAACGTGTCATGTGATAGAAGACACTAGAATGAGCCTGTGTTCTTACAGACGAACCACAGTCCGTGTGGAAGGGCAAAGGCTTGCATAACAATTAGCCGATCGGGGATGAAACACATATTTTATGTATTGGATTGGGTAGGTGGCATCATGATTTATAAAATTATCACCAAATGACAGTTATTGATGAACCCCCCCCCCACAGAAAACATCCCTGATAGAAATTGAACAGTAACAGAATGGCCGATAACATAAGACAAGGGCAATGACTGCACATTAATTATCCTAAGATAGTAAGTAATGGGAGCCATTTGCTATGCAAGCCATGGTGTGTCCTAAGCTGAGATCAATAGTAATTTCTTTACTATACTCATTCCTACTCACTGATTCCATTCCATTTTGGAAACAGTTATGGCGCCTACTTTATGTTAAAATACTCAAAACCATCCAACATGAGACTTTGGGCAGATTCTCATTTATGAAGTGCCAGGGCCCATATTTGCATCTATGTTTATATTTCAACATACACATATATAGTCCGTACATCTACGAAGTGTATGAACATACACTGAGTGAATGACTGACCCCATGTTTGCAGTAAGAACCATGTCCACTTGTGATACGAGCTGGTTATGATTTAACCCCATGTGGAAACTCGAGGCTGTGGGTAGCTCGCTTACAAAAACTACGTCAGAAGCAGTTTCAAAAATGAAATTCGTAATTCCTTAAATCCTTCCATATTAGTACCAAAAAAGATCTTCTGTCTTACATTGTTTTCTGTTCCTTATAAAGACCTGAGTTTCCTCACTGTGGATCTGATGATGAGGTTCAGGAATTTGGTTTGAAAATCAGTTGCTATGGAAACCTCGAACAATCAGAGAACCTGTTTCTTCTGTTACGACCTAGGTGTGTAGTCTCCTCTCAATGTGTGCACTTGCTATAACCAAGCCCAGTGGAGACAAACCTCAGCCAGAGGCCCGTCGGGGTCTTGATCTGGCAGGGGCCTGAGCGCTGACCGCCGTTTCGGACAGGAGGTGAAGGGAGACCCCTGGGAGGAGCAGCGTAGAGGAAGGGTTCGTTTCTTAAAGGCGACAGGGTCTAGCCCAGCAGAGCATCAGGCTTGCTTTGGGTGCAGTGAAGTTGACGAAACGGCATGGATGCTCATAACTGTCATGCAATCTGGCAGAATGCTTTAGCTGGATAGTTGAGAATCATATAGGAACAAACATTTTTAGGAAGAAATAGTGTCCCTTCTCACGGGTGGCTCAGTTGGACAAATCCACGTTGGGCTTCCGTGTTAGAAGTCCATAGAGCGGGTTTCACGGTGGAGCGGGCAGCGGGGAATGTGGCACGGGCCTTGGGGAACGTGTGGGCTCACTGGGCATCGCAGATGCCATGCCGCCCTGGTTTCTTTGCCTTCCGTGCTTCCCTTACGCCCAGCAGCTTTCTGTAGATTCTTACTCGTTTTGCTTTGTTATTGCTATTTGGTTTTATTTTGTTTCTTGCAAGGAATGGAATTCAAACCGCTTGCTTCCCTTCAGTAAATGGGGCAGAGGTAGAAACGAACAGCAAAACCTGAGATGCGCTTTTCCCTGAAACGGGGGGAGGGTTGGGGCGTGGACCTTCCAAATGAGTCAGGAAGCATTGACTCCTGCCTCTACCAGTTTCTGTAGATTTCTTCCTCTGAGCAAAGCTCCTCCATTTCATATGTGTGCTCCAGCTCATTCCCAGGTTCTTCTCAGGATATCCATAGGTATGTTCAGAACCAATTAAATAAAACCAAGCAGGGACACCAGAGTGGGGCAAGGAGACAAATGCCCTCCTTATTAAAAAAAAAAAAAAATACATTCTGTGACTTTTCACCAACACGGCCAATGGACAATTCTTACAACCTCATAGCATACCAATAATCTTTATTTCGAGCTTCGTTGTTATTTTATTGTACCAATTCTCATTTATACATGATCTCCTCAAAATGATTTAAATTATAAATGAGTAACCTTTCCAAAATCTTGAGCTAAAGCAAAAGACGTCCGTCAGGAAACTCCTCTTTCTTCTCCTCAAACATCCACTTGGAAGGGAGGGGAGCAAGCTAAATTCAGCGCACAGTTTTTTTGTTTTTTTTTTTTTTCCTAGACGTTCTTGCAGGGTTTTCGGTTGAATTACCGGTCTGTTTGCTTGCTTGGTTGCTTTGTGTTTGCTTGAATGTTTACCTTCAAGATGAATTGGGATTTCCGGAACCCAGCATGCAAGGGGAGGGATGGCGGAGGCAAGCGGCATCGAGAGGAGATTATACCCTTGTGTCCTCCAGAGCTGAAATTGTTTGAGCCACTCGTTTCTATGCAGATCTGCACTTAACTTCAGAACACTTTGGAAATCTGCGCTATAATATAACTTGTTAGGAAACTGTACGTGTACTAATGAAGAAGAGTCACTTAATGATGAATAATAGTTACTATTTAGGGGTTTTTTTTTTACCTTTTAAACACTATTTACATTTAACTTATAATCTTCAATAATGAATATTTTCCTGTGAAACTGTTACTGTGCACTTACTCTTTTATATTTACATTAATTAAATCGTACTAATATTATTATGAAACTACCCAAAAGGCAATAAAATGCTAGGCTTCTTGATTGCATGTGTAAGAGAAGCCCCAGTAAGATATTTACAAACGAAAGCTGCAACAACAGAATATCAGGTTGTCTTTGGAGACTCTTGCGGCTGTATCTAGGGTATGCCCCTCAACCAGGGCACTAATTCACAGACCCAGGACCTGAAAGATGAATTACCTAGAATAAAATCCTAGCTAAAAAAAGAAAGGGGGGTGAGTTTTTTATATAAACATAAAATTGCTTATATATTCCTGTGAGCCCTTTGTCTATTTCAAGGTCACATGCATGTAAGAATTCAAAAAAACTTGAACCAAACATACATTTTCTCGCTGTCACGATTGGCCTGGTGAATGAGACATGGCTAGGAGAGTGTTACACCCTAAGGAGACGTTAACCACGCCCTTCCTGGACCAAACCAGCGTAGTCACTGTCTGTTGATGGTGTGTGCAACTGGTTTTCAAAAACTGACTCAAAAATAATGTTTTGCCCACTTTCATTACTACTTGGTCTGAGCTTTATCTTAGAAATATCTTCCGGAGCTATTTTCTGCACACTGATGAACTGTGGTCAATTCTGGATATAGAAATCATTTTGCCAGCAGTAGCATTGTATTTCTGGAATTTGGCATTCAAGTGTTGACCAAAGGTCTGCTCTGCTCCTTCCTCGACTGGGGTTGCAGAGAGCCAACCAGGCTGTGTAAAACCATTACCTCTTAATTTTGTGTATGCATGCACAGCTTCGTAAGATCCTTCCTCTGGTTCCAAGTGCAGATGAAGAAATCGAGGCAAACGATTGCTCCAGCAGCTTCTGAAACTTTTTTTTTTTTTTTTATTGCCCATCTCCCCTGTCGGGTGGGATTTTCACCATTCTGGTCATTTGCTTACAGTGCCTTCTAAGAGTTCAGCTTATTTTCAGAAAATCTCTGAATCGGTGGGCTGTGGAGCAGTGTCGCAAGATGACAACCTCCAACAGCAGTAAAATTTTGCACCTCAGAGTGTAAACGATTCGAGCGCCCGATAAGACAGAAACCGTCGAATGGCGGAGTGTTTGAACGGCATCGTGCTCCCTGGTTGAATTTCACAGAGTGATTGTTGGGGATCGTCGAGTGGTCTGGCTCTCTGAGAAGGTCACTGTCTCATCATTATTTACGTTGATTTCTTTGAGCAACACAGCTTATCATGTAACACACGGGAAAATCATTAATCATGAGCTAAGGTAGGGAGAGTCTTTTTTTTTCTACCAGCAAAGAAAGTAAAATATTTTGTGATCCATGATTACGCTGTTTAAGGTCAAAAAAATCACCCAAAACCAAAGAAGTACCTATGCAAGTCTATGTCACAGCCTGTCCCCTGACACCTGCTTTTTTTCTCTATTTATCAAGGTCTCTTCAGGTTGTTAATTAATCATCTTTGTCTTGGTTGGGTAAAAAATTCATTCTCTTGACACCTGTTGTCGCTTTTAGATCCCTCGAGAGCAGAAAAGAAAGAGAGCAAGTGTCCCACCCCGGGGTGTGATGGAACCGGCCACGTAACCGGGCTTTACCCACATCACCGCAGTCTGTCCGGATGCCCGCACAAAGATAGGGTCCCTCCGGAAAGTAAGTCCATGTTCTACCAATGCCCGTGGGGGCGTGCACGCCCACGGCCCTGTCTGTGTCAGCCACGTGCCTCTGTCATTCCATGTCAGTGAAGTCCAACCTTGAACCTCGTCTCCCTGCCCCTCCTCATCCTGAGCTGCCTGCAGAGGCTGTCCGATGGCCCAGGACGGCAGCCCACCGCCCAGCGTGGGTCCCTAGCGGACGGGCTGGGACTCTGTTCCCATTTTCATTTCTAACTTACTGGGGACCTTGGGCAAGTCACTTGTCCCCTCATCTCTCACAAATCATACAAGAGATCTCAGATAGTCTCTACCCCACCCCTGCAGAGCTGAACTCCCATGAATCCGCGAGAGAAAGGTCCTTGAGCCTCCTCTTGCCCAGTGATCTAGACTTCTGTATGGATGAGCCGGTACTGGTGGTTGTATTTTATCGCATTTCGCTTGTAAAGTCTGCTTCATGTCACAGCTGTCCCAACATTTCCACACAAACAAACCTTAGTTTAAATCGGGTGGGTCCAGATCAGAAGCATTCTTTTAGTTAGGTTCTGAGAATGTACAATTTATTATGAACACAACTACATTTATTTTGAAACTGAAATGATGTACACATCTTTTATTTATCTTTTTCTCAGCGCATAAAGTTTGCCAGCTATTTAGATACAATTAGTATTGATTGCTCAGGGGAAAAGGCACATTTTCAGAAATGACAAGATGAGTCTACGGTCTTGATTTTGAGCCTAAGGTATGTTGAGGATTTTCCTCGTGAACTGAGACACAATTTCTAGTAGGCAAAATGGAATAGCTTGGCTGAGATGCGTCAGGATGACCAGGTGATTGTTTAGAGGAGTTTCTGAGGGTTGTCCCATCAAAACGGCTAACTTTGGAGTTCTTGAGGCGCAAATCTGTCAGAACAAAGAGAGGTTCCTAGCAGTAGCTGAAGCTTCGAAACAGGTTTAGCTGAACATTTTCAGATGAAATATTTTTAGAAGCTGTTGTGCTGCCAGGTTTTCGAATGGCTACTGAAGATAAGAAACCCGTGTTTCTGGTAACTGCCGTGTGAACAGGCGTGCAGAGTAAGGAGGGGAACGCATTTGAGTGCATGGCCGTGCCCGTGTGTTACATGAGCAGGAGCCAGCATGGTCTGAACGCAACAGCTTCCGCGTCTGAGCGCCGTCCGAGCCGGCCGCTCCGCCCGCACCGGCACGCGCAGCCTCGCTCACTCCCCAGCGAGCCCAGCTGGGCGCCATCGGCCCCAGTTCCCCCACAAGGGAAGTGGGGAGCAGAAGGCCTCACCCTCTCCTCCCCGGGCTTAGCTCGGTGCCTGGCAAACTGAAGACGCTCCACGTCTGCCAGCCACCGTGGGCAGGTACCGGCTTGCCAGAGCAGAGAGCAGAGCCCAGATCTCAGGCCCCATCTGTCAGAATCCCGAGCCTGTCCCTTTGCCCTGGGCCTGGCTTGCTGCTCTGGCCTCGGTCGGTGCGGGCCGAGACTCTGGGCGTGCCATGGCCGCTCTGTGCACTGAGGTGTGAGGACCGGCACTGACCTCTTAGGGAGAGCTTCCTGATGCAATTTTTCTAGAAGGCACACGTTTTCACCTCCCGAGTAGAAAATCTGTTCCTCTCCCTGGCTGAGGAATTCTCCCGACTCCTTATTTTCGCAGGAAAAGTCTACATGTAGTAGGAACAGGGGCTGTGCTCCCGCAGACCAGGGGTCAGCCCGCACCTGGGCTTACCTTCACCCAGAGGAGGTGGGAGGTCCACTCAACACCAATCTTGAGACCGCCTTCCAGAGCATCTACAGAAAACCGTTTCTAAATACTTACACGTAGTTCTTTACAGTACATAAGAACTTAAAAAGAGAAAAAATTAGAATCCTCGGGGGGCATATCTTTTTTTTAGGCTTAAGATTTTTTCCATTTTTTTTCTGGGCCAGTCTCCCCCAGTCATCCTTTCTGTCCGATTGAAGGTGGTCGAGTAGTCAGTTGGTAGCTCACTGCACTAGAAACACCGAGGACACACCACTGGACAGGATGTGGTTCCGCACCCCCCCAAGAGCTCCCAGCGCAGCTGAGAGGGGGCCGTGCACTCAAGACAGAAGGTGACTGCAGTGGGAGGGGCTCCCTGGCCAGTGACTCACACCTGAGACATCAGGCTGCCCAAGGGACCCGCAGGCTTCCCTGGGGTCGCAGTGAGCTGGCCCTGAGGGAGAGGAGGGGTCCGCGGCTTGTCCAGGGGCTGTCGTGGTCGTCCACACAGGACACCAGGGGTGTTGGAGGCAGTGGCCAGGGGTGGAAAGTCTGGGAGGAGTTCAAGATGCGCTCCAGACACAGGCGGGCATGAAAGAGGAGAGAGGGAGGGGCAGGAGGTGATGCGGAGAATCCCCACCTGGCAGCCATAAGGAGGGACTCCGCCGGTGGATGTAGCGTGGGAGGAGCGGGCGGCACTAAGGGAGGACAGGGGAGCCCCGCGGCCCCCGGCTGGCGGGGAGGGCCGGGGGCTCCGGGTCTGGAGGGCTCGGCTGCAGAGGCGGCTCCCGGGACCTGCTTTCTCAGCACTGCGGCAGAAACCAAGGAGAGGAGGCAAAAGCAGGAATGGGAGCTGAAAATGGGAGTTTGGGAGATGAGTGTGTAGAATGCAAAGCCGAGGAAGAGGGAGCAGAGCTGTCCTGGAAAGCTCCGGCCCATGCGGGGAGGCCCGAGGAGGAAGTCCGGGGTGACAGACAGCAGAGGTCACTGACGGCTCAGGGGGGGGGGGGGGGGATGCACGGGAGCCGCAGATGCAGCGGAGGTTTGAGGACCGTGTGGGGCTGAGAGATGGGGGCAGGGCGCAGCCGCAGGACAGCAGAGCGGGCTCAGCCCGGCCCCCGCCGACCCGGCTGGGAAGGAGTCGCGTCTACACTCGCGGGACAGACCGCGGCCATCTGCTTGGGATCTGTGCCACGCCCAGGTGCCGAAGGTCTGCTATCTCCAGGGAAGACTTTATTTCGAAAAGTGTAGCATCCACGGAAAGGAAAGACATATTGATTTGAGAGGGAGGCCGTGTCATGGGAAGGGTTTATGTGATGCCCTAACAGGAAGATGGGAAAATCGTCCAAAGCAAGAACGACGTAGGTGAATCCAGGCCCTGGAGGGGAGAGTGGAGGCCAGGTGGGAGCGCAGAATGAAGCCTCGTGTGGGAGACGGGGAGCAAGCAGGCAGGGCCCGGGGCCAGGTCCCCGGGAGGGAGGCCTCCTGACACCCCTCCAACCAGCCCCCCAACACACGGTGAGCCAAAGGCTGGCTCATCCTCATTCTATCAGTGCTTACTGAGCATCAACCATATGTCAGGAGAACACGGGAGCCACGGAACTAAAGATGAAGCCAGAATGTAGCCACTCTGTAAGGACCTGGTCAGGAGGGAGGACAACTCCCAGTGGGAATATAGCATGTAGATTTCGGGGGAGAGAGCGATTGTTCTAGAGAAGGAGGAAAATCGTAGAGGATTCATAACCAGTTGGGCAGACTTTGTTTCTCATGGTCCTGCTGTGAGGTAAACCTCGCTGGCAGGGAAAGCGCCCCCAGGTCTTCCTGCCACAATGCAGACAGTCATGTGGGGGCCAGGGCTGGGGTCAGTCCTCATGGCTTCCCACTGGCACCTGTCACCCAGCAGCACGGGCTCACTGAGGACCAGACAGGAGAAGGCATGCAAACTGTCCAGGCCTGTTACTGCCCCACGTAAACTCAAACACTATCTCCCAGCAGCAGGCTGCTTGCCTTGCCTCCTCCCACTGTGGCACCCCACCCCACAGGGTCCCCGTGCGGACTTCACAGGGTACACAGCATAACACTTACTATTCTAGCTCATCCCGTTGGCAGAATAATACAACATTTGCTTCCCAGATGAAAAGTCATTATTTAATTCATTCTATTTACAAATTAGGTTTGAGTGTCTCTATTCACCCATGATCACTGTGCCTTCATCATACTGTGTGTTTCCAGAGCACAGGCATGTTTTAAAAATTACCAATCTACGTGCTGTTACGTGGCTAAACGATATTCGGGCTGATGTGTGGGAGATGTAGAGAGGCCCTGCTTCCCTGCCCCCTCTGGAGCAAGTCGGCTACCACGTTCCCGACCTCCACAGCCCCCACCCCATGCACCCTGCTTTGCATGCCAATGACACTAAGGTTGAGACAACCTTCTTCTCCTTCCTACATGTGTTTCCTGACCATGTCCATTACAAATGTGTGTAGGACTGTCCATTGTAAACTAACCCAGCTTTTGTTAAAATGATTGCATATTCTTGTATTCGGACCATTTCTATGTTTTAATGCTGGGCTGTCTTCTCTGCCTCTCCTTGTCAAGTTCTTGCCATGCATGAGAATGTTCTCAAGTGTCCCACTCCGGGCTGCACAGGGCGAGGGCATGTAAATAGCAACAGGAACTCGCACAGAAGGTAAGCAAAGCGCTCCTGTGCCCCACGCCGGTGCGGGGAAGGTGGTTCCCTGACAGCCACACCCGTACCTCCTCCGGAGGGAGTGCACCCCTGCATACCTCCCCTTCCTGCCCCGGGAGACAGGCCACTCTCTGGGAGCGTATCGTGCATGGGGAAGGCAAATCCTGAGACCCCTTTCTGCAGAGTGGATTTTTTACTTGTCCCACCCACTCATCCTGAGTCCCCCAGAAGGTTCCCTCCTTGGTGTAATATTTAAGATGGATCCACAGAGCCATCTGCAGGGAACGCTCAGTTCCCGTCCAGTGGTGGGGAGGAGCTGTGCTGTGCGCTTCATACAGGGAGGGGTTCTAACGCACGAAGACTGGATGGTCTGTGACCTAACTAGGTTGCCCCCCAAACGCTGCCGAAACCCCAGTCATCAGTGTGGACATCACCAAAACACTAGCAGCTGCCCAAAAGATCTAGTTGGGGAACGTTGGGCATGACCGTGAGCCAGGTAAATAGGCATGCTTGGAATCACACTTTTGCTATGGACAAATTCCAGTTCTCTTTCCTTTCCTATTCTGACTTTCACACAGCTGCTCATAATACTCAGATCATATCAAATACTTCTTTATCAATAGCCGGAGTGATCTGTTAAAATGTATCTTACAGCCTATTCTTTCAGCCTCAGAAGCTCATGTAAAATTATGGCTAAATGAAGGAAACTATTATGAGTTTCATCTTAATTTTTTTCTGTCTGGTAAATTTGGTTACTTGTGTTAAATTCATAATGAAACAAATCACAACCCTGTGCCACTCAGAGATTGTCCTGGGCTTAGTCTGCAGAAGAAAGGAATGATTAGTAGATTGGTAAAAGGCTGATGCTGAGCGCTGTTCAGTATGGTGTTCACAGCATCAGCTCCCTCATCAGTCCTTGGCAATGGTGTGTTTGTGAGACATGATGCACACGTGGGGTACGCATCTGTACCTATGGGTAGCTATCTGTGCAGACACACAAAGAGTAGACACCATGATTTCATGAAGAATAAACGCAAACACAGGAGAGCCAGTCTTCTGTCTCTCCCATAAATATTTAGTTCCAAAAAAACACTTCAGAGTGGTCCTAGAGACCATTCTGCTTTCTTCCCAGTTCCACGCCCCCTCCCGGGGAGGACGTGGACGAGCTGGTCGGGGGGAAGCCCAAGCACTACGGTCATGGCGCTCCCGCAGTCATCTTCTGACACCAGTCAGAGAGCTGCCATTCCTGGGCTTTTTAGGAACTCATCCCACCCAGGCGGCTCGGCCCTCATCTGCAGAAACATCCTAGAGTGGAATCTGTGTCTGCAATTTCAACTTGCTCGTGTCCTCTTGAATGACCCAGAATTCGGCTCACAGTTGCTGGAGAGGGTTGAGTGTGCTTTATGCACGGACGGTCCTCAGCGTCGTCCACTGGAGACCCACAGGACATCATGCATACAACAACCATGGTTATTTCTCCCTCTCTCCTAGCCATCCCCTCAGGAAAACCCACAGCAGGTGTGGGAAGCTGCTTCGGGTCTTCTGGCGCCGACCAAGGGAGAGGGGGAGGGGGCGACGTGTGCCGAGGAGCCGCTGGTGAAGACGATTAAATCCGCTTTCTGTCCTTGCAGCCTCTCTGGATGCCCTATTGCTGCAGCAGAGAAATTGGCAAAGGCCCAAGAGAAACACCAGAGCTGTGATGTGTCCAAGTCCAACCAGGCCTCAGACCGAGTGCTAAGGTACCAAATGCCAAGCAAGTCATGTCATGATCCAGCACGCCCGGGCGCCGGGGGCCCTGGGGGAGGCAGGCAGTCTCACCCCGCGGCAGGAATGCAGGTGGTCGCTTGGTGCGGTTATAAGAGCCAAGCCCCAGGCCCACCCCTCGCCCGCGGGGGTCTGTGTGAGGGCAGGGGGCCACCTGGCCACTCTGGGACTCTGTCTGCCCACTGTAAGTCTTCAAATGAGAGTAGATGATGTGTTTCTGGTTTTCTTTCTGGCCTGGACGTTATTTCGTGATTCTGTGACTGTTAGATGAAAGAGGGAAGCTCCCACCTTAATGAGATGCCCAAAGTAATTTTATCTTAATTTGGAGGACAGGGCGTGGTACCAGCCTGCAGCGTGGCGCCGCCTCGCAGGACGCGCAGAGCTTTTCTCTGTGGGGGAGCCCTCTGAGGGGCCAGCTCCTCTGTCCCCAGACACCCCGAGGGGGCATGGAGGAGCTGGGTGCAGGGCGGCTGAGGGAAGGACCTGAACCCACTCGGTCACTGTCACAGAAAGACCTCGGAGATCACCTGGTCCAGCCCAGGTTGCAGTTTAGACAGGGAGGATTCTGGGAGGGCTGGAGGGAGAAACCCCCCACCCCAGATCCCGCCTATCAACTCTCACCTCCCCTTGTCCCCTTCAAACCATCGCTAGAGGAGACAATGGCAGAGACACACTCCCAGGTCTTCACAGGGTTGTCCTGCAGGCCGCACGGCTGCCCACCTTCTTGAGGGGGGGTGCCCCGGCGCAGGAAGCAGGTCGTCCCTCGGAGGCGGAGTCCACGTTCCACGGTTACGGAGGGAGCAGCGAGCACACACACGCGTGCACACGCACACACACACGTGCACACAACTTTGCTTCCATTACATTATTTCTTTTAGGATAAATCACTTGGGAAAAAGCACCATTTAAGTGGCATGAACACCTGCTTGGTTTTGTTGTGCATTAGTTTAGTTTTCTGAAGGGATTTTACCATAGTCGTTATGCACCCTTTTGTCCCTCAATGGAAAACAAAATCTTTTTTTTAAAGACTTCATTTATTTATTTGACAGAGAGAGAGGGAACACAAGCAGGGGGAGCGGGAGAGGGAGAAGCAGGCTTCCCGTGGAGCAGGGAGCCCGATGCGGGGCTCGATCCCAGGACCCTGGGACCGTGACCTGAGCCGAAGGCAGATGCTTAACAACTGAGGCACCCAGGTGCCCTGAAAAGTTGAAAACTTTAAGGAAAATGAGAAATACTTAACTAGACAAACACAAGAAAATTAAAACCACTTATAACCCTCCTATTTAGAGATAAACCCTCAATAAACGTTGGTGTACATTCTTGTAGATTTTTCTGTGTGGGGTGCTAGCGGTCTAACACGCTCCCATGAGCCCGCAGCCCCCACCTCCCAGAAGATAAGGTTAGTTAGTGCCAGGTGGGAGCCCTCCCCCTAGGGCTCCGTCCGTCTGAAAAGGAATGGCTGTCAGCCAAGAGAACTGAGAACAGGTAGCAACCAAGGCTCAGGGCTTCTGTCCATGTTTGTCACCTCTAGCCAGACCCCAGAGCTAGAAAGAGCCCTGAGCCCCACTCCTGGGGACCCTCCCGTTGGGCTGAGTGGGCACCACTTGGGAGATGCTTCCCTGGTGGCTGCAGACTGCAAACACCACCCCGTTCAGACACAAGCCTCCACACTGATGCAGAGCCTGAAGCAACAGCCTTTGACCTTGTTTCTGTGGTTTTGTGGCCACGGGTCCCTTTCCACAGGCCAAAGCCATGGAAAACCACTGTAAATGATAATGGAACACATGAGTGTGGGCTGATGTTGTGCATCTACAAACAAGATTCTTTACGCGCCTCTGGCTGGGCATGGCGAGGTGGGTGGGACGGGGCCCGAAGGGAAGCACCCACACCAACCACAGCCTCGTCTCCGGGGTGCTCCCATGCTCCCCAGCTCCCGGGGCACACCTCAGGCCCCAGCGTCCCCGGTGTGGGCAAGGCCTGGCGGACCTGGTCTCCCTGTGTGCATTCCCCATGGTGTCTCCACGCGGGGCACACTCAGTGGGCAAGGAAGGAGACGGAAGGGAGCAAAGAGAAGACACTTGAAATCCATACTCATGGGGCATCTGGGGGGCTCAGTTGGTGATCCCAGGGTCCTGAGATGGAGCCCTGGGTCTGGCTCCCAGCTCAGTGGGGAGCCTGCTTCTCCCTCTCCTTCTGCCTACTGATCCCCCTGCTTGTGCTCACTCTCTCTCTCTCTCCCTCTCTTTCAAATAAATAAAATTTTTTTAAAAATCTTTAGAAATAAATAAATAAATCCACACTCATTTAACTAAGAGTTGAAAAGTCTTCAAGCAGATTGTGCAACAGGAAGACGTAAGGGTTTCCAATCCTGTTCCAATTTTCCACTCCTGGCCGCGGGTGGTGGGCCTCCAGCACAACCTCTGTCCCTCACCAAGAGCCACCTGGTCCCCGACACCTCTGCTCCAAGCCCCACTCCTTCTGAGCTGGTCCTAATCTTCTGAAGGCTTGGGGATCATGCCTTCCCCAGCCCAAACCCTTGGGCCTTGCCCACTGGGCGGAGCAGTTCCCCCATCTGGCCCCAGGTCACCAGCCTCCCGCAAGTGCCCAGAGATGCTGTTAGTGCTCCTGCCTCTCACCTTTGCCCTCTGTAGTTTCTCTCCCTGGATCTTCGCCTGGACGGTTTACCCACCTGTACAGCATACTCCGCAGTGGACTCTTAAAGTAATGTCACGTTCTGCGTGCTCTTTGAAGGCAAAGGCGAGGGTCTGTTCCTGTATATGCACTGCCACAGATTACCTGGTAAAATGCCTCACATGACAGGCATTCAGCGAATCACCACAGTATTTTGTTAATTTGACAAGAATAGGCTGAATAAATGAAATCAAATGTGTTGGTGATTCGATAAAGCTATTAGCCTGAGGGAAGCTGAATGTAGAGCAAAGGGAACCCCTCCACACCACTTGTCTGTAAGTCTAAAGCCATTTCCCCAAACAGTTTAAAAAATCCCACCCATGAGATACAGAAATAGGTGGACACACACATACACACGCAAAACCAGGTATGAGTGTGTAATAACTGAGCGTTCCTCCATTTAAATACTTTCCTCCAGAGTCTGGACTGCTGGATGACCACCCATAAAAATACTGGATGTACCGGCTGCTATTTGTTTTCCATTTTCATGTCCAGCCATGTACATTTTCATCTCGTTTTGGGTCAGCCCATGTCCCTAAGAGTTGTTCTTTATTTCTTCTTATTTTTATTTTAAGGAAAACATCTTACTAGCTCACCTCCTTTGTTGTTAACTCTTCCTCTCTGAAGCCCCTGAGAAAGGAATGCCCAGACGCGGGGTCCTTCCTGTCTTCGCACCTCCTGAGTCCACCCAGCCAGCCAGGGCCCCAAACCGAAAAGGAAATAAGGGGAAAAGTTAAATGTCTCATTTGTGTTCTTCTGGTGCATGCTGACAGTGAGGCAGACGGCTTATTTGGGGCTCTACAATCCCAGCACACAAGGTCTTGGCTCAGGAAGGTGGATTTGAGCGACGTGCCCTAATGCTGACGTGAACCGTGTCTTACCTGAAGCCGCGGGAAAGCAAGCTGTCGATTATTTCTTGTTTGCTTACAGGCCAATGTGCTTTGTAAAGCAGCTCGAGATCCCTCACTACGGCTACAGAAACAACGTCCCCACGACCACGCCTCGCTCCAACCTGGCCAAAGAGCTGGAGAAATATTCCAAGACCTCGTTTGAGTACAACACTTACGACAGCCATACTTATGGCAAGCGGGCCATAGCTCCCAAGGTGCAAACCAGGGATATATCCCCCAAAGGATATGATGGTAGGAGGTGCACACTCTTTAAGTGAGAGTCACGCTTGCCGTTGATAATGTTGTTGTTGTGTATATATCCGTTTCCTACAAGCTGGTCGAGCATGGGGTCACTTGATGGGTACCAAAGAAAGCACACCCACAGGCTGGGCTCCCCTGGGTGCTCCCAGGTGTGGGTGAGCGGAAGCTTGCAGGATGGAGAAAGATGCCCTTCCCTCAATGCTTCCAAAGCAGCACATTCTGGCCACATTCAGAATGTGGAGACAGAGAGCCATTGGCTCATGGTTTCCTGCTGTGGCTGAGGCAGTGTCCTTATCTTCATAAACTTCCTTTCGTGGATGGCTCCAACACAGAGCAACTTGGGAGTGCCAGAGGTATAGCACCCAGAGTTCTTGGCCATTGAGAAACTGTGTTCCCTCAGAGTTCTCAACCTTGGATGCACATTAGAGCCCTCTGGGGAGATTTTAAGCATTCTAATGCCTAGGCTGCACCCTGGACCAACTAAATTGGCATCCCCAGGGATGCTGCCTGTACGGTGACATTATCTCAGTTACCAGTGACTCCAGGGTGCACCCAAGAGCAGACAACTTCTGCTGGTGTCACCGGGCCTCCTTCCAGCAGGTGCCGACCCTGGCCTGTTGCCCCATGGGGAGTGGGTCCAGGCAGGGCCTCCCGTGGTGACGTAGCTGCCATGCATCCAATAAAAACAAAGAGCAGGTAGAACAAATAAAACACCACCTGCCTCTTGGGAAGGGGTAGCTTACTTGCCCTCGTGGGTTCTGAGCCCTCTACCAGCTATTTGAGGTAGCTCCCATTGCTTCCCTGCGTTAACATGGTAAGTCATTGAACGGGAGTGGGGTGACTGCATTTCTCTGATGTCACGTATTTATCTAACTGCATTTCTGCTTCGAATTCTAGGATATGTGGACTGAGTTGGCAAATTTTCCTGACTGGGTTGAGGGGTGTAGAAGTTCTGATGATTTATAAGTCTTATCTTGTTGTTCTGTAGCAGAGGAGAGGAGATGGACCTTTTTTAAAGTTCTTTTAGCTCTCTGAAAAAGATATTTAATTAAAATCATAGCACACAAAAATTTTCATTTAAACTGAATGTTTGGGGAGTTCCAAAACCTCTTTACAATTCAATGTGAGTTGCTGCACGTGTTTCTATGTTAGTCATTCTTTGCCTTAATAACAATTAATATGTATAGTGAGTGAAATTTAGTATTTCTTTGGCATATCACATATTGATTATCCTTGCGTGTATCAATTCATAATATAGAGGAACAAAAATGTAAGTGGAAAAGAGAGTGGCTTAGGGTATAACAGAAAATAATTATTTTTGTTTTATTTAATCATAATTCACCAATTTCTGGTTTGTTATAATTTTATCCTTTTGATCCATTTGATTGCAAATGAAGGATCAAAAAATTGAATTCACATAATTAAGAATTCTGTTTATACAATTTCCAACTCAGCAATATCTCGCAGTGAATGGGGAGGAGTTCCTCTACCTGCTTGTCTCCTGCACCTGTTTGCTGCTATTGGTCTGTATGGCCTGATTCCCTTGACCTCATCATTATGGTTGGACTTTGGGTGAGGTCATGACCAGTAGAGCACATTTTCATGCTTGCAACACCTGTTAGTGGATTCGAAGTCAAACCTACTTGGGTCTATTCTCAGTTCTTCCATTTAGGAGCTGTGTGATATTTGGCAGATTAATCTTTCTGGGTGTTACTTTCCCCCAGAACAGAGAGGTAGTAATAGTGCCCATCCTTTGGACCTCACAGAGCTGTTGTGAGGATCAGCTGACAGCGCTAAAGAGCTGGACAAACTTGTAATTACTGGCATTCATTCTCACCCACCCTGAACATACCTGTTGTCAGAAACCTCGGCTGAGCCAAGCTCTTCAGCTGGCTCACAAGGAAACAAGAATACAGAACAAAAACTTCAATATTAGGTCTTTAAGAAACAAAACAAACAAACAAAAAACAGAAGGAAAGGCAACCTTTTACCATAATTTACTGAGAAGAACCTCAGTGACTCCATTTCTCTCACACTAGATTCACCTAACAGACTTTTAAAACATCAAAGAAAATTCCCATTAAGGATGAGAGTGGCCAGGTCAGTTTTCTTGATAGGATGTAAGCTGAGAGCTGTCCCTGATCCTAGGCACCAGGCAGTAGACACCACAGAGCAACTGTGGTCTGTGGTTACCCTACAAGAATGTCCTCCCCAAGGCTTGCTGCAGGTGCAGAGAACTGAGTCATTGCTCCTAAAGAATAACTGTGAAATGAGCCTGTTGTCGGGGCGGGGAGAGCATAACGCTTGGGAGCAAGGGGCAGGGCCATGGAAATGTCCAACAGGTTATAAAAGTAGGACCTTTCACCCCAGTCTTTGGATATCACACCTTAGATCCTACCACCTGTGTTCAGAAACACTCAACACACATTGATTTAAGTGCCTGCATTTTTCCAGACACTGGCTAGTTGCTGTCTGTCTGTCTGTTTATCTATCCATCCATCCATCCATCCACCCATCCACCCATCAACCCATCAATCCACCCATCCACCCATCCGTCTATCCATCCATCCATCCATCTATCCATCTATGCATCCATCCATCCATCTATCCATCCATCCACCCACCACTTATCAATCCATCCATCCATCCATCCACCCATTCATCTGTCCATCCATCCATCCATCCACCTGTCCACCCATCCATCCATCCATCTATCCATTCATCCATCCATTTATCCATCCTTCCACTCACCAGTCTACCCATCTACCCATCCATTCATCTATCCATCCATCCACTCATCCACCCATCCATCCATCAATCCATCCATCTACCCATCCACCCATCCATATATCCATCCATCCATCCATCCATCCATTCATCTATCCATCCATCCACCCATCAGTCCATCCATCCACCCATCCACCCATCCATCCCTCTATCCATCCATCCATTCATCCACTGATCCATCTATCTGTTCATCCATCCATCCATCCACTCTATCATGTATCATCTATCTACCTCTTCTTTCCTTCTGGATGACAAGTTTCAAGGAAGGGCTAGGGAACAAATGGAAGACAGTGAAATACACACTCATGCAGAAAGTGAAGCAAGGAATCCATTCTGGAGGAATTAGCAGGAGCTTTAACAAAATGGCAAATCTTGTACTTGATCACGAGCTTGAGTAGAAATTATGCAAAGATGAAAGACCCGTGGCCTGACAAGGTGCCTGAGAGCAGGGACAGGCCCTGTGGGGCAGGTGAGGAAACGGCTTTGCATCACTCACCATGCTGAGGAGCTTGGGGCACTCTCCCACAGGGCGTGGAAGTCCACATGCAGAAGTAGTGAAGGAGGGAAGGTGGGAAAGGACAGGGGTTCCCAAACGTGTATGTTGGCCCTGCCTTCTCCCATGAGCACCAGGTTGGCATCTCCCCAGCCTGTTTGTTACAGTGAGCTAAGAATGGCTCTGATATGCTTAAATTGTTGGGTAAAAAAGAAGAGTTTGTGACATGTAAAAATTATGTGAAGTCAAATTTCAGTGTGCATAGGTAAAGCCATATGGGGCCCCGCCGCCCTCATCCATTTGGTCGGTGACTGGTTTCGCACAAGGGCAAAGCCCAGCGGTTGTGCCATAAAAACCTAGACTATTGTCCAGTCCTTTGCAGAAACAGCTGCCAAACTCAGGCTAAAACATCTCCGCTTGCATCTCTGGGCAATTTATCACCACCCCAAGCTTTGTCTAAACCCATACGTTCCCAGAGCTCCCATGGGCTCCCCTCATGAGCCGCCCTCTCTGTCGTTCCCAACTTCCAAATTCTCCAAGCTAAACACTTTCTGATCGGCTTTCAACTTCCTCTTTGCTCCTTAAACTCAGTGCCACCCCAATGTGCTCAACCTCCCATCGTCTACCCCGGCCCCTGTCCAGGCCTCCTGCCGGCAACACCTCCCAGAACTGCTCAGTGGCCGTCCGGGGTGCATCCTCTGGAGCCGGGCCTCTGGCCTCCTCACCCCCGCCCCCAGCCGGCTCTCCCTGGAATGCCCGCCCTCCTGCCCACAGCTGCAGGTGGCTGCCCTGCCGTCCAGCTGATCCCAGAGCCTCTCAGCACTGGGTCCTGTCTCACCCAGCCTGGCCTGCACTCAGCAGGCTTCCTCCTAACTTTCTTCACGATGGTGCTTGTGCAGAACCGGACACCTGTTCTCGGCCCACGTGCAGCTCTGGGTCGCACCCTGGGCAGTCTCATGGGTAAACAGCTTGTCTTCCCACTGGACCGTAAGCTCCCGTCCTCAGATTCAAACCGCAGTGCTGATGCTGGCCGTGCAAACACTATCTGTCTGAATGAGTGAGTGGGAAGTGAAGAGTCCAGACGGGGATTTGATGCTTTAAGTCATGTGAGCAGACAGTGCGCAGACCCCACCTAGCTACATTCTCACAAGAAAGCTCCTTTTCCCATGTAGCACTCACCACAGCACAGACCTGCATGGGCACCATGAGGGTCGGTGCGTGAGGGTGCGAGGCCGTCCAAACCCACCCAGGTCCCCTGCGGGGTGAGCCCTCGGGATGCGTATCTCTGCACTGTGCTCTATCTGTCTGGTTTTTGTGGAAGTCTGGGCTGTAAGGACACACTGATTTATTCCCTTATGTTAATACATAAGAAGGCGGACATTCTTAGAAGAAGACACACACATTTCGGGAGACTCTCACAAGTAGGGCAGTGTGCAAAGGCTCTGGTTGGAACACGGTTGTTTTCATTTTTTTAATTTGTCATATTTAGCCAGTAGAAATCCCATGGAGTCTTTCTTTCTCCTGCAAGAGAGGGATAAAATCTTTGAAGGGGGTTTACCACGCGGTACGAGGGCTACCACTGTAACCACACAGGGTGGTGGTGCTCTCACAGAGAGGCGTGACCTCCGTCATGGCCAGGGACAGGCCGGCACCCAGAAGGACAGTGACCAGTTCTGTCTGCCGCCTTATCGGAAGGGGAAGTGCACTTTGTCATGGTCACTGGCCACAGATGCTGGCTCTGTGAGCGTTTTACAAATTGGCGATAATTATGAGGACCTACATTCTTACTTCCATTTTGAACAAAACAAAGGAGTGCTTGCATTCTGTGAAAAGGCATGGGGGATGTGGATGCGTGTACCACCTGCTTGTCCTGAATCAGGCTCGTCAACAAGTCACCCCCAGGTTGCTCACCCGCTCACATTCTGCCCAGTCGTACCAACTTGGTGCCATTCAGGACTCAAACATCTGGTGAAGTAGATGCACTTTACCAAAAGTTTGCTGCCATTTGCTGTATACACACGTCCTGCTGACTCTCTTTTAGAAATTGAAATTTGCTCATTTCAAAACAAAACGGCCATTTTTTTTTTATTTATGTGCATTCCATTTCTTTCCTGAGCCAGCGGCTAGCCCTCACTAGGAAAAAGAACCCTCACATAAGTACTATTGCATTTCTCCCACAATTTCTATATTCCTATTTTTATATCAAAATTGTAAATGGTGTGAACCCACAGACTTCTGTCCATGTGGAGACAAGGTGCTGTCTCAGTGTGGCTCCCTGAGCCCACGGCGCAGGTCCCAAGGGGCCGCCTCCCCAGGGAGGGTCTCTGTCTGGTCCCCCTGCATTGCTGCCTTGGCCCCACGGGACGTCTCTGTGCTCAGACCCCAGACTGCTGCCATCCACACTGGGCCCTCTGCTGCTTAGATAGGAGCACTCACAGAAGAATGAGGAAGGAAATGTCACGTCCCAGACAGACTAACAGGTGTGCTGATTCATCTTCATGGAGAGGGACCAGGCCTGCACAGACTCCTCATGCTGGGAGGTCTTTGTGCAGTTAGCCCTCTGGTCCACGCAAGGGGACCTGCTTCAAATGGTCATCTGCTTGTGCAGCGGCTCGGTGACTTTTGGTGGGGGCTGCAGTGAGGACTGGTGCCAGCATCACTGTGCAGCTCGGTGGCAAAATGAAAGCAGTCTTGGATCCGAAGTTGAAAGTTATCAGTGATGAAAGCTTGGTTATTTGTTCACTTGTATGTGAATACGGTGCTTTGGGCAGCTTCTTGGCGTGGCTCATGATAACTGACTGTGGTGGCCATGTGAGGTCAGTTGCTCAGTTCTGCTTTGTTGGCCCCTTCCCTTTGGGAGGAAAGTATTGTGCACGTCCTCTTAAGGGGCTACTTGGATTACAGACCACTGGCGACAGCGTTGGACACACAGGGAGAGGTGGCTAAGCTTGCTTTGGAAAGGATGTTCAAAGATGCATGGGGGTCGTGCAAGAGAGACTCGCTGGTGGAGTCTAGGACACTGTGAGGGAGATGTGTGGGGGGCGTTCCTTCACCCTGGGTTCACCCTGGCCACTCCCTTCCTGGGCAGGACTCCAGGGGAGACCTGTCTGCCCTGCAGGTGGACACCCTATGACTTTGCGGCCCTTGGCAATGAACACAGGGCCCTAAAAAATCATCCACAAGTGTTTCCCATCCGTGGGCCAGAGGAGACTTCCAAACAGCCATGAAAGCAAGGGGGTTAAGAGCTAACACCTTAGCTCTTAAACACCTGTGTGCTCTGGGTGATGGAGGTTGTCACCCGTACATCCCGTGAGCCGGGCTCCGTTCAGGTGTCAGCTTGCCAGACGATGTGTGGCATGCACGTGCACCGCGCCATGGTGCCCTGCTTCCCCGGGCTCTGCCACGCCCATGGGTGTGCGTCAGTCCCTGTCCCTGACCATGCCACTTCCTCCACGGGGCTCTTTAGTAGAATCACAGGGTAGGGCTCTTCTTGGGGAAGGGGGTGTTCCCTCATGCATGCCCAGCTGGAGGGACGCCTCCCAAAAGCACAGGGGCCTGTGAGGCTGCACCACTTGCACGCAGTGAGCCCCGGCTGGCCTCTGAGGCCCCTCCTGGCTGGAAGGAGCCGCCAGGCTCTAGAGGGACAAGCTCTGTGGGGTCCCCGCGCCCACTGAGCGGATGCGCAGTCACGATGGGGAGAGCCATCCTGGGGTCCCGAGCAGGCTGGCATTCCAGTCCCTCCCCAGGTCAGGCGGCTGAGTCCTAATCAGGCGCGGCCCTTAAACAGATTGGGTGGTGGGCCCGCAGCCGCACGTGGCCCCTCGGTTCACCCAGCTCTACCCCGGGAGGCCAGCCGCGCGCCCCGTGCCCCACCAGGACGCGCGTGTCCACGGGGCTGGTGGGAGGGGCGCGGTGTGGGGGGCGGGGCGCGTGCCGTGCACCGGCGGCGGCGCGGGGGCCCAGGTCATCGCCGTGCCCGTGTCTCCCCAGCAAAGCGGTACTGCAAGAACGCCAGCCCCAGCAGCAGCAGCACCAGCAGCTACGCGCCCAGCAGCAGCAACATGAGCTGCGGGGGCGGCAGCAGCGCGAGCAGCACGTGCAGCAAGAGCAGCTTCGACTACGCGCACGACGTGGAGGCGGCGCACATGGCCGCCACGGCCATCCTCAACCTGTCCACGCGCTGCCGCGAGATGCCGCAGAACCTGTCCACCAAGCCGCAGGACCTGTGCGCCGCGCGGGTACGACTGGGGGGCGGGGGTCGGGGGGGGGGGGGGGAGCGACCCCGGGCTCACGGCCAGCAGAACCCGAGCCCCCACACGGGCGCTCAGCAGATGCCCTCGGAGCGCGCTTGCCGGTGGGGCCCCGAGCACAGCTGTGCAGGGAGCCGTCCCCCTGGGACGACGGGTTTGTAAGCCAGGAGCTATTGTCAGGCCTGTGAGAGAAGACGTGTGGGGGAGGCTGCTCCTTAGGATCCAGGGTCGTATCTGTAAACAGAGGACAGCCGGTACCCTCACGGTGCCTCGGGTGGCTGCACAGACAATAGCTGGGTGCCTGGAACCCCAAGCGCGAGGAGGGCGGGTGGCCCCGCTGTCAAGTAAAGCGCAGGACAGTCCTCAGCTCCCAGCTGGTCGCTCAGTATTAGGGAACAAAAAGTAGAAATCCAATTTCCACCTGGACTGTCACGCCGTGCTGGCCAGCTCTCGTTAGTCCAAAAACCTCAGAGATGCTGACACGGCGTCAGGGTCTGCGAGGCCTCTGCCTTGCTTTTCTGTGAATGGATTCGTTGCTCCAGCGGGAGCCGGACAGCGGGTCAGAGCCGGAGGGAGCAGCCCCGCGGGGGCCGCTCCCGGGTCAGGGCCGGGTGGTGCACGTGGCCTGTGAGCTCAGAGCACGTGTGGGCAGGTAGACCTGGTCCCTCACCTCCTCGCCAGAAAACAAAGGGACTGCATTTCTAGAGCTGCGTGGCCATGGGCACCAGGAGCTCACAACCTCACAACAAGCTCATTACTTGTTCAAAGTAATTATAATTTGTAGGAATGGAGAAAGGTCAGGCATTTTAAGCTTTGCATCTGCTTTCTTTTCTATTAATATTTTTGTTCCTAGATTTTTAGAGACATGTCAGGGGCATGCGATTTCATGGTGGTCAGGGCTGCTAAAATCCAAGGCTAGTATGGAAGAGCTTCTGTGGCAAGGGAAAAAAAAGAAAGCAACCCCTTCCCATTTTTCTTTCACTTTATTAAAGCCAAGACTGAGAATTAAGTCCAACGTGACGCAGGCTAAATGAGTATGAGAGCTTGACAGCAGGCGTGCTCCCGGACAGGAGGAGCTCGGGCAGAATAATGCTCTGTCATGTCTCCAGGTAACAGCCTGCGTGGGGCTTCCGTCCCAAGCAGCTGCCCTCCGCTGTTACATCCAGAGGAGGGAGCTGCTAGACATCTGGGGAGGCAGCAACTTTCACGCAGCTCTGAGATCAAATTTTTGCTCGAGAAACTGTAACTCTCCGGGAACAGAAGTAGAGGGCTGTTCGCAGTTATTTCCTGCTCTGTCCTCCATGTGTCCTTCCTGGCCTCCCTCCTCCTTAGAGGTGAGCTCTGAAGACTTCCTTATCTGTTTAAGAGCATCATTTAAAACAAACAAACAAACAAACAAAACTCACCCAGTACCTCTTTATTGTTTTAAGCCAAGGCTGAATTGCATGTTTGCTAAAACACAGAGTAGTCAGACCGCACTCACTGCAGTAGAGGTACTTGAACTGTGATTGCACACCCTCCTCCCTTAAAACAGAAAGTACTCTTCATCACAGGATTTCATGTGCAAAGTGAATTCTGGCTGCTTCTCCCTCACCCCGCCGTGCCTCTGCCTCGTCTGCTCCCCCCTCCCCTTCTCGAAGTATCCGCATCGGTGAAACTGAAAGATGATTGTTAAGCATAAACACACATCTATCTCTGATCTCTTAAATGTTATTTGAGCTGGAATAGAGTTGAGATTAGGCACTTGTTTGATTTTTTCTGGCGAGGCTTATTTCTAAAAGCAGGAGATGTATTGCAGAGAAAAGAAGATAAAGATGATGGTAAATACACGGTAGATATATGAGCTAGGCAGGTAAGAGACAGATGGATAGACCGATTACAGGTCAGCAGGTGAAGAGACGCATGCACCTGCCATCCAGTGTTGCGGCCAGGCATGGGCCAGCAGACATGTCCCAAAACACCGCTTCTGCTCCCCTCGGGAGCCTGTGCACGGGAGACCACAGGATGAATCCGCGTTTGGATTCTGCACTGGCTGAAGGCAGGGCTGCAGCTGGGGGTGGAGCTGCGTGGTTACCATGTCTCTCTGTCCAGCAGAACCCTGACATGGAGGTGGACGAGAACGGGACTCTGGACCTCAGCATGAACAAGCCACGGCCACGGGAGAGCTGCTGCCCGGTCCTGACGCCCCTGGAGCCCATGTCCCCCCAGCAGCAGGCAGTCATGGGCAGCCGGTGCTTCCAGCTGGGAGAGGATGACTGCTGGGAGCTGCCCGTGGACTACACCAAGATGAAGCCTCGCAGGGCCGACGGGGGTGACACCGCCGAGGTCCCTGTACGTCCCCCTCACTCGGGGCATGGGGGCGGGCATCTGTGGGCTCCCTTAGTATGACCTCAGCCGACGAGGGCTGACCAGGGAGAGACTTGTCACTAACGCTGATTTGGTGAAACAAACCACAGACTCTTTTCCATGATGAATTTTATTTTCTAACAGGTGCGTTTTGTTACCAATGATTTCTCTAAGAAAATATATAGACAGCAAGTCAGTCTGGTTTTTCTGGGTGACGTATTGATATAAGGCATGATTCTCCTTGCAGATGGGGAATTATGACATCTTCAATACTTAAATGGTTAACTATGAGCTTTTAATTAGCTAGCCTTTTGAAGCTAAGGATAGTGTCTGTTCTCAGAGAAACCCAAAATATTCAGAAGAGTGTACTCCAGCCTTGAAAAAAACCATTTTAGCACTATCGCCTAAATCTTTGTTGAGCACGATATTACCAAACAACCAATGTCAAGAACATATTTTTGAAGTAAAGATCTCCCCTGTGATCCAAAAATAGAGCTTTCCTTTGGAAACTCTCCTAAGCTAAATGGTGTGATTAATTAATTTATGTAGAGAATATTTTGAGCGTTCCCAGACCCCAAAAATCACCTCTCAGGTTTTGATTTTCTGAACCTTGGACACACCTTGTTAACAGATGCACAAATAACCTGAGACCAAGCCCAGGTGCTCTCAGACACAGCTCAGAGCTCTGGAGCTGGATGCTGAGAGGCTGAGCATGGTTTCGGGAGCAGGCGAATGGCGGGGCCACTCCCAATGCTCAGGGTATCCCGATGCTCAGGGTGCACCTGCTGCTCCCACAGCTCGCCGCAAAACCAACACTGAACACTATTTGTGCTTCTTGCCCTTTTCTTTGTAAAAGCAAAAATCCTCCTTGGGTTTCTTTTTTAGCAAAAGCAGGTACTAAAGCAGGTCTTCCGAAAAAGCGAAGTGGCATGTGTCATGAGCTTTCGAAAAGTGGGGGTCACCTGTAGTTACAATGTTCACATTCAAGTTGATAAAATAGTTAAAATATCCTCTAGGCTAAGAAAAGAAAATGAAGAAAAGGTTGTTCTTTATTGTACTGGCTTTTTTTCCTGTGTTCAGTTCTGAAAATTATGGCACCTTCTTTATTCACTGAAAAATGAAAATCCTTTTTGAATACAATAGGGAGACCACCATCAAAGCAATAGCTTTTTACAGAAACAAGGAAGTGCAGAAAAAGGGAACATTAGCTATTTGTAAGAATTGGCAGGAAAGGCACCTGGTTATAAGGCCATTACATGTTAAAGCCTATTATCTTTATTCTTCAAACTGATTTAAGTATCCAGGCATTGCAAAAGAATAGAATCTAAGTGGCAAGGTAAATTCCAAAGTATTCTTTTCTCTCCTACAGTGTTACGTCATTGCTACCAAATAAGGCGTGGTGGTTGAGTCTCTGAATTTATTTTAATTAAAATTAAGCCCTCATAAATCGACAGAAGTATTTTCATCATACAGACTGTCCCAGAAGTAAGAAACGCTCTCCTGCATTCAGGAGACACATCTGCTGAGTATCACCATCTATAGGAGTTCCTTAGTTACTGCACTGGGACCCACTTAATCAGAAGTAGACACTTCCTATTAAAAAAGAAAATGCTGCATAAGAATAATTGAGAACTACAACATTAAGCTCAGATGGTCTTCCCTTGCCTTGGGCCCTAAGGCACACATGCAGAATGCTCCCCAGTGGCTGGTGAAAGCCTCATTCTAAAATGCCTCTAAGGTTCGTGGTTAAGCTTTGCAGGTCAGCGCTGTATAAGAGTATTGTAACACCAGCAGGTGCTTCCCGGACACTGAATCAAAAAGATCAACCAAGAAACGGTGTCTCTGGTTTCCAAACCAGTTATCTGTTCCCCTTATAAGTACCCCAACAGAAATACTGACTAAGGCCCTGCCCACTGACAGGGATGAATTTATAAGTTTAGAACCATTGATGAGAAACTAAGGTCTGCTCTGAAAAAAGATGCTCTTTGAATAGCGTCCAGGCTTGCACTTTCAGAAGGGGCTTCACCGGGACAAAAATGGGCAATGATTTTAAAGGCACAGTGTTTTGGAAGAGGAGGGAAGTGCAGAGGCGGCCAGCCCACTGGGGGCGGCGTCTGTGGTCTGTGTGGGGCTCTGTCCCCTGTGCGGCCCTGAAGCTGTGTTTTGCCTGCAGCCAGAAGACTTGGACCCATTCCAGGAGGCTCTGGAGGAGAGAAGGTACCCGGGAGAGGTGACCATCCCCAGCCCCAAGCCCAAGTACCCCCAGTGCAAGGAGAGCAAGAAGGACTTAATAACGTAAGCATACCTCGAGGTGAAACAGCTGCTCTTCCTAACCGTCCCTTCCTTTGGCTTATTTTTAAAAACCGATCTGTACATGCCTTGCCGTTTGAGCATGCAACGTCCGCAGCACATAACTGTCTCGAGCTGCCGATTCCGTGGAGCGGGGGCCCGCGTGGCTCGCTTGCTCCCAGGACGCTCTGTGTGATGGAGGCGCGTCTGCCGTATGTGGTCGTGCGTTTTGCAGCTTTCCCTCAGGGCACCTAAATCCCCCTTGCAGACATTGCAGCTAAACTGGAAACAATGAAACTTTCTTGAAGTTTTTTTTTTTTTAAACATACTTACTATTTTGGCTGTTTTTGTTTTTGTTTGGTGGCAGATGTCCAACACCAAGGTGTGATGGAAGTGGTCATGTGACTGGTAATTACGCCTCACATAGAAGGTGTGACTTCATTTTTCTCATGGTGGATTCTGTCTTTTCAATTTATTGTTTTCAGCTTACCTCAACAATGCTGTCAAAGTACAAACGTCGAATTACGTGTCAACCCTTTCAGTGCTCTATGTTGACCTATAAAAGCATGCTGATGTACGTGTTGTATAGTGTCTTTTATATGCAAGGAAACTACCACGATTCGGAAAATTCCTCACCAACATTGAAACCAAAGAGTGCAAATATTTTTATACTATTTTTCAAAAATTGTTTATTATCAGACACATCTTCTTCAAAGAAGAGAGTTTATTACACCAAAAAAAAAAAATTCAATATACAGCACTTTCCCCATCACTTTCTGCATTAAACTTTTTAGTTTCAGTTGTATGTTGTGTTTGTCCGGGAGCGTAAGCCGGTGGGGGCGGCACTCACATGACTCTCTGGCCTGTCTTACAGTCTGTCGGGCTGCCCCCTCGCCGACAGAAGCATTCGGAGCATGCTGGCCACCAGCTCGCAAGAACTCAAGTAAGATTTCATGACAGTCATTCTTCTAAAGATCTGTTTGCCTAGTAGTAACAAAATGGAGGTGTCATGTGTAAACACAAGTGTCTTTAAACAAACCCGCTGTGCACGCAGTACCTCGGCAGCCCACACACCCGGGTCCTCGGGACGTCAGTCACCCTTCTGGACAGTCTCTCTGCCTCTTCCCTCTCCTTTGTCTCTAGCGCTTTCATGCCATAGCCTTTCGATCCTAAATATTCGAAAGCATGAGTAGTTTCTGTCCTCATACACATGCACACGGAAGGGAAGCCAGACAGAGGTACTCAAACTTTCAGGAAGTGACTGCAACCTAAAAAGTAAAAAAAACGTATTTTTTTAGAAGTCAGTAGTTCATATGATTATTTAAAATATGGGCATTTAAAAGGCACTCATGACAAAAGCTCACCACGATGACAGCTAATTCCCTAAGCATGTTGCGGTCATAGTTGCGAATCCTCTAGGAGAGCATCATGTCCCGTTCACTGGCTCACTGCTGGGTACAGTCAGGCACCCAGCAGCACTCAGACACTCTTCCCTCCAGCCGTTGGCTCTCCTGCTCCCCTGTGCCTGTAACGTTTTCTATATTTTAGGCATAAATCTGATCACTTACATTTTTATCACCAGACTAAGGTTTTTCTTCTTTGTATATATAGAACCACACCCAGTTCCTACACGGGTTTGGGAAGGAGTCAGTACAAGTCCTAGAAAGCGCATGAAAGCCTTTGGTGCTCTAGTCGGAGGAGATACAGGGTGTGTGTCAGGGAAGAAGGGTGAGGCCTGAAAGTAGTTTCACAACAGAATGAGAACCAAGAGCCCCAAAGAATTATTTTCTAATTACCCGACATGTTATAAATATCATCACGTCCAACTGTTTGGCTTCCATTTTCTTTGGAAACCGCTTTGTTTCCAATGTAGAAAAAACGCTCCCTGGAGACCCTATTTGATTCCTTTCCCAAGGATTCTACCCTACATCCCACCCTCTGCGATAGACCAGGGCTGTCTCAGAGTATAGGGCTCTGTTTCACATCATGTCATTTTTTACAGGATCCCTGTCCAAGGCCTTAGTGCCATAGATCACCTGCTCATGTTCAGTGGCCTCCTGAACTAGCCCTTCCATCACAAGACTCTTGGCGTTTTCTTCATGGTGTGACTTAACGGTCTTAAAGTCTATAGTGTCATCCACGCAGTGCCTAATGGACAAATAGCATTTAGGACCTCAAAACGGACGCTTAGCAAGAACAACTCAACCCACTTTGTTAAGACATCTTTTTTCATGGCTTAAAACCATACTTCCCTCATGATCAAAACGTGATTAACTGCACTTGGAACTTGGCCAACACATCAGACCGTGGCAACTTTCCTTTGAATTTCTTGATGAGGAGTACTTTGCAAAAGTTTGGCACATATCCAGTTCCAGCAGGCCAGCTGTAAACAAGAAATAGCCTTTGCCCAACTGGTATCTAGGACGGCTTCTCCCTGGTTAGCATCTCAACGCCCCCAGAGACCAACGTAGTTCTCTGAGGGCTCTCGTTGTTGCTGGTTTTCATCCCTTGACTCTGGGCTTAGAGCGTTATGTTGACCCGAAGTTCTGAGCAGAGCTGCCACTTCTCCGGTTCTGGCACTCTCTCCTTGTCTCCTTTCATCTTGGAAGATGGTGTGATGGTCCTCACCATCTGCAACTTCAGAGGGAGGTGGTTGGCCTTCACATCCTCCAGGGCCGTGCTGGGGAGGGGTCCATTCTCTGCATCCTGCCTCTTCCGGGATGGGAGACCTTACCTTCAGAGAGGGATGGCCTTTTCCTAATTGGGGTGGAATGAAAAGCCATGCTCATTTGTCAGCTTGTCTTTGCAAACAAGTAAATCCCATTTTGATTGATCCTTTCTGAGAAATCTAAACTTGACCAATTTTCTGAAATGGTCCATTTTTACTGGCAAGGCTTTGAAACTACGGGTTCCAATTAAATGTTTGCTATAAAAAGTCTAGTATTTAAATGACTGATTTTTACTTGCTAAGTCTTTCTAAACAGAGGAAACCCTAGATTACAATATTTGTTTTCCTTTAACCTCTTAATTGATGAGACCCCCCTATTCAGTACCTTTAACCTGAGTCATGGAGGCCTTGTAAGTGGTTTTTCCTGCATAGGAGCCTAGGTTGAGCCCATGAAGCTGATGTACAGCTGCTTTCTCTAGAGTAATCCCACACGTGCCCTTCTCAGTAGCGTGTTCTCAAAGTTTGGTCAATCCCTGCTACAGCAGCCGCTTAGGTGACAGACAGAGTGAAATCACACTATTCATTGTAGATGAACAATTTCTACTTCTTCATAAAGACGCACTAGACAGAGGGCCCAATAAGGTCCAAAAACAATCCTCTATTATGGAATTTTCTGGAAACATTCCTCTTGTCACATTTGACACTGAATTTCGATAGTTGGCCATTAACAGGACATTCTTGACCATGGAAAGATGAGTTGTGCCAGATAAACTCTTGGTCTCAGATCCTCAAACCTCTTAAACTTCCTGAGATAACACTTTGCTCCGATCTTATCCAGGTCAGCACATTTGGGATATTCGTAAAAAGAAGTGGGTAATTTTATGTCTAATTATGTACAATATGTAAACTGAAAATGTATTAAAATTTAATGTGTATATGAATGCCACTCAAACTCTGGAGCTACTGCCTTCCCTGGCCCCTGGCCCATCTGGTGCAGACAACACGGTTCAGCAGCTCGTCCCACGAAGCGGGAGGCAGTGCAAGAAAGCCCCTGCAGCGTGCAGACCCTTTCGGGCTGATGTGCCCTGTGTCACATACATGTCCCTTGAATCTTCCTCCCACGCGCTGAGGGTTCCCAGCCGTGACATTCACTGAGACCCCAGGTCAAGAAGCTGGCGGGGGTGGGGGGGAGGGGGTGGTAGATAGAATTGTTCAAATTAAAATGATTTTGTAGTAAGGACTCTGCCTAACAAGGGCTCTGACTCTGAAGGGAAGTTTCTTCTCTAAAAATGTCGTGTGCTAAGATTACCTGAAAGGAGCATCGGGAAGGAGTTTGCCAGTCACCGCACATCGCTGTCACCCTCTTTTTTGAGAAACCGCGTCCTCCCGCCGGGAGCTCTCCTGCTTCCAGATGTGCCATCACTGTAGATCTGGGCATGATGTAGGTGCTTTAGCCATCTGAGGCTCCAATTTAAGCCAAATCAAAGCCGATTTCAATCAGAGGCAATTAGCTCTAAAAACGGGCCCCCAAATTGGCTTCCATTTATACTTTGGGTGGCCAAATTTAGATACCTCTTTATTATTCGGCTCTTTAACTTACCCAGCCGCGGTTCCTGCCGCTAGTGAGCTCTGTGTGGAGAAGGAGTTGCGGAGGACTCCTCCACCTTTACTTCTTGACGTTTGAACTTGGGTGTCATCACCGCGGCGGTGGTGGGGGCCCTACGTTTTGGCTCTCTGCCCTTTAGAGAGTGTTCCTGTGGATTCTGTAGCCTCCAGGCTTCTGTCCTAGGCATTTTCACCTGAGACTTAGAGGGGTGTTAAGCTACAGATACCACAAAACTTTTTTTTTCAGCTTGGCTACATTTATTTAATCAAAGAATTAAAATTTTGACCTTGGGCCCCGCTATTACTTTGCTCTAAGAGCTACTTGTTTCTAGAATTGGCTAGGGCTTAGTTTGCTAGGCAGCAGGATTATTGACCAGGGTCTCCTGGAGCCAGCTCACCCTGCCGCCTCTATTGTTCTCCGGGAAGGAAGTTCACCCACTTCTACCGCGCACCAGTTCTTACCCGTAAGCCTCATTTCTATAATCTCTCGCCTTCATGGTTTACAATAGTAAATCCACAGGCCTTGCTGAATGACAGCCGCCCTCGACTTGGGCCTGGCTCCTTTAGCGGAGGGCACACTTCCTTATCTGGGAGAGCAGCAACCGCCGTGGGAGTCCAGCTTCTTGGGGGCGGGAGGGTGGCGGAGCTGTGGCCTCCACGCCGGGAAGAGGCAGGTCAGGCACCATCTTCCCCCTCAGACAATGCTCCCGGGACCCCTCATTTCGGTTCCCAAGCTCATTTTGTTCTATAGCAGTCCCAGCTGCTGAGAACTCAGTGTGTGAGCTGGAACGCGTGTGGCTGGGAAGCAAGTGTAGGAGTCACTCCGGGGGGGCGGAGGCGGGCAGTTTACAAGGGGCTCCACACACACTGTCTCCTCAGAGAGAAGCACGGGAAGGGTTAGGCCCGTTTTCCGGGTGTGGACACTGAGGGATGGGTGATTGGGCGGCTCAGTGTAGACCCATGGGCCATCAGGGGCCGGGGACCTTCTCCACACACCACAGTACCTCTGCAGATCAGTAGCGCCGTGGGCGATCCTGGTGCTGGAGATTGGAAGGCGCGATGTTGCCGGCAGCCAGACACACAGCAGCTCTCCCATTCTCCCAGGATGCAGTGTTTGCTCACAGCCCACCCGTGCCTGTGCTGGCAACCAGCCGGGGACTGCTTAGCCCACGTCCCACAACCCCCCCCAGAGAACCTACCTTAGCACTTAGGGTGCAACAACCATAGAAGGATTATGAGGTCTGCGCCACAGCGTGTTTTTAAAATACCCTAAGAAATATAGTTTGTTGCACATGGATTTTTTATTTTATCACAATAAGTGGGACTGATTTAAAACAAGTTAAATATAAGAAATACAGGTAAGCAGAGTAAAGCTAAACTTCTAAAATGAGAATGTTTGAGGATGACTCCAGTCAACATACAAGCACACAACACACATGGATGAACATACACACAGATGAACACAGAGACAGATGAACATACACACACAGGGATGAACACACACTGATGTACATACACACATGGATGAACATGCACACCGATGAGCATGCACATGGATGAAAACACATGGACACAGGGATGAGCATGCATGAACATACACATGGATGGGCATACATGAGGATGAACATACACATGGGTGAACACACATGGATAACACACGTGTATAAATACTGATGAACATACACTACATGGATGAACTACACACAGGTGAACACATGGATGAACATACAGCAATGAACACATAGGGATGAACATACACGGATGGACACATATGTGAATGAACACACCGATGAGCATGCACCACATGGATGAACATACACACGGATGAACACATGGGTGAACATACATGGATGAACACACACGAATTGCAGGCAAAGGAAGGTTCCAGCTCACGGAGACTCTCATGTACAGGGAAGGGTAACCAGAAAAGCCTTTGCTTCCCTCTGTCTCTGGAGCCCTGAGGCCGCCACAGTGAGCATCGTGGGGTGAGCCGCCCTAACCCACGTCCTCGGCTGGCAGTGGCACTAGCTCAGTCCTTGCGATGAGCCCCCTCCTCCTGGTGGTCAGCATTACATCCACATTATTAAGCGGGAATCCCAGGTGTTCGGATTTGGGGCTACATTTTAGCAACTTCACCTCAGTATATCCACACACAAACTGACCAAAAACAAAACCAAAAGCAAACTTCAACATCTACTTCACTTTATAAAGTGATCTGTGCTTTCCAGAAGCACACGTGGGGTCCCCCGGCGGTGTGTGACCTGCGGTCTGTGTGAGGTGATGTGTGACCCGCGGTTTGGGTGGAGCGGCATGTGACCCGCGGTCTGTGTGTGACCCATGGTCTGGGTGCAGTGGTGTGTGACCCGCGGTTTGGGTGTTCTGTTCTTCGTCCGTTTGTGCCTCCATGTGTTTCAAGTTATGGTGCAGGTTACAGAAAAATCAGAGTCAAAAATCACGCTTAGGTCATCAAAAGAAGGCAGCAGGTACAGATTTAAGTTTAATAATCTAAACACTCTGTTTTTCATGAGTAAGTTCTCTGTGCAAAATACAATAAAGAGCAGAGTCCAGTCAGAGGGACCACCGTTAAACCCCCTGGGCCTCAGGGTCCTCACCCGTGAGATGGGACGTCCCAGGAGCAGGTACAGTAGACATTCAGTAAATGTTGTTATTAACTAGACCAACACACACAAATCCCGCAGCTCTCTTTAAAATCTTGGATTTTGTGGAAAGATTAACCAGAATTCAGAGGAGAATGTACAAGTTAATTGAACATTTTCTGAATGACTTTGTATCTGTTTCTTTTTATGATGTCCTGGAAATAAGAACTTTAATTCACTCCCGTGTCAGCAAGCCTCTAGCTTAGGAGGATTTCATGCGTCCTTGAATCCAAAGGTCGAACCAGTGAGGGGGTCTGGGGGCCCGGTCCCGCCGGTCGTGCCGGTGAAGGGGTCTGGGGGACCGGTCCCGCCGGTCGTGCCGGTGAGGGGGTCTGGGGGGCCGGTCCCGCCGGTCGTGCTGGTGAGGGGGTCTGGGGGGCCGGTCCCGCCTGTCGTGCCGGTGAGGGGGTCTGGGGGGCTGGTCTGCAGCCTATAGAACTTGTGTGCTCCTTTCTCGCTGGCTATCCTTACAGGGTGTGTGTGTGTGTGTGTGTGTGTGTGTGTGTGTGTGTGTGTGTTGCATTCAGTTGTCACACTTGGGTGTTTAATGCACACACCTCTGTGCCCATGTTGCGCGGCCCTTCGGAGGGGGGCAGTCTGGACACTCCCTAAGCTCCCAGGTGGACACACAAACTGTGACATTTTCAGGGAAACCATGAGCTGGGCTGTTTCGTTCAGTCATGTATTTACTGAAAAACCTGTAATCAGTGTCTGCCCTCAAGGAACTCACAGTCAGTCTTTTAAGACAGACCAAAAAGAGAAGAAAAATGTTCCATCCAGAGCATCCGGGTGGGAGGGAAGCAAAGAGCCGACACAGGTGGTGGGGGTGGAGGCAGCCCGGCAGGGGACCATCAGAGAGGGTCCCGTGGCCTCGGACGTGAGACAGAGCAAGCGTGGGGCAAGGAGCCAGCTCGGACAACAGGACTAAGTGCGGCAGCAAACCCCACTCCGGGAGAGACAGCACCCTTCTCAGTAACGAGAGGGTGGAGTCCTGGTGTGCGTTGGCACGCAAGTTTCGTTTTGCCTTCGACCTGCCTGGTCTGCCGTCCTCCTGGCTACAAGGAGTTGGTGATGGGTGTGGTGTGTTTGACCAGAGTCGGGACCCCTGCATCCTTCCTCGAGTGTGGACCGTAATGTGTGAGGTAATCAGAGCTGGCTGTGGGGTTTTTATGTGTTTCACTGTGACAAGCCTGGGGAGTATTTTACATCCAAAATAAGGCCATGAGGAAGATTTTTTCCTATGAAATTTTTCTTAGCATTCCGTTCTCCCAGTCTTGAAATGATGAAACATTTCATCAGGCATCAGGAAGCACTGAATGATACCGCCTATTTCTGAACAAAGAGTATTTTGTCATCTAATCAAAGATAAAATACAAACCATTCAAAAACTACTCTTTGAACAAATGTGTGTTTTTACCTCTGGATTAGTTACTTCTCTTTACAAAATACACAGCATATTTGGCGCATATGAACAAAGGAAAAATTATTTTCCTTACTATTTTTAATATTGCAGTTTTAAAGGTATTTTAAGTATGTATGTATAATATGTTATTAATGTATTCATACACATACATGGCAAATACATATATTTTGTTGTTGTCTGTGTTGTGAGGCCAGGGGTCAAATCTAGACATGTTTCCTTCTGAAGCACATCAAATTATCTGAGTCTTCTTCATGTGTTACAGCTAGTTAAATTTGACCTCTCATCATTATTGGGAATTTGGTCTCATTTTCGTCTCCTCCCTGGCTCCCTTGGGGTGATTCTTAGTGAGGACCCCCCCTTCAACCTCACGGGAGCCCCACATTAGTGCCAGAACCCCAAACCCTGAGCTGGATGAGAAGCCAGCTTCTTTGGGGAAAACCTCTGGCTGAGAAAGACTAGGTTATGTCGGCCTTTAATTGTAAATTTGAGGTTTTATTTCAGTAAACACTTCACTAATTTATAGTTCCCTGGAGCAAAATGAACAAAATTGGAAATAAAGTAGATGTTCCCTTTGGGAAATTATTGACAAGGATTTTGGAGGACATTTTTTTTCCTGGCAATTTCAGGAGAGAGAACCACTGTCTTCGGTTTCTGGCTTGCTTGGAAAGACAGGCTTTGAAGGGCTGACGGGGCAGTGAGGCGGGACCAGGGAGCCGAACAGCCACAGCCACAGCCTCACCAGTCCAAGGGGAATCACGTCTCGGCTCTTGTATTCTTCAGTTGTGGTTTTATACAAAGAGCCAGTCCTTGGCACTAGGGAATTCCATTTTGTCATCTCTATGTTGGAAGTCTCCAGATCCTACCGGGGCTTAATAGTTTTCTCTACAGGCGGTTAAGAAACAGAGCTATGCCGTCTGTATTCAAAGAGAGTCCACAAACACTGGAACAGTGTCAAGACCTGAGAGATCTCAGTCTTACCTGGATTTTTTTTGTTTCTTTGTTTGTTTTAAGAAAACATTCAGTGTAAATAGTTTCTAAAAATTTGGCATCATGGAAGAGTATGCCAGAGCTGTCCGGCAGAACTCTTCGGGGTGATGGAAATGTTCTAGACCCGCACTGTCCGCTGTCCAGCCATAGCCACACGAGCCTCCCGGACTCTGGCACCTCCTCTGTGGCTGGGAAATGGACTTTTGGTGGTGTTCTGCTTGTTAACCCTAATGTAGTCACAGGTACCAAGTTGATGTCCATATTTGACTGCCACATAGCACCCCAGGCTCCATTTATATTGTTCTTAACATATATTTTCATCACATTCTAATAAACACTCCGGAATATTTTATTCCTACCACTGAAAAGCCTATGATTTTTTTAACATCTGGTTAGTCAACATTTTTGTTCTATTATTAAGCCATAGACAAGTGGGGTGATCTTTTTATATTAAATGCTGACCTCTTTTTTAAATCTAATGCCAAATTGGTGTAGACCGATGAAAATTAAATATGATACAAATTTCACAAGGTAGCTGTTTTCAGAATAGAGTTCTGGCATCCTGCATGGACCTCGCTGTTTGGGACCATTCATTATAAGTTAGTAGAAAGTCTGTTATGTTATTTTAAAAATATATTCAACTTTATTACTTTCAAACTTGTACAGAAATTCAAATTTGATTAAGCAGGTGTTATCAAAGAGAGATCCTTAGGCCACCTTCTTTAGTGACTAAATAAACCTGGCTCATAATTAGCATATGCATTATTAATACTTGGAGCTTTAAAGTTGTTAGAAGCCTGTTTGCCATTGGTATCTTAAATATTTCTCTTTCAAGCTTGCTTATGCCATTAATTAGCCTGCCTACAGAGAAGAGCTTGCTACGCAGAGGTGAGCTCCAGCCCTTCCCTGGTTCCAATTATCGTTAACGTCTGCTTTCTGAAGATGTCATTATCATGCACCTGCCACAATTTAGGAGTCGGGTAGGTGACTTGTTCTAGCGAATCTTCATTCTCTGGGCTGACAGAGAGCCCTCCAGCTCTGCTTTCACGCTCAAGGGCATGGGGCCATGTGCCCTGGACATATGCCCTTCCTGCTCAGCGTCCCCATGTGGGTGTGGTAATGACTATTTCTCACCCCCTCCCCGACGTGTTCTTCATCTTCTCTTTCTGCGCTCACATACTGGTGATATTTATGACTTACTTTCATTCTCTTAAGATAAAAATATACATGATGTATGAAATCACTCTCTATTGGAGCACGTGTGCCCTCTTATCTAGGAGGGAACAAATGTGCTCTTAACAAGACAAGGAACTTTTAAATACAAGCCCCCCAAAACTGAAAAAGCAGGGAAAAGAATTAGTACTTGTCCTTCATCTCTCTGCTGCTTTTGTCAATCACGATCTACCTGTGATCTTGAAGCCTGATTTTTTGCTTAACATGCTGGTTGGGTACTCTTGCTTTGATAGCTGCAAAGCGCTTCCGGGGTGGGGAGGTGTTTCTGTAGCTTCCGTTCAACAAACAAAGCAACAACAAAGCCCCGGTCCCAGGAACCCAGGGGACGGATGCAGCACCGCCCACCAGGGTGCTCTCCCCTGTGAACTGCGACAAGGGCAGACCCCTCACAGAGTCGAGATCATCGGACGTGGGTGGAAGATGTGAAGGTGCTTTGTAAAGTGGGCTGGTGTTGTCCACGTGTGTGCAGTTTATTTTATAGAAATAATGCAAGGATTCTAATCTAAGCTTTAAAAAATGACAACAGGCATAGGTCTGGTGGTGTTCGCGGTGATCTGCGTGTGAACCCCTGCGGCGTGGGACCACGACTCTAGTGTCCAGCATGTAACCAACAAACCAAGTCCCTGTGCCTCTCTGGTGCCGATACCTGGGGAAAGCGGGAGCACAGTCCCTACACATTTAGAAGGACACCAGGGAGGTCAGCGGAGGAAAGTTCTGGAGTGTGAAGCAGAGCTGCAGGGGGCAGATCCCACAAGGGCTCAGAGGACCTGGCAGGACTCTGCATTCTGTTCTGAGTAGGAGGGGTTCCAGCACAACGGTGACAGCACCGGACATGATGTGCTTATAGTCCCTCCAGTTCCCGTGTGGAGGACGCTTGCCGCGAGGCAGAAGGGCGGGGAGGGCAGTCGGGAGGTCTCGATGGCGGGCTGGGTTGGAGGTAACACAGCAGTCCCCGTCATGAGCAGAGAGGGGGATGAGAAGTAGCCAGATTCTGCATGTTTTGTCAGCAGAACAGCAGGGTTTACAGGAGGGATAGGACATGGGCTGAGGGCATGAACACGGGCGTGAGACCCGTCGAAGTGCCCAGTGGCTGCCCTCTCCTAAAACGGGCAGCTGCAGGAGGGGCGATTCTCGGGGAACCCTGGGGCGTGCCGCGTGGGAACTGTGTCTGAGGGGCCGACGGGGCGCTCATGCAGGGTGTGGAGAGTTGCATGTCCCTGGGGCCCTGGGGAGGTGGGGCCAGAGGTCTTCCACGGAGGAATGGCATTAAAACCCCTAGGCGAGCTCAGTCTCCAGGAGTGAGTGCAGACAAAGAAAATAGCTCGGCCCTTCCCACCCCACCTGAAACGGGGCCACAGCTCAGCTTCTGGGTCTCGGCAAGGGGGGTCGCAGAGAACCTGATCACTCCCAGCAAATGAACATGGTTACAAGATGGGGAATCCCTGTCACAAATACGTCCCCTCCAAATGTGCCCCTGACCCCAGAGTCGAGGATCCCTCCTTCTCGCCGTCATCGAATGCCCCCGACAATGGGGTGTAGTGTAAGAGACTGTCAGGTTATCGACAGTGTCAGCCCACCGCAAACCTCACCAAGATGGTGCATTTGCACTGAATGATATTGCAAAAATCACAGTTGCACCCCTAACTTGTTCCTGGGGATCAAGGCAGAATTCCAGAGATGTATTTTCTGTACAACGTCATGGAAGAGGCGGGACACAGAGGTAAGGGTCAGCATCCTCCTTCGGGAGGGAATCCTTGGACCCATCAGGCTGAGGCTCAGGGGATGCATTGGTAGGAGGTCAAGAAAGAGTGAAAATGAAGGTCATCCGTGAAGAGTGTTTGGCTTCCGGACAGGGTGCTTCCCCTGACTGCTGCAAGGAGGTGTGCCCAGGCTGCAGCCAACGCTGCTGAACACACAGGGAGGCTGGGGCACTTCGGGGAGCTGTGCCTTTCCTGGGAGAAGTGCCTTGGTCTTACCTTTAGTAGGAAGGAGAGGGCACAGTCATAGACATGCAGACTGTTGCACGCTGGGGCTTCAGAGATCTTAACTGCAGATCTCTCAATTCCTAAAATAACCATTTTAAAATATATGCACAGTTCATGGTACAAAAATTACATGACCCTTGTGGGCACAGGCGCGTTCCCTTGGGATGACCTTCCTTGACCTTCTGCCCACTGAAGCCCACCCACAGAATGAGGCCATCCCAGAGCTTCCGGACCCCCAGCTGATCATAGCACTTCAGCCCCACGATCCTGGGATGCACTGGCTTCTTCCTACAGCGACTGCACCCTATCACACTGGATATTTGGTCTCCTCTGCCAGGCCTGAGAAGGAGGCTCCATGAGAGTGTGACCCAGGTCACAGAATCCACTGAATCCATTTGCACGTCACTGGGGAGACAAGCCATCGAGTAAAGGATTTAATGAATGAGTCCGAATCATTCGCTTGTACAGCACAACCATGAAAGGAGCCCCTGAATCTGAAGGGAGGCTGCGGAGTGGGGTCAGCGTTGATCAGCGGGGGCAGCGGGTGGCCTTCTCTGACCTCCAGTTCCCCCCTTGTGAAGGGACGGGATTGGGCGAGCTCACCGGGAATGAGTGAGTTTGGAAACTCTACTGACCTGGGTGGAAAGGAGATGATGATGGGCATGGGCTTTAGGACGTCCCCTTGCGCAGGGCAGAGCGGCAGACGGCCACCACCTCAGTGAGTGGCATCGGCTCTCCGCTGCTCCAGGCACGTGAAATCGATCCCCCCACGCCACACAGAGGTGCAAACATGGCGGCATGTGCAGAATGACCCGGCTCCAGCCTTGTTCCGCTGCCCAACACAGGCCCTGTCACCCGAACCAGGACCGTCTGATGACTGAGCACATACCAGAGGGAACAACACACCTCCTTGGCCCCACGTTACAGCCGAGGATCCCAGAGCTGACTGGGAGCATCACCTCCCATCTTCGCATTTATATCCACTTCAGGCACTGGAGCACACTTAAAACTCTTCTTAGAACAAAAACTGTATTTTACGTGTTTTCAAGACCTGGGCTGTTTGTGGAAGGGAATGCGGCGCATGTTGGTTATTTGGGGGATGGCATCTCTCTCTCGGGACTCTAGGGGTGCATCTGTGGTTCCTGAGTGGCGGGCCCACCCTCCCCTCTCTGCTTGGCTGCCTGTCACCTCTCCTTTCCCGAGAGCACATCTAGTGACCCCAGGACCCACCCCCATCACGGGCCATCCCACTCCCATGCCTGGCACCTGAGACAGACTGAGACTGAAGAGGGTAGGCAGCTTCACGCTTTTCAGTTAGGACGTTTTGGGGCCAAATAGCTTCTAGTGTACACTCCTCTCCAAAATGTCTTAACGCCCAAAGAAGTATATATTCCTATTTGTTGGATTTTCTGTGTTTAAAATTCAATGTGTGATATCTTCAGCTTAGTTTTCCTGACTTAGCAAGGCCCTCGTGTGTCCGTCAGAAACCCGCGAAACCTGCTGGGCGGTGGGCTGGGTGACCTGGGACGGGGGCAGGTCTGTCCCTGCCCCACACCCGGCACCTGCCAGGCCCTCCACACTGAGCACATCCTGAGCGCTCTTCATTGAACGTTTCAAGTCACTGTGATTCGTTCTGGCTTTTCAGAAAGAGACCGATTTTTCTCCATCACACCTTCCTTCCTGTCAGAATAATCCCGCAGTGACACAAAGCTTTGGCTTCTCCCTGAGCTATTTCTGCTTTTTCCCCCCTTTCATGTCATGACAACAATTTCTGCCATTGAAAATGCCCATCTCTGACTTTTAATTCCCCAGGGACCTTAAAGGCTGTGAGTTTTTAGGCTAAGTAGAAATAATTTAAATTTGTTTCATTGCAAGTATTTGGGATCTATTTGTTTTCTTTAGAAAAGTATTTTTTAAATCTAGTCGGGATGTTTCAGTTGCATTAACAGAGACTCCTCAAAGACCTGGAGGTGGTTAAATATCTTGAGGTTTTTGGAAAAAACAGGCCGCAGGTGACAGTAAGCCTCAGGACCTGCATCTCCTCTGACGTCTCGAGGGTGGGGAGGTTTCCATCGCTCACTCTTGCCGACTCAGGAGCAGAGAGCAGGCGTAGCAGCGTGGACCTCCAGGCCTCCTGGCTTGGGAGCTGGCTGAGCGGCCCACCGCCGGGCGACCTTCTCAGGGACTCACCTCTCTGATTCCATCTACAAAGTGGGGTGACGTTAGCACCCACCTGGAAGTTCATTACAAGGATTAATGAGTTTGTGTTTGCAAAGTGCTCAGGATAGCAGTTGGTGCCCAGAAAAATCGATATAAACATTTGTTAATGAAAGAACAAGGTCTGAGGCAGGACGGTGGCAGAAAGCAGTCCGTGGAGGCCTGGCGGGTCAGCCCAGGGACCCCAGAAGGAATGAGGCTGACTGAACGGGGGCAGGGAGGCCTGGAGCAGAAAGACACAGACAATCACCAGCTAAAGTTTGACCCAGTTCCAACAATGAGTGAAGGAAAACTTCTCGTACTGGAAACTCCAACAACCAAGATCAAAATATTTCAAAGATAAAAGGATTCTATCTTCCTAATGTGTCTTTTTCTCTCTCTTGTCTAATAGGGTACAATTTTAAAATACTTATATCAGACTTGCAAATCAGGCTTACACTCACCCACTGAAAGTGTCCGTCAGCCCTGCAGACTCCAAGCGGCGTGATCCCCCCCACGACTCCTACCCGCGCCTCCCCACCTTCCGTCGACTCCTACCCGCCCCTCCCCACCTTCCGTCGACTCCTACCCGCCCCTCCCCACCTTCCGTCGACTCCTACCCTACCCTCCCCACCTTCCGTCGACTCCTACCCTACCCTCCCCACCTTCCGTCGACTCCTACCCTACCCTCCCCACCTTCCGTCGACTCCTACCCGCGCCTCCCCACCTTCCGTCGACTCCT